>NW_008237408.1:110135-148291 GCF_000691975.1 Corvus brachyrhynchos
GTGTAGGGACAGCGCCGGGGCCGTGCGATGTGCGGAGCCCCGGGGGATGCGCGCAGGGTACCGGCACCGAGAAGTGCAAGGGATGCTCGGAGCCGGCGACATGCTCGCAGGGTACCAGCACCGAGCACGGGGCACCTAAAGCCCGTGGGATGCAGCGATGCACAGGACGCGCAGAGCCGGTGAGATGCACGCAGGCTACGAGCAATGCAAGAGGATGCCCGGAGCCGGTAAAACGCCGGGAAGCACCGAGGCCACACACAAGGGGCACAAAGCCGGGCTGGTCCTATACACGCTGGACATGGGACGGTCACCCATGGCAACGCCGTATCCACACCCGGACATGACAGTCTCCCCACCGGCGGCACCTCGCACGGGTGACAGCGAAGCGCATCCCGCCGCCCGCGCATCCCTCGCCGCTCACCGTGTCCATCCGCGGCATGACGGCGCGGTAGCCGCCCATCTTGAAGCGCAGCAGGTTGTAGATGTCCTCGGGGTGGCCCAGCCATTTCCGCAGCAGCTCCATGGGTGCCGCCGCGCGCTCCCGCCGCCCCCAACCCGGCCGCCGCTTAACCAGAAAGGGCGGGGCCGAGCCAGCCCCGCCCCGCAGCCAATCACAGCGCCGGGTGCATCGTTCGGTGGGGCGGGCGCGGCGCCGATTGGCGGAGGCGCGCGTTAGCACGGGCAGAACGGGAAGGAGCCGGCAGCCCGGACCCCCGCGGGTGAGCGTGAGGGGAGCGGCACCGCCATGGGGCGAGGGGAGGGCCCGGGACGGAAGGGAGCTTGAAGACTTTCCAGTTCCAAGCCCCTGCCACGGGCAGGGACACCTCCTATTAGAGCAGGGGCCTCCCAGCCCCTCACCACCCTCTCAGAGAACAATTCCTTCCCACTATCCCATCTGTCCCACTCCCCCCTTGCCCAAAGTCCCTTTCCAGCTCTCCTGGAGCCCCTTAAGGTACTGGAAGAGACTCTAAGGTCTTCCTGGCTCCTTCTCTTCTCCAAGGTGGACACTCAGCTCGGAGCCTGACTCCAGAGCAGAGGTCCTCGAGCTCTTAGAGCATCTCCGTGGCCGCCTCTGGACTTGCTTCAACAGTTCACATCCTTCCTGTGCCGAGAACCCAACACCTACCCAGCTCCATCCTCATCTTTCGAAGTGCAAGATTTGGCTTTTGGGTTTTTGTTTTTTTTTTTTTTTGTGGGTGGTTTTCTTCCAGAAGTTGGACTTTGATCATCATTGTGGGTTCCTTCCAACTCAGGATATTCTACAATTCTTTTGTTTTGGAAGGGCATTGAAAGGGTACTTTGCTGACACTCTGCAGAAGGGACATTAACCACCTTCTTTGGCCCCATAACCCCATTAATTGGTTTATTCATCAATCCCATAACCTGCAACCACTCTAGGGTGTTGCAGTTCACAGCGGAGAGGCTGTGCAAGTCTTGCCTAGGAAGCAGCTGCCTACAATGGAGGTGTTTACCTCCGGCATTCGCAGCTGATTTGCAATCCATCTTTAAATGCGATTCCCATTAATGAGAACCTTTACACCACTGAGGAAAGCTGCTGGTACCATCCTCTACAGGCAGCACCACAGAGGTAGCTGTTAACCAACTCCATGCAGCTGGAATTTCCCTGTACACCTCAGCTTTTAACCAAGAAACTGCCAGAAAGGACACACTTGCAATGAACAGCACCAGTTCTAATTCCAGCTTTTATTTTTTTGCTCAACAGGTTATTATTAAAATAAACTCAAATCCAGGGGGAGAGGACAGCAGCAGTTCCTGCCTAGTGTTTAGAGACACAGGTCTATTTCCAAACCTTTCTGCTTTCAGGTTTCCTTGGAGATCCTGAGTTTTATGCAATCCCCATCACACAGTGTATTTCTAATTTTTTTTAATTACTTCTACAGCGAGATCTGGAATTGGCAGCTTGCCACAAAGCTGAAACCTATTGGTGGCAGAGATGAGTTCCACCAAGCACTGCTGACGTATATTTTGTGTACATTGATGTGGAAGGAGGGAGCTGTTCCTGTCAGATCTGACACAGGGAACAGCCCCTCATGTTTAACCACACCCATCCCACAGGTATCCAGCTCCAGACAGAGGCAGGATTATTTAATTCCCAATTAATCAAGCTGTTGAGGCAGAGGGGTATCCTCTGTTTTGCTGAGTCCTCCAGGGTCAAGGGACAGGGTCACTTCAGACCACAGCAGTGCCCTGCTCAACCCTTTATACTTCCCATCCACTGCCACCTGAACAGGGCAACCAAAACACCTCAGAACTGGTCAAACTCTTTACACTGTTCTGCCACTGTGACAAAAAAAAAAAAAAAAAACAACATGGACATCTACTTTTTCCTTTCTACAGCCACTCAGGGGACCTGGGACCCCCACTGAGCACTTAACTCTGCAGGTCCCTAAGGACCAAACTCAACAGCCTCAAAAAAACCACTGAGACCTTTTAGGACAATGAAGAGCATGGCTGAAATACCACCTAGCACCCTCCAGGACAGGTCACTCAGTGACTGGGGAAGGGTCCCCATCCCCTGGCAGCACTGCAGGCTGGCACTGAGGGCACCACCATGTAAGTCTCTTGAAGCCACACAAGGGTCCAAAAGTCCCCTTCATCAAGGGATGCCCCAGGGGACACTGCTCCTTCTGGTACACCCTGGGGTGCAGCCCCTGGCCACGCAGTTTGTTGTGCAGCCACTCAGAGCTGAACTGAATGGCGCAGTCCAGCAGATGCTCCAGATCTGAGGGAGCCAAGAGGGAGCCTGGTGTTAATGGGTGGATCCTGGCCAGGTACAAGATCTCGTTCTTAATGATGTTCCCTGGAAAGGGTCAGAAATATAGAGACAGTAAGGATATTTCTAATAAAGGTAACACAGGCTGCTGGCTCCAACCTGTGATTTCTGCCTCAAGGATTGCAGCCAGCAATGCCATTCCCTGTATCAGAGGTGGCATCCAAAGAGTAGACTTAGAGCTGGGATTGGGCTGGAAGAGGTTTCTTCCCTCTACCCTTGTTACAGACCTTGAAGATGACCACATGCCCTCAGCTGGACCAACCAGAAGCTGTTAGACTAAAGAAAAAAACTGCCCAGACATGCACTTCTGCATCTGTAGACATCCCACCCATGCTCCTCCATTTCTCCTTCTGCCACTATTCCCTGGAACTCACCCAGCCCTGAAAAATATCTTTGGTCTAGGAGGGTGTAGCAGATGGGATCAGGTGCACGGAGGGCACAGAGCGCCCGGCCACGGTGGAATTCCACAGACAGGATGTCAGAAGCAGGATCAGCCCTCGGAGAGGAGCACCAGAGCATCCGGCAGTTGTAGAAAACAAGGAAGCCTCCACTCTCAAAGTGCAGAACCAGCCTGGGAGAAGCCAGGAAGTTGGGAGTCTCTCGTCAGAAACATCTCTTGACCTACTTGCTGTACTCTGCAGCTGGCCATGGTCTCAAGGCAAGGTGGCCTCTTTCATGATTTCAGACATGAAACGTGGTGGTGAACACACACAACTGGTGGAGAGTTGCTCCTTCTGCTGCCCTGTGCTCCCTGGATGACCAGGGCTCCAGCAGGAGGGTTGACAGATCAGGGAAATGGATGTTAAAAGTAGCACACAAAACTGTGTCTAAAAATACTTGTATAGAAATCAAATCATCCTTCAAAAAATCATAGAATCATAGACTGGTTTGGGTTGGAAGAGAACCCAAAAATCATCTTGGGCCACCCCTCTGCCTTAGGCAGGGATCCCTCCCCTACCCCAGGTTGCTCCAAGCCCTGTCCAACCTGGCCTTGGAAACTTCCAGGGATGGGGCAGCCACAGCTTCTCTGGGGAGCTGTTCCCCCTTGCTCTGTACAATTCCAGTGGGATACAGGACACAAACCATAACCATGTTTTCAATTCACTGCTACCTTCAACAGCATCACTCCAGCCTGTGATTCCAGCTGAGATGTTTGCTATTTATCCAGGGCTTTTTAAAAAACACATAACTGGGAGAAACTGACACTTTTAGGGCATGATGCAGACTGGCATCCTAAAACTTCACTCTTTAAGATAAAATCTTAGCAGAACTGGTACTGTGATCCCCAGGCCAGCAGGCAACACATCCTACAATTGATTTCACTGGGGATTCTCTGGTTGAACACACCCCACGTCCACTCATGCCATCTCTTGTGCTTTAGCATATATCCGAGAAAATCAAGGCTAAGAGCATCCCCACACAAATTTAGTTTGGGAGAAAAGAGAAAAGGCAGGGAGAGAAAAGATTCCATGAAATACCTGGGCACAGGGTCCTTCCAGTCCCCCCTTTTATTGGCTCTGTTTGCCCTTGAGAACTCGTTTGCCCGGACGCTGCCGAACATGCCAAAGTGGATGCGCAGCCAATTGCCAGGACCCTCTGCTCCATCTGGGGCTTCAGATCTTGAGTGCTGGGGGTCCTGCAGCTCCTCATCCTGGGAATGGGCATGTGGAGCACCAATCTGTCCTTGGCCTCCCTGGGCAGGACAGTGTGCCCCACAAGCAGCCTCTCTTTGCAGCACCGTCTCCTCTGCGGTTGGTTGGAAGGGACCTTCAGCTGCCACAAATGCCAGGTACAAGTTCTTCCCATGAACCTGAGAAAAAGAGCTGGGATGTACTGATGATCCATAAAGGATCATAGAATTCTAGAAAGGCTTGGATTGGCTCTTAAGGATGATGTCATTCCACTCCCCTGCCATGGACAGGGATACCTTCCACTAGACCAGGTTGCTCAGTCCTCATCCAACCCAACTTTGAACACATCCAGGGATAAAACCTCTGGCTGTTTCCATACAAGTCACTATTTTCTACAGCATCTATTAGACGACACATCACCCCACCCTGAACACAGGATTAGTCAGCATCCAAGCCATTCCCATCAGAGCTGGGGTCATCCTTGCAGATTCCTTTCTTTGCCTGCCTGAAGCATAAGGTGTTCAGATGCCACTCAGTTCTGAATCCCTCTCAGGGGCTCCTATCAGGCCCACCAGGACAGACACTCAGTGGTTTGAAGTTTGTTATCACTGCTTCTGATTCACCTTCGAACTTTGTGCTGGGTGCATTTTGTGCTTTTCATTTTGCTCCCCACCTTTAATTGGAGGTGAGGCTGCACCAGGGTTTGGCCACTCAGGTCCAAATCATCATCTGGGGTGTGTCAGGCCAGTGAAGTCCCATCAGGACCAACCCAGTGTGAATTCTGATAAGTGCCTGTGATTCCTTTTCCTGGTCTTAAAAATCAAGAGTCAAACACGGTTAGAAGGGAAAAAGGGATTTTACCTTGGTACTTATTTTAAGGATCCTTAGGTGCACTACACCCAGGTTGAATGCACCTTAATGCACACCACAATGCCCACCCCCAAAAGATCTGGTATAATCTTATAGGCCTTACTAATTAGCATATCTATCAGAAATTCCCCAGTGAGAGGCCCAAATGAGCCCCCATCCCCAAGGAGCCTTCCCCTGGATGGTTCTATCTCAGTTTACAGAATGTGTTCTGGAGAGGACCTTGGGGTCTGGGCACACTGATCCCTAACTACGAAGCCTCTAAGATGTTGAGTGTCCTAGCTTGACAAACAAGTCCAAGAATGTAGGCAAAAAGCACTAAGAGTACAGAAGTCGTAAAAAGGTATAAAAGGGGTGTAAAAGAAAAGGCAAAAAATTATCATGGCATCACCTACAGCACAGATGCCTTAACTCAGCCAGGTGAAACCCTCAGGGAAACATTCACAGGTTCTGCACCTTCTGTCACCCAGGTGCAGGGCAATGGTGGCCTCCCCCAGACTTGTCATGGATCTGTAAATTAAACTTTAGCACAGCTCACCTGGGAGTCCTGCAGCCTCAGGGCATTCAGATCATTCACATTGAGCTTCCGGCTGCTTCCTCCCACCTTGGCCACCACTTGCCCCACAAAAGGGGAGGTCAGCAGCTGGAACTTCCTCACTGACGGGCCTTCTGGCATCTCCAGCAGCTGCTGAGGGATTAGCAGGTCCTTGGCACACTCTGCCCTAGACTTGAAGGGAAGTTGCAACTCAGAAATACACAAAACATTCTCCTAATTTTCCTTCTTATGTCCCTGTGGCAAAGTCCATGAAGATGAATAGGTTTCTTTCAGGACCAGGGAGGTAGGGGAGCTTCCATCCTAGTGGATATATATAATTATCCAAGCAGAGCCCTGAACAACCTGCTCTCATGGCAGCTTTCACCCCACAAGCAGGAATTTGGCCTGGGAATCTCCCAAAGTCCTTTTTCCTGAAGTAGTGGAAGGTTTCCCTGCCCACATCAGGGGGGGTAGAAGTAGATGGTCTTTAAGGTCCCTTCAACCCATTCCATTCTGTGATTTTATGATTAATGACCCATAACCAGCACAGGCCGGTGACCCATCTTTTCCCTGATACACCGTGGGAAGTGCTGCTCCCATGGAAAGATCAGCCCTGGAATTAGAACATCTCCACCCCTTGCTTTACCCACTGCTTGCCCCACTGACTGCAATGGCACGGAACCAGTTGGGGAGCATTCCTACACTCTGCCAGCAGCATCTGGGAGCAGAAGGCTCCAGATGAGGATGAGATGAAGCAGCACCATCCTGCAGCTCCCTCCAGGAACTCACACCAATACATAAGGAGTTATTTCAGGCATGAAGCCTCCATCACTTGCAGCTCTTCTGAGACTTCTGCTGGCTGTGGGTGTACAAGGAAAGCTCAGTTTGGCTTTCATCCCACAGTGCCAGTTCTCCCTGCAAACTAATCCCAGAGACCAGCACTGACCAGAGGCTCAGCATCAAGCTCCACAGCACTCAGTACAGGGCTCTGAGGCACCTGGCACAGCTGTGAGACAGCTTGATGAAAAAAATCAACAGCAATCCTGGGGTCCCCCACCAGAAGAGCCATTCCCACCTCATGCCAGCATCTTGGCTTCTCCACTGCCTGGGCTGGCTCAGAGTGACTAAAACCAAAGCCTCCAATGCCACACGCTCCTTCCACAGCAAGGGGACATCCTAGGCATGGCTGTGAGGAGGAGCAGCAGGCATGACAGGATGGCTGTAAAGGCCTTCCTGTGCTGCAGCACAAACCAAATCCCTTTTGGAAGGGCTCAGGAGGAAAACATGTTAGGGAACATTAATTTAATGTCTTATATCAAGGTACAGATGTTAAGTGGTCATCAAAACTAGATTTACCAAGGGTAAAGGACTGAGCTTTAGTCCTCTGCCTTCAAGGGCATGTGATAATTACTCACAGGCCTGCTCCATTTGCACCCGAAAACTTGCATATTATGTTGATAAAGACACAGCTAAAGAGACACTCCTGCTGCCAAAGGCACCAGCAGCAGCTTGGATCCCTGGATGCAGCTGGCCACAGGTCATCCAAGGGGTCTGCCTCAAATTTCCAGGCACTGGCTTCATGTCAGGCAGCACAGACAGAGCTCACATCCCAGGGAAGTTCACCACCTGCAGAGCTGACTGCTGCTCCATCGGTTCTCCACAGGCTCACTGTGAGAGACTGGAAGCATTGGGAGCTTCCAGCGCTGGGAGGTGTTAATGCTCACACTGCCCCAGCTGTAGCCTGTCTGACAGTAAAGTAACACTCCTCCTCAAGAAGGAAGACTGCCCTGTTTCTCAGGACATTAAAAGAACAGTATTTGCCATCTCTGATCCCCTTGTACCTCCTCATTTCACCTTTTTACTCCAGACTCACTTCAGTCTCATCCAAAACACTCTGCCCTCCAAGGAGAAAGAGGAGGAAAACCATCCCCAGCCCTCTGCAGGGCATGACATCCATCTCTCCATGAGCATGGCCACCTGAGCTGGTGCCTTCTGCAGCTCTGGAGCAGGGAGCCAGGCCTACAGGAGAAATCCTCCCCCTGTATGGGCTCACTCCCAGTCCTTGTGGCTGGACAGCAACCCAGCACCCACAAGGGAACAGAGCAAGGACAGGGCTCATGCAGCTCACCCCAGCTCTGCCTGCAGCCAGGGATTGCAGGAAGGCTCCCCGGGACCTTACACCCCTGGGCAAGGCTCCTGCAGGGCCTTTAAGGCACAGCCCTGACCTTCTGCTTGCACTGGGGTGCAGAGCTCCCCACCTTCTCACATTCAGCCAAGCATCAACTCGCAACCATTGTAAAAAACAGAGCCTTGAGTCCCCACCCCATTCTCACCCACACCTCCCCAGGGCAGTGAAAGCACCCTCAGCATTCCCCCCAAGCCCCACATTCCTGCATCCAGCTCTCATTCGCTGCTCTCCCCAGGCCCACCCTGCGCATCCATTTGGGGAGCAGGCTGGGCAGCCTTCCCCCCCTACTTCATTGACTCCCTTCTACTCTGCACAGCCCTTCCTCTGCCCCCAACCACCTCCCACAGCACCTCTACCCACCCTCAAGAAGACCTCCTACAGCCAAACCCCTTCCACCCACCTCCTTTTATAGGGGACAAAGATCCTCCCCCCAAATAGCAGGGGAACTCCCCAGTTGGCTGCTGGGGGAGGAATGGGCGGGTTCCAGGTGCTGGCCTCACTCACCCCACCAGTTATACTGGTCTGTAGGAACTGGTTGGACTGGGAAGGAAGCAGGGCATCCTGGGAGGGTGATTGGGTGCTTAAAGGAGGGCTGTGCTCGGCCACCTTCCACTCTGTAGGGGCACAGCCCTTGCTGACAACCTGATTTCGGCTTGAGGGTGTTGTCTCTGAGTCCAGCTGGAAGCATTCAGGCTGAACTAAGTAAAACTCGGTGAGAAGACCAAAAAGCTAAGTCATGACAGTTTTTAAGTGCTCCCAAGGGCTTTTCCCCTCTCTGCTGTGTTAGGGGTGTTACCAGTGCTGGGGCTTTTCCGCATTTGTATTAAAATCGTAGTCACAGACTGGTTTGGGTTGGAAGGGACCTTAGAGGTCATCTAGTTCCACCTCCCTGCCATGGACAGGGACACCTTCTACTATCCCAGGTTGCTTCAAGCCCTGTCCAGTCTGGCTTTGAGTTGCATCACTGCTGGGTCTGTCACCTCTGAGTTTGTCATCCTGTATTGGCCATCCCAAATCCTACATAAAGGAAGGGGCTCTGTAGGCTCTGGGGCTTGGTGACGACATTCAGTCTCCTGCACTGACTCATTGTGTGGGAATCCCCAGGTCTAGGCAATTAATTTACCAAAGATTTTAGCTCTCGTTAATTATCTAATATTTATTATATAAGACATTTATGTAGGACAAGGAGTAATGGTACAAGTTGAAAGAGGGGAAATTTAGGTTAGATATTGGGAATAAATTATTAACTTTGAGGGTGAGGAGGCCCTGGCACTGGTTGCCCAGGGTGGCTGTGGCTGCCCCATCCCTGGAAGTGTCAAAGGCCAGGTTGGATAAGGCCTTGAGCAACCTGGCTTAGTGGAAGGTGTGCCTGCCCATGGCAGGGTGTTGAATGAGATGAGCTTTAAAGTCTCTTCCAACCCCTTAACGTTCCATGATTTGTAAAAACATTTCCACCATGAGGGGGGGCAGACACTGGAACAGGAACCCAGAGAGGTGGTGGGATTCCATCCTTGAGTGTATTCAAAACTTGACTGAACAGGGCTCTGAGAAACCTGATTTTGTCCCTTTTGACTTAAAATTACTCTGTAATTCTTTCATTGTGAGCTCCCTGGGACAGGACCCACTGCACCATTTCTTCTCCAGGTGCATTTCATATATTTTCAATATTTCATCATTTAGCCCCAGCCCTCTCCAAGAAGCCCACGAGGGTAGACAGAGTCAGGCAGAAACCTTCTGGTTTTATTATCATTGTTTTATTTCCATTAGTTCTAAAGGTGTAGAAGTTACGTGGATTGGTAGCCATACTACTTCATAATAGATATTTTTTTACATCTTTAAATAATTACAGCTTGTTCAGTTGGTTGGTTTCCCTCTCCCCCTTACAAATAAGTGTCTGTTTCCATGAGACCTTCCCAGATGACCTGGGAAGCTTCAAACTTTATATATGGGGAGAAGAAAAAAAAAAAAAAGGCAAAACAAAACACCACCCCTGACATAGTCACAGCTTCAGTGTTACATTGAGAGTTGTTGATTGGTTTTAAAGCTCCCTTGCAATATTCCTGAGCTCCTCCTGATTGCACTCTCTCCATCCAAGCCCGTAAGATTGCAAGTGATCTGTGGATCTTGTCTGATCAGTTTACAAAGAATAGCTGAAGTGAATCAAGACATTGCACTTCCACAAGGAGCAAAGACATTTAGAAGTGGTTAAATGACCTTTCTTGGCTCCCTGTCCTGGTTCTCATATGCCCATCTCCTTTTGGTGGCCACTGAGCCAGTGACAAGGTGTGGTCTGACACAACCAAACCTCGTGTTGCAAACCCTTCAGCATCCAAATTTTCATGATTAGGGATGATCTTGAGGGGAACAAATCCCACAAATGCGTTTTCATACGTGCTGAGGTGTTTTGCAGGAGTGGGCCCTTCCCTCCTTCTCAGGGAAGGATTAATTCTCGGTCCTGTATTTGTGTAGGACCTGGTATGGATCTTGCTGGCTTCTCCAGCAATAAAAGCAATTACGAAGCTAATAATTACTTTGCCTTAATGGGTCTCTAATAATTGTATCTAATTCATTACCAAAGCAGGTTCTAACTGCCTCCCCCATCACGGGGGAACTTTTTTGTAAGTGGCCCCTCGTGCTAGAAGGAGCTGAGTGTCCTGCAAGTGGTGGCACTTTAATCCTCTTGTCCTGTGAGTATCCCTTTGTCTGTCACTTCTGGAGTTTGCCATCCTGCATTGGCCACTCCAGCCCCTACCTGCAAGATTGGCTCTGAGTGATTCCTGGGCTTGGAGACCATGTTCAGCCTCCCACAATGACTCATTACATGGGAATCCCCCAGTCTGAGCAATTAATTTGCCAGTGATTCTTGGAAAAAATCCCAGCATGAGGGTGGTCAAACACTGGAACAGGAAACCAGAGAGGTGATGGGATTTCCATTCTTAGGAATATTCAAAAGTTGCCTGAATAGGGCCCTGGGAAACCTGATCTCATCCCTTCTGATTTGAATTATTCTGTTATTTGATCATTAGAAGCTCTGAAGAAGGGGACCCATCAATTATGGTGTGTTTGTACCCCACCTGAAATGGTGATGCTGCATCTGAGGTCAGTCTCTCACCATCTTGGTGTCAGCATTGGCCTGAAAAAGACGAATTCCCCTGGGCCAACAACAGCTCTACAACAGTTTTGGGTGATTGAAAAGAACCACAGGACCTGGTGTATCCAAACTTCTGGTGCAAAAGCAGGGACAAAAGAGCTAATTTCTACCCCTAAAGAGTTGTCCTCTACCCCTAAAGCTGTCCTCGTGGCCCCCAAAGCTTCACCTTTTGAAAGCAGACTTCTTGTTCTGTTAGCAGGGACTTGTAAATGCTCCTCACTCTGTTTCAAGAATTGTTTTTCGGGCTTCGAGGAAGGCTAAAAACCAGTTTATAAATCTCTACCCAGTGGGCATAAGGCAGACTTATGTTCTGCAGGGATTTTTCCCTCTGGCATTACAAGCAGAGCCCTTTCTGGCATCTCTGAGTGGGTTTTAAGGGTGGGAGAAAAATTCCACTGGGGAATTTGGCTTTGAGGGAAGGAGGAGGAACACAGCAACAAGGGAAGGTGGACAGAACCACTGTGAGCCTCCAGATGGAAAGAGAAATGGGAGGTGTTGTTGGTCTGGACTTTAGCTCCTCTCTAGGAGGCTCTACTCCCTCTTGGGCTTTCCAGGGTAGTTGTGGATATCTCAAAAGTTGGCATGAGCCAAGGGGGATTTTGTGGTGCCGGTTGCTGTGTTATGGCCAGGAATTCACAGCCAGATCCCAGGAGAGCTCTACTGCCATTTACAAAGGGATTTACTTGAAGGGAGAGTTTGGGTAAAGATCTTCCTGCCAATGGAGAAACACCTTTGTGTTTTCACCTCAAATTCATATTTTTCAGTGTTATTTCTGGCCTCTTCTCTGAAGCCTAGCAGGTCTGAACAGAATCACAGAATTTTATTTATTCATGTTTCATTAATGTCTTTCCTTCACCTGTAATTAGCACTAATGAGGCTGCATAAACACTGCATTAGCTCTGCAAGACAGAGTGGGAACTGGTGCAGACACCATCCAGCCGTTCCCATGGCATCATTGCCATGGTGTTTTTCTCTAGGGAGTGTGGAGGCTCTATCACCCCTCCAAAACCCTGCAAATCTGAGCTATGGAGAGAACGGGAAATGGGAGAGGGTCCAGGACTCTCCAGTCATGACCAGTCCAGTTGAATCCTTCTCCTTAGAGAAGCTTTTACACCACCAGGAGGGAAAGGCTGAGTTCAGACAAAGACAACACAATGCCATTCTTTTGCCTCAAACCTGTCCATGGCTCTTCTCTTCACCAAGCCATGTGCCTTAGTGTTTGTGTGGAAAAACACTCCTTGTGGGAATGTTGAAAAGTAGGAGACAGAGGGTGGCGCATTTGGGAGGGATGCACAATCCCCCTTAGAGATTTTTCACTTGATAGTTCACTACTCGAGTTCTGGATGTGGGGAGGAAAAGAGAGGAGCTGGGAAGGCAAGAAGGGTCACAGAGCTTGGGAGCAGACAGAAACAAGAGTGAAGAATCTTGAGGGATGAGGTCTCCCAGAAATTCTCTGCGTGGACAGGCAAAGCTGTCCTTCCTTGGAAATGTTGATGCAAACGTCATGGGAAGCATCTGGTGAAGCACTTGGACTGCCCAGGGGAGCTGTGGCGTCTGCAGTGATGGAGTTTGAGTTTGTTAAGCCAGAGACAGAGCAGTCAGGGCTGGATTAGGCAGGACTGATCCCAGCGGGCTCTTAGCATCTCTTCCAGCTCCATTTGCCAGGATTCCCCGGTAGCTGAGAGCCTTATGGGCAAGCAAACAGATGAGTCTTGTTTAATGGAGTTGTGCTTCTCTTGCAGGCAAGCAAGTCTGTGCACATGCTTGGTAAAGAAAACAGCCCCTGCCACCTCTAGTAGGGGCTGAAGCCACTGCTTGTTGCAAAAAGTGAAATCCTAAAGGATTAGATGTGGGAAATGGTCACAAGCCAGCTGTTAGGGGGACAGTGGGCACTCACAGTACAGCCAAAAATAAGTGACAGTCAGATTTCATCAGTGGCATCCAAACCAACATGAAAATAGGCAAAATAATTAAATTATCTGTCTGAAAAGCAATGGCACAGCAGTGTTAGAAGAGCATCTTTCACTTGCTGTGCTCTTGAATTATCTCTAAGCCTGGCTTGTCACTATCCATCAGTGAAGAGCCCAGCCATTTCCTCCAGGATTTGATGACCAGCATGGGTCTCATCTACTTTCTTCCAGAAGGTTCCTTCTTCCAAAATCCCTCTTTGACTTTGGACAGACCTACTCCAGGCTTAGCCAACAACCTTTTGGAAACACAGTCCCACAATTTCGTAGTGATAAATAGGAAAGGAGTTACTATTAAATACGGACATTCATGAGCTTTCCAGACCATCTAGGAAAATGAAGACAATGCTCTACATGTGTGAGCTGAGGAGGAAGGGGGATGTCTCTTTTTTCTCTGCCCTACATCATATCAAATCCACTAAAGCCACTAAAGAATCTCTAGTGAAGTCTGTTCAGCAAACTGTGCTGGAACTGGCTCTGTTTGGTGGAAGATCACTGAATTTGGCTCATGAGAAGACGGTGGCATTTTCTTCTGTTCAGAAAAAGAATGGGTGGCAACAGAAGAAGTGTCCCTGCTCCACCATTGTCTGAGTCTTAAATGCCAGATATTGTTAAATAAAACTCAAGAACTGTGTCCATCTCTGTGTTTCTGGCTGTTTCGTAGTAAGTGGTGACAATCAGAGAGGCTCATTTAAAGTGGGGAAAAAAGGCTTCAAATCCTTGAGTTACTTTGAGATTTGAGTCTTCTCTGTTCATTTCATGAGAGCTCCCCTACACCTCGGATAAGTTCTCTGTACCTCTCTGGTGGAACATCTCACAAGGGGAGAGAAGGCAGGAGAGCAGGGGAGGTGGGAGACAACAATGACTTGATGATTACGTGGCATCTTCTTCATCTCTCGAGCGGATCAGCCTGGAGTTCATAGGGAAAGGGCCAGGTTATGCAGTTATGATGTCCCCGTGGTTCTCAGCCAGCACCAGGCTGTTCCAGGAGTCCTGTTTGGAGCTGGTTTGGGGAGACTGGCTCATGGCTGACTGGTAAGCCTGCGGGGAAAGCTTCAGAGCTGAGATCGCAGGGTGGATGGATGATCCATGTCCAGACATGGCAGAGACTGAGAATGCCTATGGAAAAAGGAGAATGCTGTGAAAAAAGCTTCAAACCTTAGAGGACCGTGTGAATCCCTTTTGTGTGAGCTGGTGCTGTCGTAAAAATGTGTCTGGATTTGGTGCAGGGCTGGAGATTGCAGCCGACATGGGATACTTTGAGCAGGTTCTTTCCTGCTCTCTGCTTTTCCTTCTAATTCTAGAAACACAATGATTTGGGTTTGAAGAGACCTTAAAGATCATCTTGTTCCAACTCCCTGCCATGGGCAGGGACGCCTTCCACTATCCCAGGCTGCTCCAAGCCCTGTCCAACCTGGCCTTGGACACTTCCCGGGCTCCAGGAGAATTTCTTCCTAATATCCAATCTAAAGGATATTGTCAGTTTGAAGCCATTCTTTGTCAGTTTGAAGCCATTCCCCTTTGTCCTATCACTCCAGGCCCTTGCAAATAGTTTCTCTCCATCTTTCCTGCAGCCTCCCTTCAGGTGCTTATCTTTAAGTACCTAATTAAGGTTTTGAGGATGTTCTCCCCATGTCTTCCATCCTATTTCCCATTTTTTTTCCTCTGCCAGCACCTCCTCTCCGTACCTGAGAAACGGGGCTGGGGTGCCCGTAGTGAGATGAGAGCCCGGGTTCTGTTTTGATGGGGCGCATTTCCTCGGTGGTCGTGGTGCTGCTGCTGCTGCTGCTGGTGGAGCTGGTGGTTGGGGTAAGACTCTCGCTGCTGGATGGGCCTGGACGAAACCAGAGGGTAAAACAGGCTCTTTCCAAAGAGCTTTCAGCACAGAGCTCTGCCCACCCACCCAGACGCTAGCGTGGTAAAAATAAATTTTAAAATAGTTGGAAGGATATTCAGGTATTTAGGCATCCCCCATTTTTTTGAAAACTGGCCTGTTTTGTCACTGGGTCTCTGACTTGCAGGGCACTGTGGTCAAAAACACAAGTGCACACACAAATACACATCATAAAATAAATTCCTCCATTCAACACTTACCTGCTTGTGCCTTTGTTTTGTTAAGGTTCTTAGGCTTGCGTTTCCTCGTCTGAATTCCCTCTTTTCTCATGGCTAAAGGCCTTGGGACCTGTGGATACAAATAGAAAAGCACATTGGTTTCTGAATGTCCTTAAGGTCATCTAAGAGAACATGATTCCAGTTCTAACTTGTGGTCGAGCTGGTTTAATTGAAAGCAACATCAAGACGGAGCCCAAATTCCCTGGTCAAGAGAGATTCAAGACATGCATCCAAATGGGAATAGGAAGAAAGTTCACACCATGGTTCTGAGTGTTTTAGGGCCAGAAGGGAAGACCAGCTCATCTGATTGACTTTCCTGTTTAACTCAGACCAGAAACATCTGTCTGGCTTATACCTGCTTTTTTGAAAGGCACCAAACCTATGTGGGATGACCTCCCGTAGGAGCTCATCCCACGGAGGGGATCAGAAAGACACTGGGATTTCTAGGAAGAATTTTTTGGTTAGGTGAGACTTCCCCTGATCCACCATAACTTCCAGTTTTGACCTGACCCTGCTGAATATTCTGTCATCTCCTCTCAAGCACTGGACATCACTGAGAGCATCTTTAGTCAGACACAAACTGTTCAAGCAAGAAATGCAAAATGTAAAGCAATTATTTATTGCCTCATAGGGGTTGGGTTTTTTCCTTATCTATATATGGAATATAAAAACCCTAGGAGCAGCAATCACAGAACCAGGAATGGTTTGGGTTGGAAGGGACCTTAAAGATCATTTAGTTCTAACCCTTCTGCCATGGGCAGGGATGCCAGTGCCATGAGGAACAGAACAGGGGGCTGCCACTGAGCAATCACCAGGGTGTTGAGGGCTTCTGTCTCTGCCATGGGGGTGGCCCCATTGCCGCTGAGTGATGGGAGAAAAGCTGGAGATTTACATCCTGAATTCCTGCCATGCCTTGGACACCAGCAGGACTCTTCTAGATATATCAGGTGTGATATCAATACATGAAGCTACCACTGGCAGGAAGAGACTATCTGGACACCTGTACAAGAAAAGTGACCCATCAGTCCCTGACAAGTCTACAGCCAAGCCTTAGCTGGGATCTGACAGCTCATGTGAAGGAGCTCAGCCCTTCCTTGTGCTTCTGACTTCCCTTTTTAACTAAAGTGCCTGCATTTATGTGGAAAGAATCTGGGCCTGGTTTTGTTAGGTTTTAAGACTTATTTGCAAAGGGGACCTAATTAGTAAGTGAGAAATACCCAGTGTGCACCCCCCCTTGCAGGTATAAACATGATGTAACCTTGAGGGGGACTAAACCAAAGGGACAGCAGGAAAACCAGCTCCAGGAGAGCACAGAGGTGTGCAAAGAACCCAGCCCCCAGCCTGGTGCCACCTTCCCACAGCAAGGATTTACCCCGTGGAGCTTCATGTAGAGTCCGCAGGCGTTGCAGACGGGCTCTCCCTCAGCGTTCCTGCGCCAGAGCGTGGTGGTCGTCGTGTGGCAGTTGGCACAGGAGAGGCCGACGCGGCGGGACGCTGACTGTGGGGACAGCGGAGCAAGGAAACATGTCAGCCCTGCAGTGCCCTCACCAGCAGCGCTCCAGATTCCAACCAGCTTGCTCCAGCACACCTCAGGGTACCCCCTCTGCTCTTGCCTCTCTTTTCGCCCCTTTGCAGTTGTCCAACTACCTCTTTCTGCCCCTCTTGGCCTTTCCACAGCCTCCAGGAGGTCCCAGGTGTCCTGAGGCATCTCAGATGGTGCCAGAGACATGAAATAGAATCATTAAGGTTGGGAAGGACGTCCAAGATCACCCAATCCAACCTGAGACCGATCCCCACCTTGTCAACCAGACCAGAGCAGTGAGTGTCACATCCACCTTTGGACACCTTTGGAGATGGGGATTCCACCACCTCCCCAGGCAGCCAATTCCAATGCGTGACCACCTAAATTCTTCTTGATGTCTGACCTGAACCTCCCCAGGCACAGCTTGAGGCCATTTCCTCTTGTCCTGTCCCTTGTTCCCTGGGAGCAGTGTCCAACCCCCCCCGGCTGAACCTTCTGTCAGGGAGTTGTGGAGCATGAGAAGGTGCCCCCTGAGCCTCCTTCTCCAGAATCCCACATCACCTGAACAGGTCCACAGATCTCCAGCAGGTCTGGTGACAGCTTAGAGACCCCCCTGCACGTGTACACGCCTACACTAAGGTATCTGGATCTCAGACCATCCTGACTTTTCCAGCTCCCAAGCCCTTCACCTTCCTGGCTATCCCAAGAAAATGTTACCAATGCCATAAATGTTACATGTTCCTTTGTGATATGTTGCTCAAGGAGCTTGAGGGGAAGATAAAAAGAAAAGAAGAACCACCTTCCGGCAGCATTTTCCTCCTCTTGATAAAGAGGGATAATTAATAGGAATTCTCACTAATGAATTAGTATAGGGAGCAGACCCGAAGTTCCCTTTCTGGGTGAACTTGTTTAGTCAGGCTCAGAAGGCCAGAGGAGAAAGCAATGGGCTTGAAGCCATGTAGAATACAAGCTTTGATCTTGGAAGCAGAGTGGGAGGTGGAGGAAGAAAAAGCCACGTGCTCCACACCTGCCTGACTCTTCCCATCATCCTTCAAAGCTCAGGCTTTAGAGGCCGGTAAATGAGAGAGGGAAGGTCCTGGGTGCCGGGGTGAGATCCTGCCGGGAACAGGCGGTGTCCGGAGAGGCGTTTCACAAGAGGGCGCTGGGTGCCCATGGCTGCTGGCAGCGCTCCGGCTGCTTTTGGCACTCGCTGTGTTCGGGCACAGACAGGGCTGAGCGATGCAAAGGGCAGGGCAGGGTGGGGATGGAGCCTCGTGGGAAGCAAGGAGTGCGGAAACCTGGCTCTCGGGGGTGGCTTGGTGGCTGCTTTTAGCTTGGGTTCACGGTCGTGGAACGTTATGGAATCGTAGAATGTTGTAGAATCGTAGAATTTTAAGATGTTAGAAGGGACCTTCGAGCTCATCTAGTCCCAACCACCTTCACTAGCCCAGGTTGCTCAAGGCCTTATCCAGCCTGGCCTTGGGCACTTCCAGGGATCCAGGGGCAGCCACAGCTTCTCTGGGCAACCTGTGCCAGGGCCTCCCCACCCTCACAGGGAAGAATTCCTTCCCAATATCCCATCTAACCTTGCCCTCTGTCAGTTTGAAACCATTCCCCCTCATCCTGTCACTCTTGGAAATAGTCTCCTCATCTTTCCTGTAGGCTTCCTTCAGGAAAGCTGCAATTAGGTCAACCCAAAGCCTTCTCTTTTCCAGGCTGAACAATCCTGTTCCTGTCCCCCAGGTTCCTTGTGCATACCCCACCCTGACCCCACAGGTTTTCGGATGCCCTGACCTGACCTGACCTGCAGTGGGGGCTTCACCTCACCCAATGGATCTGGGAGAAGAGTATCCAAAAAAGGTATCCAGAAGAGTCACCATGAAGTGAGGGGGTCACCCAGCAGTGACCAGGGACCCCTGTGGGTAAGAGAAGATGTACTGGTACTGTCCTGGAACTGGGGAGAGTTGCCATTCCTCCTGAAATGCCTGCAGGATACTAAAGCAAAGACTGGCTTTTGCTGAACCAACACCACAAATCCCAAAATCACCCTGTGTCCGTCAGCCCCTTCCACTGCCTGGCTGAGCGTCTGGAGGACTGCTCTGGGCAGTACAAGGTCTTGGAGTGTCCCAAGCATGAGAAAATCTGTCTTGTCTTGAAAATCTGGATCTCAGCTGGGCAGATGGAGTTGAAGCACCCCTGGCATCTCCAGCTGGCCGAGGTCTCTTTGCCTCCTCCTCACCTCAGGTGTGTTTTCTTGACTTACCAGCCTCCTCTGGGGTTTGAACAGGGGCCGGTTGATGCCGTTCATCTTGTGGTAGAGCCCACACGCGTTGCAGAGGTAGTGCCCCGTGCCGTCCCTCCTCCACAGCGGGGTGGACATGGCCCCACAGTTGACACATTCTCGCCCCTCGGAATAATCGTCAAAAAATTCTGCTGCCAGGATGGGAGAGAAGGGAAGAGACTCAGTTAGTTAGGTGGCCGTACATTTAATTGCTGCTCTGGTTCTCAGTTTAGCCCAGAAGGGACATTTCAAGAAATCACATTCAGATTTTATAGGTTGCAAGAAACAGCTCTTCCTTCCCCAAGCAAGCCCCCAGGGATTACTGGGAAAAGCGACTCCTTTCCCTGCCATGGCTGCAGGACTTCTGTGGCAGCAGGGACACAGATACCAGGATACAGAAAGAGAAACCACCCCTTGTGCTCTGACATTATCCAATTTTTGAGATTGACCATGGCCAGGGCAAGCAGATTGGGGCAGGCGAACAGCCCTGTTTACAATGAGGGCAGATTCCTGAGATCACGGATAAACGCAAACCCCACACAGGAGAACTGCCCAGAGATCAGGCAGCTGCATCTCAGCTGGGCAGGGAAAACCATTCCATGTGCCCTGCTCGCCATGGGAATGCTCCTCACCCAGCCCCTCTGCTGGGGGAATGGCTGCAGAGAGCCAAGGGAGAGGAGGTTTGTGTGCCTTCACCCCATTCTCTGCACGGGAAACATCTCCTGATTACAGGAATCCACATCTAAAGTGTGAAGGTTCCCTGCCCATGGAAGAGGGTTCAAACGGATGGTCTTTAAGGTCCCTTGCATCCCGAACCATTCCATGGTTCTGGGATTCTAACCCCAGCTCAGGCTGACAGATAACAGGGATTGTTGGGAATTTATGTGTGTCAGAGGCTCAGCTTTTGATGGAAGTCTGCATCGTGCTTGATGCCACACTCCAGGGCTTGCTGCATTCACCCACTGCCTCCCTGGTACCTCCTGCACTGGGGCTCGGCTGCAGCTGGGCTGTGAGGGGGAGGACAATTGGGCATGGAGGGACAGGACAAGGGGCAATGGGTTTAAACTGACAGAGGGCAGGTTTAGATCAGATGTTAGGAAGGAATTCTTCCCTGTGAGGGTGGTGAGGCCCTGGCACAGGGTGCCCAGAGAAGCTGTGGCTGCTCCATCCCTGGGAGTGTCCAAGGCTGGGATGGACGGGGCTTGGAGCAACGTGGGACAGTGGAAGGGGTCTCTGCCCATGGCAGGGGGTTGGAATGAGATGAACTTTAAGGTCTCTTCCAACTCAAACCATTCTGGGATTCTATGAACTGCCCTGGGCTGGGCCAGTCCAGCCCCTCTGGCTGTGGCAGGACCAGGAGGTGCAAAGGTCAGCACAACACAGCTCGACTGCATCATCCTTTGGAAAGACACCGCTCACTCCCTGTTCCATACAAAGCCTTCCAGAAGCCAAGAACTTCACTATATTTTTTGCTTGTCCACCTGCTTTTTACATGAAAACCTCAGCTTCCTGCTCAAAGACAATTGCTCCCCAAGGAGCAAACCAACAAAATTTGGCTTCTTGCTGAGCTGTGCCTCAATCCCATGTGGATTCTCTGATGTCTAGCAAGGGTTATGTTCAGACATGGCCTTATTTTCTCTTTTCCCCAGACTATTTTTGGAAAATCTGCAGGAAACTGCATAACTGTGAAGCAGCCAAAGGACAAAAAATTTAATGAAGTGGCGCCAGTAAACAGAGACAGAGGAAAATGTTCACGTGAGCCTAATTCTCCCTAGAAAATCAGGCTAAAAATGGCAGGAGATTACACCATGTGCCCACGAGGAAATGGTAGAAAGCAGTAATTTATTGTACCCAAGCAGCTCTGGAGCCAGAAAAGCAGGAATCCAGTATCTTCCCGGCAGTTTAGGAAAATCTCATTACCCTGGAGAAATTCTGGTGGTTTTGAAAAGATGGGAATCCCTCCAGGCAATTTTTGTCCACGTGGATTCAGTGATACCATAACCCTCACTTTCCCCCTTAAAATGACAATTGAGTCACAGCCAAAATCTAGATCAAATAAACTTCCTTTGAAAAGAGAAGGGATTGGAACAGCTGGTCAGGAAAGAACTCGTTTCCTTGAAAAATCTCAAGAAAGGAAAACATTTCACTGGGGTTTTTTTCATCTTAGAAGTTGTTGAGGTTTTTGATTATAATTTTCCAAAGAAAAAGCCCAAGTATTTTCACAGTAATTTTTGTCCTGTAAAAAATCCCTTCTTCTTCGAAAATAATTCAGTACAGAGTTGTGGACATAATCCAGGGAGAATTTAGCAGAGCAGAGGTAATCAAAATGTAAAAGTTAAAGCTTGAGTGATTTGAGTTGTGCCTGTGACTAATTACAAAATACAATCTTTCTTGGAGGTTTTTCCACCAGGAAACCAAAATATAAAAGTTTTTGATCAAAGACAAAGGAGAAAACTCCTAACAGTCCCTCGGAAATGTTAAGACTTGGACTAGCTCTTGAATAAGAAGGTCCCTCAAAAAAATGTCAGGTATGGATATATTTTTGGTTTTAGAAGAATGTAAGTCTCCTATTTTCTGGCAATAAATAATTTGTTGTCAAATGCTGATTGTTATTTCCCAAGAGTGGGACACTCAGCTCCAGTGCCCACAATATTTAAAGTGTTGGTTTCTCATCAACATCCAAAAGACGAGCGCAAACCTGTCTTGAGACCTGCTCTCCTTTTCCATCTGCATTTGCCTGATATTCTTCCCTATTTCTTTGGTGCTTTTGGGTTGGGTTTTGGGTTTTTTCCCAGTTTCCGTGGGATTCGGACTGGAGCGTCTTTCTTGAGGGACTTTCACAGAATCACAGAATGATTTGGGTCGAAAGAGACCTCAAAGCCCATCTCATTCCAACCCCTTGCCATGGGCAGGGACACCTTAAACTATCCCAGGTTGCTCCAAGCCCCATCCAAACTTTCACTGGTTGAAGTTTCCAAAAGTCCCCTTCTGCTTCCATGGCAATAACATTTGTGAGACTTTCCTCTCTGAGCTGCAGGCAAAGGTGATCCTTGTGGACATTCATAAACAGGAATCATTGGCGTTTGAGAGGGGAAGGGACAGACTTTGTTCCCAGGGGACACCGAGGCCTCACGCAATGGGTGGCTCTCCCTAATCGAGCCCATATCAGATGGGTGTGTCCCCTCTGGGCACCATCCAGGGCTGAGTCAGATGACATCTGGAGAGTGCAACCTCATTAAAACTGTTCCTGCAGCCCTGTCAGTGTAGGGAGAGCTCTTTGACCTCAGGAGATATTGCCTGGAGGAGAAATATCCTCACCTGCTTCAAAGAATGCTTTGGGATGGCACAGGAGGTGTCTTGGACACTGCTGGATGTTGGCATAGAGGTGATGATAGAGGCTTGGGGCATGTCATTTATTGCACAAAGGGTGTTTGGGCCCTAAGAAAGTGGGAAACAAGGGATTGGATTTCTTTCTAGAAGAAATTATATTTTTATAATTATTATTTTGTATATATATATCTATATATATAATTTCACAGCATCACTAAACTCCAGGATGAAGTTGCCGAGGGGAGCTTTCTGAGCTGTCCTTCTGTCCACACATCCCCCCCGCTCTCAAAAACCCTGAAGATCTGCAAAATAATGAGAAAGTATCACCTGAAGACCTGCAGCCTGTGCAGTTTGATGTGGGTGGGTGTCCAGGACCCAGGAAACCTGGATGTTCCCAGGGCTCAGAGCCCACAGGAGCCGGGATCCACCATCAGGCTGAGCTATATTGGGCATGGAGGCCACCGGGCTTCAAGTGCACTAATTGTTTAATTTGTCACTGTTATTAATAATGGGGATTAAGGAGACTCCCCAGGAAAAAGCAGCAAAGTGTTTTCTTGGCTTCTGGCTCGGGGCTGAAGCTCTAAATCCTGGCATTATGAGATCCCCTGACACTTATTCCTTGTACTTTGCAGCCGGGAAAGGAAACGTTTATTCAGGCAGCAAATGGCCCGAGCGGCTCCCAGAGGGCCCTGAACAATGAGGGGGGAAGGAAAGGCTCCCCCAGTCGCACTCAGGGCAATGATTTCCGTTCTGTGGCACAGGAGCCGCTGCCTGATAATGGAGATTTATGGGTCCATCCGGTGACCTCTGTAATGGCCTTTCTGCTGGAAAGATTTACTCCCTCTCCTGAAGCCAGGTACAGCCAGCACTGGGACAGGGTTGAGGGAAGGATTTGCTGATCAGGCTGAGAAGGACATCAGCCTATGGCTGGGGGAGCCTCCTGTGTGCTGAGTGGCCTCATCTTCCTCTTTGAATGTTCAGCTTCCCCACGTGCCTTTGCCGAGCCCTTATCTTCTATCTTGGGATCATTCGGTCCTTTTTATGGCCTGGGTCCCTGGTGTTGACTAATCCTGATGGCCTTCTACTTAATTCTTCATAAAACCCTGCCTTTAGTCAATGAAGGAGCTTCTCACTTGAAAGCAGGTCATGAAAACTCAGTGAATGACCAGTGGAGAGGATGGATTATGTTCCATCCCCATCCTGGTCATCATCAGCTTGCTGTGTAAAATGAGATTTTTCCCCTCACATCTACTGTTTATGAGCACTGCAAGGTCCCCAGGGCAGGAAATGTCACTTGTGTGTTGCACAACGGCCTCCTAATCTTGGGTGAGGCCTTGAGCACACTCATGTCAGAAACACTTTCCACAATGGGACATCCAGTCCCCAGGGAGCCAGAAGTGACTCCTAAGCGGGCATGGGGGTCTGGTAGGGAAAAAAGAATTCTTGGATGTGGCCTTTTGTGACACTTGGTCATTGGGAGGAGTCCTTCACATCCACTGACATCGGCCTGTATGGGCACTGCTGGGATCAAGAGGAAAGCAGACCGGAGCCCCCCCCAGCCAGCCCACATCTCCAGCACCTCTGGCTCACCAAAAGTCTGAGGAATTTTGCCTTCCCAAACAGGAGAACCAGACACCCACTTGCAACTCTACCCAAGGCTTGAGCCTGGAGAGTGGCTTGAAGTGACTTCTTCCCACCATCTCTGCAAACCCCAACTCTGCCAGCCTGGCACTAGTTCTATTCCTAGGTCCAGACCTTTGGGCTTTTCTTTATCAACCCATCCCTGGAAGTGTCCAATGCCAGGTTGGACAGGGCTTGGAACAACCTGGTCTGGTGGGAGGTGTCTCTGCACATGGCAGGGGGTGGAATGAGATGAGCTTTAAGGGCCTTTCCCAGCACAGCCTGGCCACTCACCTGGGCAGGAAGAAGGGATTCGGGGCCACTGTGAGGGTGGTGGTGCCCTGGCACAGGTTGCCCAGAGAAGCTGTGGTATCAACCCACCTGGAAGTGTCCAATGCCAGGTTGGACAGGGCTTGGAACAACCTGGTCTGGTGGGAGGTGTCCCTGCCTATGGCAGGGTGTTGGAATGGGCTGATCCCTAAAGTCCCTTCCAACCTAAATCATTCTGGGATTCTGTGATTAAATCTGTTCACATTGGAGAGATCATCTTGAATGCATAAACCTCACAGGTCAGGACACTAAGGAGTGATAACAGAAAAAGGAAATATTTTGAATCCTTCAGTTCAGAGCCAGCATCCAATTTATAAATTTCTCTTCCCAAGCCAGCCCATGGAAGGGGACAAAGAGCCCTCCCTACCCTGGTTTGGGTCAGACCCTCCTGCATGAGAAACAACCAGGTTGTCTTCTACGTCCCTCCGGCCCCCTCCTGCCTTCACCCTCTCTGGATGGAAAGAGACTTCCATTAATACAGCACTGGAGTTTTGTTTACAGCTGGAGAGATATTTGATATCAACAGTTCCCCCTGCAGAAGTATCTTCTCAACCCAATGAAGCAACTCAGCAAAGGAGAAACTGTCCTTCAAACACAGCCAGGCCACTTACAGGCTCTAAACAGAGCCTGAGAGCAGTTTTCCCAGCAGAGAAGCAGTTTCCTAAAACAATTTGTTATGGTAAGAGGTGAGAGCCACGATCCTGTGTATACACAAATCCCAAATGGACTCTCAGGGGCACTTGCAGCTGAGGCGAAGGACGTGGACACCCTGGAATCCCACCCAGGACACCCTCACCTTCTGCTCCAATGGACAGCCACAACAGCATGGTAGGGGAAACAGGGTTTGCCATTCTCAGCCGCTTTGTCCAAAATCCCAAAATTGTTTCCATTAAAAAGGGGCAGTTTGGAAATCCTTCCTACTCTTCAAGCCTTTTGGGGTCCTTTTAACCAGCATTTTGCTGGAGCTAGAGGAGCTCAAAGTCACATCTTCTATTTCTTTGGAATGGGTTGAGGTGTTCCCATGAATTGCATGATGCCAGAAGCCAAAGTTTCAAGGGGAAAAACCCATCAAAAGATGGGTCAGATCACAGCAGTTAAAAGTGCTGGTTGGTCCAGGACTGTGGCAGAGAAGGACTGAACTGGAAAGGAAGGTGGCAGCAAAAAAAAAAGAGGGGAGATGAAAGAGGAATGGGAAGGGAATGACTGCTAATTTAAAAATCCCAAATTTATGCTTGGGGGAGCTCTGTAGTCAAAGGAAAGCTGTCAGTGAGCCTTTCCTTTATCCGTGGCGATTTCACCAGCTTAGCACACAGGCTGGGATCAGAAAGTGAGGATGGAGCTAAAGGATCCAAGGGTGTTTCTGTAAAACCAGGTTTTGCTCACTGGCTTTTCCCGCTCTGCTCCCTCTTCTCTTCCTGTTTCCTCTCTGACAGAATCTGGGGGGAAATTCACCCAGGGTCCCACTCTTTAAGAGACAAATGGGATCTAAACACAGCGAGAGTGGGACAGTGCCTGTCTAAGCAGTGCCCATCACTGGGCTGGGTGCTGTGGGAATGTGGCTCCCTGCTCTCCCCTGGTCTGGACTAACAGAAAGAATCACCGGTGTGATTGAGGATCTGCAGGAAGTGGGGAAGCAGGTAAATTCCCCACACTTAGCCAGAAACACGGTTTCAAGCAAAAAGCATCGTTGTGCAGCCTCACAGAAATGGCTTGATGCTGTTCCAGAAGGTTTTAGGGTTTATCTGACACATCTATGGTGCAGAAGATGGCTGTGTACCCGTTTGGCTGCCTGGACCAAACAGTTTTCCCTCTGAAAACATAAAGACTCCACTTATTGCTGAGGAAACATTCACCCTACAATCTGGCTTTCCAGAAGGCGAAGAAATCTGTTTTTCCCCGGCTTCGCGAAACATCACGGCGAGACTGTTCCCGTGCAACCCTTCCCAGGCCAAATGTTTCATGTCAAGGCAAAGGGAACACTGTGTCCCTCCCCTGCAGCACTCCCTGCTCTGCCTGCAGCATGCCAAGGTCTGTGGTGCACACCATTGCCAGCAGCCAGGAATACTCCTTTCCTTCGGGGATGTTTTCTGCGCTTTGAAGGACGGTGGAGGTGGAAGCAGCCAAAGGACCAGCTGAGATCATGTGCAAGAGGGCCATGATGGAAAGGTTGGGCAAATTCTGGGCCTGGCTTTGAGTTCAGGCTTGGCTCTGCAATAGGATGCCCTTGAGCAAGGCTTTGCAGCTCATGGTGACACTGTCCTTTCCCTGTGACAAGGGGTGACACTGGAGGGGCGCAAGAGGACAACTTTCAAAGGCCACAGGCACAGATGTGGAGACAAGAAATGGATGGAAGAACGATGGGTGGAAACAAGCTGGATTCCTCTAATTCAGAGCTAAACAGTGTTTTGGGAAGGGGTAGGAGCTGGAAAAGCCCTGACAGCTCTCCAGCGTACCAAACCCACCAGACCCCAAACCATCCAGCCCCGTGGTTGTCCCAGAGCTGAGTGGAGAGACAATCCACACACACACTGAAGGACCATGTCCCACATCCCAAAGGTGCACAGCCTGCTCTGCAGGAGACAGGAATGCAGACATCCCTGAGGATCTTCTGGTGGGAGCCTCTTGGCCACCTCTTTGAGAGCGACCTGGTGTCCAGCAGCAGCTTCTGCTGACTGTCAAGTTGTGCCTGAGTGAACTCCCACCCACCAAGGTGACCTCCCCTTCCTTACTCCTCCTTGCAGTTCTTACACTTGTAAATATCCGAGGCTCCTCTGATAAACAGGAGATTCCTCCGCTTATCGACTGTCCAAATATTTTTTAACACATCTCAGATTAGCATGGTGAGCCCAGGGAATGGGCAAGATGGGGTCAGCCACAGTCTGGGGTCTGCTTGGCAGGAGGCACCTGGAAATGGTCTTTCTCTCTTTTGACAAAGGAAAAGGAGCCATGGCCTTGCCCTCCTTGAAATCTGGCCCATCTCCAAGTGGATGTGCCCATCAAGAGACTCTTCTTTGGTGGCCTCAGGGAAGGGACAGTGGGGAAAAATGTAGAGGAATGGGAAAGCTTGGGATTTAGAGTGCCACGATCCCTCCTGGCAGCTGTTTCTGAGTTGGGAACAGGTCATGAGCAGCTGTTCCTGGTGTCCCCACAGGGGACCACAAGCAGGTGTGCTGTGGAGTCCTGCCAAGCCACCTCTCCATCGCTGAGCCATGGGAATTGGCCTTATGGCTACGGGGTAACTGGTGAACCCGGGCCAGTTACTGGGTAGGTGGTGAAGCCTGACCCTGAGCCCAGCCAGCAGTGTCTGGCCATGTTCAGATATTCTGGGACTCCAATCTAGAATGTTTGCACCCAAACTGCCCAGGAGCTGCCTGAGGAGATGCTGGGCTCAGGCTGAGATGGTCTGAGGTTGGACCATGCCAGGGGCTAACAATTGTCACATAATCACAGAATATCCTGGGCTGGAAGGGATCCGCAAGGATCATTGAGTCCAACTCCTGCCTCTGCACAGGACACCCCAAGATGATTCTTCACCAATGATTGAAGAGCATGATCTGTTGGGTTTTCATTAGGATATGGGGGAATGTCCATCCATGGGCATTCCAAAGCCTCATCCACATGCCCTCAGCTATTACTGAGGTGGTTGTCCTGCTAAGGATCTTACAACATGCATTTCCACAATCCTACAACTCCAGAAACTCAAAGTTTGGGGTGGCTTTTCTTCCCAGATCGGAAGGAGAGACATTTATCTGAAGCAAACGAGCAAAATCTTTCTTGTAGGAATACAATCAATTGTATTATTGTTATCATATTTGTGTGTGTGTTATACATATTTATAAATGTATGTATTTGTATATATACACATAGCATGTCATAGAATCGCAGAATGGTTTGGGTTGGAAAGGATCTTAAAGATCATGTCGTTCCAGCCCCTCTTTCATAGGCAGGGATGCCTGGGATGTCCTTAAGAATGCCGTTGTAGGAATCATCTCCAATCAGTTCTTTCAGGTTTTGATATTAAAATTATTATTTTTATTCTGTGGCTGCATAGAACTTAGCTACATAGAAGGGTGTGTGCATATATATTTCTATATATGTGCACAAATACACACACACGTATTTTTAAAAACTCATTTTATATGTGCAAAATATATATGCTATATTAAAAAAAAACCTCACTTTATAAATATAAAACATGTCTACACCATGTGTAGGAATATATGGAATATGTAGGACTGCCCCACATGTCCAATCCCTCCCTAGGCATGAGGGCACCGACCAATATCAACATATCCAAACCCCTGTCCCAGTTTTCTTCTAATTTCACTGATTTAGACACAGGCTCTGCCTCCAGTTCTGAGCTGTTCCACTGATAAATCCCACTCCGAGGAGCTGCACCAGCACAAGCCAGGCCACATCCCGGCCTCCCTGTGGGACTCCAGCCAGGGACAAACAAAAAGGTGTTTACTACGGCTCATCACGTTAGAGGGGACAGTGAGTTTGTCTAACCCCTGGCCCTTCTCTTTTCCTCTTTTATTAGTTATTCTGGATGTTAAGTCAACTCAGCCCCCGAGCGGGGCGGGAGGAGGGGATGATAAAGCATCTGCAAAGGTCACTTCGCAGCCCAGGCCAATAAAAGGCAGGTACGGAACTTATCAGGGCCACATATAACTTGCAGTTTTTCTAACCCAATTGATTGGACTTTTTATCTAAAATAACAGGCATTATAAGATAGGCGAAAGTCGAGATAAGGAGGAAAATTGAGTAGGCCTCGAATCAAGATCAGCCTGGGGACAGGTTCAAACTCCCACACCTGCCCCAGAGGAATCAATGAAAGTTTCTTGGCGCCGTCCACTCGTTTTGAAATGCTGCTGAAGTTGGGTGAACTTTGAGACTGCGGCGTTTATTCTGTGATTATAATTAACCTGCTCACCCGTTGTTATTGATTTGTGTGGAGGGAGGTGGCAGAGCCTGACTGGGATGTGGGTTTGGGAAGAGAAGTGCTTGGGGAGGGCAGGCAGCTCTGGCAGAGTGAGACCCTTCCCTGGCTTGAGGCAAAGAGAAGGGGGTGCGAGGGGGATTTCACCCTCCTGCTTGAAGTCCTGCTTGTTTTGGGAAGTGGAAAAGACCCTCAAGCTCAGATCTTCATATCCAGAGGGTCAGGATAAACTACAGCATCACTGATCTGTCCCAGGGAAGTAATGAAGGACTGAACATGGGAAAAGTCATGCCCAGGATCGAGAGCATCATCCCAGCCCAGGGGAGCGTGAGGAAGAGACATCCTCCCCCCAAACCATCTGCCCCTCTCATGCTCCACACCACCCAGGCATGTCCAAACCCAGAGTCCTTCCCAGCAGCCAGCCCCCTGGGCAGGCAGCCCCTGGGGCCAGCACTCCCTTCCCAAAATAATCTCAGACATCTGGGTCCACACGTCATTCGGAGGAGCCCTGATGTCTGGGGCTCAGGGCCTCACTGATTTCTTTTACAACTCCAGCACTGCAAGCCCTGAATGTTGAATAATGGTGGCTCACTGGCTTGCAAATCCAGGAGTCTGGCTTGGAAACTCATAGGAGTTTAAATAATAAATATTAGGGTTTGGTTTCTTTTTGCCTCATCTAGGATTTCAGCATGAAGGAATCAGGGTTTTCCAGCCTCTCCCTTGTCCAGGAAAGCCGTTCTTTTGCTTTCTGAAAGAGCAGAGCCTGACATATGATAACAGCACTCCAGAAGCTGGAGCTTGAAGGAAAATTGAGGTGCAAGAAAGCATGAGGGCTGGTGACAGCCGGGGGTGGGCAGCTGGGAATCCAGCAAGGGGGAAATGTCTCCTGAACTGTCTGGAGGTGTTTGCAGAGCCAAAGGGGACATCTCAGTCCCCTGGCCCTCGAGGTCAGAGGACAACCTGGAATTTGCTTAAATGTTACAGACACAGAGAGCTCCACGTGGAAAAACCAGGAAGAATTGGCAAAACCTTGCCTGGAGGGACTGGCGTGGTCTCCTTCTCCCTCCCTGCTTCATCTCTGCCCCCAAATTTGGGTTTTAACTGTTTAGGAGAGTCCGATGGCAACGGGAACTGAGCCCCGTGGCAGCTCCCTGTAAATCCACTGTGCTGGAAGCATCGCCCAGTGGAAAAGGGCTGAGCTCTGGGAAGAGCAGCAGGAGCAGGGAGAAGCGTCCCACCACGGGACCTCTCCTGAAATGCTCCCCCGGCAGACACCAACTTAATTCCCAGGGATTAGGAGGAAGCATTTCCAGGCAGCGGTTTTGTTATCCCAGATTCAGAAGCAATCCAGTACCAGTCCCTGGTGGAGACGGGAGATCAGCCCTGCGGGATCCCTCATCCGGCTGCCCTCACCCCACCTCTGCTGGAAAAATTATTAATTTTTGGCTTTCCAGGCGTTATTTTTTTTCCTCTTTCACAAACAAAATGAATTACTGAGTCTCTCCCAAGGCTGGTGTGAGCGATTCGAGCTCCGATAAGGGTCTCACAAGCTTTAGGGGTGACTAAAAATAATTTAAAAAACCACCACGAATTCCTTCATGCTGCAACGTATAAACCAAGTGGCCACTTTTCAGGACAAAAAAGGAAGGTCCCACTGGATTTTGGGGTTTCACCTCCTTGAGAACACATGTAAATTCCCATGTAATTTGCAGTGGGCCGAGTTTCTTCCCTATGGATTCTATTTGCATGGGCCTGATCCTGCACCAGCTGCCGGTGAACTTCCCTGTGTTTTAAAACAGGGATGGTTTCAGCTCTGAGCAAGGAACGTGGATATTTTTGAGGTTGTTTTTTTTTTTTTGTCACAGTCCATGCAGAATCTGTTTTTTAGGGGATGGCTGATCCTAAAAACCTGGGCAGGTTTGGCCTTAGAAAGACAGAGAAAGCAGAAAGACATTGGAAAGACCCGTCTTGCTCCCCCCAAGTGAAGACTTCATTCTGCAATTAGGTATCCACCTCATTAAGCAAAAAAACCCCTCTGTGCCAGAAAATAATGGAGAAAAAAATTAATCACCGGGCACTTCTTGGAAAAGAAAAAGTTATTTTCGCTTCCACTTGACGCTACCCCAAACTTGGCTTTAAAATCCAGGTCTTGCCAAAACTCCAAAGCTGAAACATTTCAGCGCTGATGGCGGGGTCAGATCTGCATCCAACTTGGAAAATCTCTGCCTGGCTCTTCTTTTGGAGCAGACTCAGCACCCGCCACTTCTTTTTGGGGGGGTGAGAAAATCCAGCCCGAGCTTATCATATTGAAAAAGAAATCACCGCCGAGCGCTGCGAGCGTTTAAAAACACACAAGAGCGCGGGGAATGCTGCAAGCTCAACGTGTCCCACAGCAAGGAGCTCCTGGAAAAAAGGGAAATACAGGAAAAAAAACCAAACCGACATTTTCGGAGTAGGTTTGAAAACCACAGGTGTTTTCAAAAGACCCTTTAGTGCCACTCATGCCAACGGTGATGGAATTATTTTCGAGGGCTGTCACGTACTTGCAAGCGGCCGTGTGTGGAAAGACCTCAGTGCTCAGGCCTGGCAGATAATTGGGTTTAATTTGTCATTACAGATGTATTTACAGCTCGGGCCCGGTCACCGTGACCGACCATGTGGGGAAGACTTGGAAAGGCAGGAGAGGTTTTCATATTTTGCCACAGTGTGGGACGTGACCGTAGACAGCTGTGAGGGTTCTGTCCCATGAAGGAGAAACACCAATGTTTCTTAAAATTAAAAAAAAACTCCTCAATCCGACTTATAATGAAATTTGCTTCTCTAATTTGGGTTAATTTGGGAGGTCAGAGCAAATTCTCACCTATTTCCCTGGTTATTTAAGCAGCATTTCACACTCGCACACCAAAGGCAAATTTACACCTTCCTGCCAGACGGCAGCGCGGATTCCGACCCGCCGGCAAGGTGGATATTCGGCATTTCCAGATATTCCCATCTCCCTTTTTGCAATCCTGCAGGCATAATTACACACATTCCCCACTCCCAAGCAACTCAGACCTGTAACAACCCAACCTGGCTGTTACAACTGAGACACTTTGGCAGCCTAATCGTGTTTTTCGGGATCCCACGTCCCCAAAACGCGGGGCTGGCACAGCAAAAATCTGCATTTCTGGCTTTCCCTCCCAGCATCAGCAAAACTTTTTTTTCTAAGCCTGTGGACTGAGCTCTTGAGGTAAAGTCCCACCTGGTTTTGCAGCCAGCGATGAGCCCCAAAGGGGAAGCAGACCCTTTGTTAAGTTTTTTAGAGTTGGGTTGCAAAAGCCTAGAAGAACCCAAGATTTTGGCTTCCTCTGCTCTGTGAATGCCCGGGAGCATCACCGAGCAGGGCGAGATCCCCAAATATCTCATTTCTGCACCTCCTTTTCAATAAGGAAGTTGCAGGGAGGGAAGGACACGCTGCGCTGGTGTGTGAGTTTGGGAATAAAACCTCTCAAGGTTGATATATTTGCATTCCTTTTATTCCTCTGCTTGCAAAGCTCCGCAGGGCTCAAGGAGCAGAAGTTTCAGCCCAGAGCCCTGCGCCGATGAGAAACAAAACCTCTGAAGGTTTTGGGATAACACTATAATTTTCTTTTTAATTGAATTTTCCTTAAAATTGGATTTTCCCACTTTTAACAGCCCCTGCAAATGTCCTCCTTCACCAACAACAGGCTGCCGACCTTCAGGCACATAAAATGCCCCTTTTTTGCCAAGTTTGGGATTTTATTTGCTGTTTGGTGGTTTGTTGATGCTTTTTTTTTTTTCTCATGCATCCTTAAATTTCAGTGAGATGGTTTCCCCATTCAAAATACCCCTCTCCATTTGGGACAACCAGTTTTGGGGAACCCCTTTCTGCTAGCTAAGCCAAGATTTTCCCATCATCAGAAGAGCACAGAGGTGTCAGGATTTGGCCTGGTTTCCTTTGGAATACACTGCCTGATAAATACTCATCTGTTTCTGAGAATTTCGCCTTTTTCCCTTAAAATTTCTGGCGATAAAATATGCAGAGAGCAAAATATAGGCTGTCTCTTGAAAAAAATATTGCTGTTATCGTTACAGGGGTAAAGAAATGCACATGCACATTTGTGGAGAAGAAAAATAATTAATCCTGGCTTAATAAAATCTTAGATTAAGTACCACCATCCACTGCCTTAAACTTTACTGCTCTACGAAAATTTGTGAACATTTATCGTGTATTAAATTCTACCCCACGGCTGTTCTGTGCAACATAAGGACTTGTATTTGGTAATACAGTGCAATTTTTAATTAAGGAATTGAATTATTAATAATCACGCCTGTGATTGTGTTATTTTTATTATCATTGATTTATTTGCAATTTAAATTCTACTGCTTGGGGGGCTCGGAGGGGGGAATAAACACTTGTGTGTTCAAGCTTGATCTTGCTCAAAGATTAAAAACCCCGATTCTGTGGGTTTCATCCCAAATCCCAGACTGACGGGTGACAATTAAATTAGGAGGGAGAGCAGAAGGTGGATTCAAACCCGAAGAGGGGGGAACAAAGCCCTGGGTGAACCTTCCCCGCCGGCGGGGCTGAGGTGAGAAATGCGGCCGCTTGTGAAACGAGGGATGGAGTAAAATGCAGACACATCCTACAGCCCCATCCCGATGTCCCACAGCCCCTTCCCGCTGTCCCACAGTCCTTTCCTGCCATCCTACATTCACATCTCTCTGTCCTATGGCCCATCCCTCCGTCCTACAGCCCCATCCTTCAATCCTATAGCCCCATCCCTCCGTCCTACAGCCCCATCCTTCAATCCTATAGCCCCATCCCTCCGTCCTACAGCCCCATCCCTCCGGGATCAGGGACAGGAGAGGTGCTGGGCCCCCCTCATCGCCTGCCACCCCACAGGGACGGGCCACCTTGTCCTTTGGTGCGTGGGGAAGGTCAGGGGCTGCTGGTAGGGCAGAGGGCTGTAACAAATGCCAATGAATCACTGGAAATGTCAGCCCCGGGATGCGACAGGGCAGATCTTTTAGCATCCCTATGGGAAAGCTTAAGATCTGGTTCCCAATCTCTCCCCCCCAGCAGCAGAAGGGACATTTTCCAACCCAGTGTCTGCTCCAGGCTTTGATCTTCCAGGACGCTGTTGCTGTGTTCCAGCAGCGCCTGTTTGAGGAGCCCTGACTTGGATTTAGCCAAAAAAAAAAAAAAAAAAAAAAAAAAACCAAAAAAAAACACACCCACAAGAAACAACCCAGCCCTCGCCCCGATTTATTCCCAACCACAGCAACTTCCGCGATGCCACAGCAAAAGTAAAACCCCCGCTGTGGGCAAAAAGGGAATGGGGATGGTGCTCTGGGATCTGAGCGTCCATGCCCAGCCTGGAAAGACCCAGGAGGCAGCGAGGGGCTGTGGGATGGACGCGCTCGGACCCCCGTGCCGCCCTCCATCCCCGCTCCCTTCTGCCCGGAGAAGGGGGAAGAGCCAAACTGCCCATCCAGGCTCATTTTGGGAGCGATTTCAAGAGATTTTTGGTGCTGGCGGGGAAGTCTTTTGAGAGGGGATTCTGCAGCTGGTCCTTTTCATGCCTCATTAAGTCGGGAATTCACAGTAACTCCATCCTAGGCAATGCCTGGGGCAAGTTCACTGCCTCGACCACAGGGTCTGATCCTGCTGTTCAGGGTAATGAAATCAGTCACCAAACTTACCCTGAAAAGCCCAAATTTGGTATTTTAAACTCTCACCAGGGAAAGTTTTTCAAACGGGCCCGTGTGTTTTACCCACCCATCCTTCCCAGTGCTTTATACCACGGTTTAAGCCAAGCCAAAATCCCTCAGTTTAGGGAAAAACAAGATTTGTATTTCTTGTAGTGCTATTTTCTTCGAATACATTTTCACTAATCTTCTTTTCCCTGTGTGTTGCTTTGTTTTTACAGGGATATTTTTATATAAAGGGGGGGAAGCCATGCCCAATTGCATAGACTGTGAATTCGTGTCTGCATATCCAGCTGTACATGCCCAGACTTGATCTTTAAAAAAAAAAAAATGATAATAATTAAAATTTTAATGACCCCAGGGGTGTTCTGCATTTAGCACTGCCCGAAGGTTGGTGGCTCTTTAGGAAAAGAAAATGAGAGCGCTGCTGCAAATACCGCTTGATTGAAAAGGATTGCGTCTCCACCCTGAGATTTCTCGCTGGGCAGAGAATAAAATTACTTTTAGCCCTAAGAAAAGGTAAAGAAGGAGTCAACTCCACCGTGCCAGGGATTTCTCAGGTGCTGACCAGGGCTCGGATGCGGCATTAAAGTAGGTCTGTGATGGGAGCAATCCACAGCGGTGTTCCCCGCGCCCCCCCCAACTACATCTTTCAGCGTCTTCAGTTTTTCAGGTTTTTATCCTTAAAACCATTAAAATAAAACCCTTTCCCAGCTCAAAACCCCCCAGTCAGCCTCTACATGCTTCACACAGCCCTCTCGGTGCCCAAAGCATCACTCGGCTTCCAGGAGGGACCCGGCAGCGGCCGCCTCTCGACTCAGGGAGAAGAGGGAACGGGGCAGGTCTGGACCTTAAACTCCTTCCCGGAGGAGCTGCCTTCCAAAAACCCATTTTAATCCTGAGTTTAATCCTGCCAGCTCTCAGGCAGCTCATTTTATTTATTTGTTTTACAAAAACTCACTCACTTTTAGTTTAAAATCCGAGAGCTTTTCCATATCCAAGGCAGAGACGTAATTAGCCCCGTGCTAATGAATCCCGTGGATTCGGCTGCGCTGCCGAGAATCCGGCACCCGAGTCAGGACCTGGCCGTGGAGAGGAGTCCCGGCTCCTTCCTCCTTCATTAAAAACCAACTTCTGGGCTGGCTCAACTCATCCCTTCTTCCCAGTGCTATTTAAACCCCCATTTTTTGCCATCAAAACGCGGAGCTGCAGCACAAACCAGCGGGCTCAAAACCCCCAAATCCCCACGTTCAGCCCCTGGTCCCTTGAAAGCTGATGGGAGTTTTTGCAACGGCAAATCTTCATTTGCATTATTTTGGGGTTAGGTTATTTTTATTATTAAGAGCCCTTCTGAGACCACCGCAAAAAGGTGATTTTTTCCCCCCCCCCAAGGAAGAGGTGGCACTGGGGTAAAATGCAAATATTCATATGTGCATATAGATATTCAATTAATATTTGATTGTTTAATTTATCCTGATTTTTCCCTCTACGTTCTACCTTTTCATGGATTCCGGAAAAACATTGCCCGATTGGCTAAATTTTTATCCGTAATCTGTTCCTCGTTTTGAGAAATTTCATAGTACCCAAAGAAAAGCACAAGGTATTTGCAAGGCCAAGCCTTCACCGACGCCCAGCTTTCCTTCTTTTAACATCTAAAATTAATGCTAAAGACAAGGCAAATCCTGCTGGACACGATGGAAAAATCACCCTCCAAAATTCAGGTTAGAGAACATGATCATAAAATAGCTCTGGAGACAAATCTGAGGTGTTTTCTTTGTTAACCCCGACCCCAAAGCCAACAGAAATACCTTCACGGAGAGGAGGCGGGAAGGAAAAAAGGGTTTATGAAACCACATAAGATGTGCCCGCATTTCTCTCCCGTTTTATCCCTCTTCCACCCCACAAAATATAAAAGCAGGGTTTTAAGCCATTTGGACCAACTTTTCGTTGTAGGAACCAGAGGAATTTAATGAAATGAAAGGCTCCGAGACTGGATTCGTCACAAGAGATCAGGGTGAGGTTTTTTGGGGTGAGGAGATTCTGAAATACCAAGGTTGTATTGTTCAGATGTGCCCGTGTTCCCCAAAAAGCACCGATATAAATGTGGATGCATTTCTTTTAATCCTTCTCCATCATCTCTCCCACCTCAGCTCAAAATTTATCTTTGCTCTCCCTTTTTGTAGCCTGACATTTCAAAAAAAAATTTTAAGAAATCCAGCATGTAAAACAGCCCAAAGGGAACCCATGGACCAAACTTTGATTTCTTAATGCTCCCACTTTTACGCCTACAGCCGGCTCAGGAAGGGGCTGCCTGCGTGTCAAGGGAACATCGTGGTCCTGCCCCCACAATCATCCCCATCAGAGCCCCTAAATCCCCTCGGAGCTATTTGAGGAGCCAGCAGGCCCTCGCTCCGGAGCTCGCCTCATCATTCCTTGCCGCTCCGGGCCTGCCCTAAATTTCATTTACTTTTTGGGAACTGTGGCCTTTGAGGATATTTTGGAACGGTGATTTCGCAGAATAAGTAAGAACAAGGACCCCAATATTTTCCAGCCAGAGAGGCCACTCCGAAAGCGCCAACCCCAATACTCCAAATTCCTCCCTCCTGCCCTTTGCGCCTACGCACAGAGGGGTGCGTGCCCCAAAATCTGGGGGGTAATGGGATGATGAAGCCTTCCCTCCCGTCTCCCAGCCCTGTGCTCACCGATGTGGGCGTGGCGGGCAGCCGCGGGCGTCCCTCGGCTCTGCAGGTTGTGCAGCATGGGGCTGTCGAAGGGCGAGGAAGTCCAGGTCGTGGCCATTTCGGGGCTCATGTAGGCCGGGTAGGGGCTGGAATAGGAGCCGCCGAAGACCCTGCTGGAATGCTCCCTCCCCGTGAAAGGTTCAAGGAGCTGCTGTAAGCCGCCGCCGCTTCCCGGGAAGAGGTGGCCGGGATGGGGGTGCTGGTGGAGAAGGAGAACCGAGGTGACACGGGAGGGTGAGACGATCCAGGGTTGTAAGCGGCGCTTTCGGCTCCGGGCTGAGTCCAGATGGAGTGGCTGGGGGCGGGGCTGCCTTGCTGGGAAGAGCCGCTGCTCTGCAGGTAGGGCAGGCTGGGGAGCATGGAGGTGACCCTCGTGGTGGGCACATAGACCGGGGACGCTGCGGCCGCGCTGTGGATGAAGCCACCTGCCCCCCCG
>NW_008237408.1:148815-150236 GCF_000691975.1 Corvus brachyrhynchos
CCTGCAGGTACGATCGGTGATTTAAGTTGTTAATGGCCCCCGGGGCCGGCGTTTGATGTGGGCGGCGGGAGGCGGCTGAGGAGGGCTGGGGTGGGGGGACTTAAATTAGGGAAAAGTGGGGGGAAAAGAGGGAAAGGAGGAAGGATGGCTTGACCCTCCCACCCCGCACTTGCCCCGCGTGTGTCCGCAACCCCTAAAGCCCGGCCACGCGTGACCGAGGGGGCTCAAAGGAGAAGGGGTGCATTAGCCACTGCAGCCCCCATTAGTGCTGCCCAAGGTGGGCAGCAGACCCCAAGCAGCGCCCACAAAACTCCCCCTCCCGCGTGTTTTTTATCCGTGTCCCCCATTTTTCCCGTATGGGAAACTGGGAGAAGCTGGGAGCACAGTGGTGTGACCCGCTGGGAGCTGGGAATGCCGTAGGTGTGGATGGGGAGGAATGTCCCAGAGTCATGGGACAGGGCGGGAGCAAGGGGTGCTTTACCTCATGTTGGGTCAGTTTCGAATTTGGAGGAATTTGGGGGAATTCGGGGTGGATTTGGGCCTTGGGATGCCATCGAGGCCTTGCGGGTGGCTTGCAATGGCAAGACCCCAAAACCCACTTGTGGAAAGGGGTCGGGGTGAAACCCCTTTCTCAAGGAGTGTCCAGGAAGGGGGTGGGATGATTTGAGGTGCTGTTTTCTCTTCAGATCATGGAGGGAGCCTCTTGGACGGGGCTTGGGACAACCTGGTCTGCTGGAAGAGGTCCCTGCCCACGGCAGGGGGGGTCGGAGCTGGATCGGCTTTTAGGTCCCTTCCAACCCAAACCATTCTGGAATTGTAGGATTCCATGAAAACCACGTCACACCGGGAGAAGGGCTGGATGGGGCGCGGGGGGAGTTACGGCCGGAGAGATAACTCTTGGGACTGCTTTTGGTTTAACCAACAGATTCCCCCGGCTGAACCCCTCCGCTGGGCTGAATTTAGCAGCAGAAGAGATAACCGGCAGATAAGGACTGATACCCTGGGAGGGCAGCGGGAGACGGGCAGGCGGCCGAGGAAAAGGAGAGAAGCCGGAGGCAGCGTTGGGAAGGGGTAAGGATAGAAGCGAGCCGGGAAGAAGCGGGTTTAAAATAGGTCTGTGTCCCCCCGGCCCCCGGGGAATGGTTGGTGTGTAACCGGCCTAGGACGGAGCGTTTCCACAGGATTCCCTAAAGAGAAGCAGGATTCACAGGAGGGGAACCAGGAGCAAGTTCCCCCCCTGCCCTACAAATAGCAGTGGTGATTAAAAAAAAAAAAAAAAAGCAAAATCGAGTCCCTTTTCAAGCTCGAGGAGACAATAGGAGGAAGCTTTCGGGGAGGCCTCTAGGAAGGGGCTCGCTGGGGTCCCAGCGTGACAGCGAGGAAGAGGAGCGAGGAGACAGAGAAGCGCTACCCACCTTCAG
>NW_008237408.1:150545-171146 GCF_000691975.1 Corvus brachyrhynchos
GGGAAAAGAATAAAATAATAAAATCAAACCAGCCCCACGGGCATGGCCCCACCGGCTGGGCAGCCCCGCGTCCCTGCGCACCCCAGCGATGCCCGTGCCCGGCTCCCAGAAATAATCAGGGGGATTTTCCGAGGGGTACGGACACCCCCCTGCCCCCCAATCCCATTGCAGTCAATCCCTTTTGTTGGCGATATTGCACAGGGAAGATTTTTCCGTGCTTCTGCCCCAAATCGTGATCCCAAATCATGGAGTGAGGAGGTGGCAGCTGCTCTCGTCTCTATCCCAGCCAGTCTGGGGGTGCTCCCCCCAAACTGGACACCCAAATCCTGTCCCTCCATGCTCTGCAGAGGCTGATGGGTTTAAAGGTTAATGGCGAAGTGGGTGGGGGGTGATGCACCCCTCTGCAATTTGGGGTCCCCATCCCACGTGGGGCTCAGCCGTGCACCCACAGCCCCCTCCTCTCTCGGGGGCTCATTTCACCCTGGGGTCTCTCCGGCCATCAGGGGGATCCCCCTGCCCAGTTCCCCGGGAATAACTCTGGCACCATTCGTATTTCCCACACTCTGGAGTTTCCCGTGGAAAGCTGGGGTTCCTACCCTAAGTGTGTGTGTGGGGGGGGAGGTGGCAGCGGCTTGTGGTGCTTGGAAATAAAAATATTAAATTAAAATTTAAAATCTCTTTATGAAAGAGACGGGGTGGGGGGGAAGAGGGGATGGGGGGAAGAGATTTATTGAAGGGGGATGGAAGTTGAAGGGAGCTCCTGAGGGGTGCTCCCGGGTCGGGAATGAGTCCCTGGGGATGTGCGATCCCCTCATGCTCTGCCCTCCCGTTACTCTGGAATACTCAGGGGGCACAGGGACTCCCCAAACCCCAAAAGGTGGGAAAACACAGTTGGAGACTGCCCCAAATATCAGGATGAAAACAGTTATAGATCCGTATAGAAATAAAGTTATGGGCACAGAAATGCGTAACAAATAAATGTCAGCGACGGTGTCACTGTGGATATTTGTACTTTTAGCACACGGGGGAAAATATGTATTTAATAAAAAGTGTGTCATTTTATACAGATCGATACAAAAATTGAGTACAGACGGGACTCGATATATGTTATAATTCACAGGAAAGTGTGTTGCGTGCAAACATGGATGTACTTTCATACCTAAATAATTTATTGTTTATAATTTGTAACGCCCTGTGGTACAAATTGTTTTTTTTTAATATATGTAAACTATGAAATATACAAAAATGCATATATAATATATAAACTATAATGTGTAATAGTTCATATATAAATAATAATAATAATGTATAATGTGTAATAGTTCATATATAATATCCAAACGTGTAAATACGTACATCAAAAAATGTATATGAATACATGTATCTATAAAAATATGCTTTGGAACTCGGGGCTGTCGGCACACAGGGAAAGAAAGGAGATTTAAGTATTTCGATGTCTCTTTTTATATCCCTTCTCCGAAGCAGCTGCCTATCCAGATGTGCCGGGTTCGGGACGCTCATCTTCCCTTCCTTTGCAAAATCCCTGACGGTTCTCTTTCCCAAAGCAGCGATTTCCTAAAGATTCGTTGAATTCATGCTGAAAATCAGCGCTTTCCTTAAAAAAAAAAAAAAAAAAAGGCAAAAAAAGCAAAAATGCAATTTAAACTGATTAAACCCGGCCAAGAAGCAATACTTGGAGCAGAGAAGATTTCAAGGACCTGTTTTGGCTTTGCTACTTCCAGGAAAAAACGTACAAAAGCAATTCCCGTGGATTGTGGCCGGATCCAGCCTCTTTCTGCGGGGAATTGTCGGTCGGTGGAGCCGGGAATCGCCGGGACGCGCATCCCGAAAATCGGAGAGTTAAGGAACCGCGCTGAGCCCAGCCTGGCGTGACCCAACAGCCGGGAAGGACAGGATGGATTTCGGACACAATTTCTCCCGGAAAAAGCAGATGGGACACAGCAAAGCGCAGCGGCAAAAAAAAAGCCCAAACCAAACCCAAAACTCTGTTCTGTACTCGGTGGAGCTTTTTTTCCCTTGCGATTAACGAAATCTGGCTGAAAATAACCCAGGGGAACAAGCTTTGGCCTGGTCTCTCTCCTTTCCAGCCCCCACTTCTGCCCCAAGCAGGAAAAAAATCGATTCGATGCCTATTTTAAAAGGTTTTTTTCGTTTTGTTTTTTTTCCTTGTATCGAACTTCCGTGGCGGTTTTAGAGTTAAAGCTCCGGGTGCTGGTGGATGCAAAAAAAACCCCAAGAAACCACCCAAAAAACAAACCTAAAACCCCACCCAAAGCCACTTTAGGAACTGGGAGAGCGGAGGAGAAGAGGGGAGAAAGTTAATTTAAATTTTTCTCTGTGCTGAAATTTTTTTTAAAAATCACGAAAAAAATGGTTAAAAAGAGGGGGAAAATCAGCGGGGGAAATGCGGTTTTAGCAGAGCAAAAGGGATAAATGCGGCCGGCAGCTGCTGTGTATTGGGTATTTAGGAGTATTTGGGATTTTTACTAATATAATTTTAACTATTTTATTTATTCCTTGCCTTGGCTGAGGCCGGGGAGGGTCTGGAGGAGGGGGCTGGGGGCAATCTGAGAGTTACGGGCTGCGGGAGGGGACCGGACACCCTGGGACAGCGGAGAGGGGAGAAATCGGCTCCAAAAACTCCGGTCCCTTCGGCGGGGTGGCATCTGCGGGCGGTATGGATCGGCTATAGGTATCTATAGGGATCTATCTATAGGGATCTATCTATAGGTATCTATCTATAGGTATCTCTAGGCTGTCCCTGATTTGTATTAGAGCAGCCGGTGCAATCGGGGACGGGAAGGGGGGTCCCAAGATGCACCCCCGATTTTTTGGGGCTGCGCGGCAGGACCGGGATGGTTTGGGAGGGGGGATGGCCGGGAGTGGGGGACGAAGCTCCCTGCGAGCCAGGAGACGTCTCGGGACGGCATCGCCTCCTCCCGCCCCCTTCCCACCCGTCTGGGCGTGTGGGGATGCACAGGGGGCTGCTGTCCCCGGCCCTGCCCCTCCAGCCCTCCCCTGCTCCAGCAAAGGGGGGGAATCCCGAGCGTCATCCCCCGGTGGAGCTCTGCGGGGGGAGGGATGAACCCTCCACCCTCCCGGGGGACAGATCCTGGACCCTCCTCCCTGGGGAGCCTTGGAGTCCCCGCTCTGAGGCCCCCTTGCACCCCCCTGCCCACAGACGCGTGCCAGGACACCCCAGCGCAAGGAAAACCCACGGGACACCGTGGGCAGCACAGCTGGAAGGGACAGCGGCACAACCCCGCCACCACAGCCGAGGGAGCGTGAGCCGCTCACAGGGGCCCCTGCTGTGCCTGCCACCCCCGCCCCGGCTTAACCAAAGGCTCTTGTCACGCCTTTCAGAGACGTTTTCCCAAACAAACGTCACATCTGTTTACAGGACAGCAGCGGTCCTAAAATGCCACCAACCCCCCGCCTCCAGCCCCCGCCATCCCAAAGGCCGGGTGCTGCCCTCGGGAGAAGGGTGGCCAAGGAGCATCATGGCTCAGTGGAGCTTCAGGAGAATTTCTAAATCCCTTCTGACCACCCAGTCTAACCCCAAATATTATATTATTGCTTTTTCTTTTTTTTTTTAATTTTTTTTTTTATTTTTACCCTCAGTGGAAATGAATACAAGTGACTTCCTCGGGGTCAAAACCATGGCATGCAGAGGTGCATGGAGCAGCGATCCGTGCTCTGATGCAGCAGGAGGGGAGAGGCTGAGAAGTGAGGGTCAGTGCCACGGCAATTTGGGGAGAGGCAGGATCTGAGACCGACCTGGAACGGGAATCTTTAGGACCCGGGAACCACAGGACACGTGTTGCCCTGCGTGTCTGTGCCACTGTGTGTGCGCGTGGAGGGGACAGATCTGTCCCAGAGGACACTGAAAACACAGCGTGGATCAATGCGCTGCGTTTCTGTCAGCTTTACTGCCAAAATCAAGGGAGTTGAGCCTAAAACGTCAGGGCTCTGAATTTCCCCATCCGGGGTTCTCTGAATTGGTGGGGAGACAGGAAAGCCCAGCTCGGAGGGACCTTCCCCCGGGGGACAGGGGCTGTGCCACCGCGGTGTGACGAATGTCTGCGTGGCATCTGTGAGCACACGTCACCCGTGGCAGGGGGATGTGCCGGGGCCGCCGGCACAGGGGCGAGTGAGCGAACATCACCGGCGGTGGGGAGAACCCGCTGGGGACGAAGGGGGTGCGTCACCAGCGGGGCTCCCGTCGCCCACTCGCAGCGCCCTCCACACGTGTGGTTCTGTTGTCATCGTTGTCACCGCTCCTTGACGCAGCGACAGTGAAACCACTCGTGCGGAACACACCTGCTGTGACATCCCGGCGGTCGGGGACTGACAGGCCCCGGCAGAGCCCCTCGCGTCTGGTAGGAACAGCAGCGGTGATGGAAAACCCCTTCTCACTCTCGGGGAGGCTGGACAAGCCGCGTGCATCAGGCGGGGAAGGTTACTCTGCCTGGAAATGCCTGGGCTGGAGCCCTGGGAATGTGGAACCTCAGTCAGTATCACCACCCATCATTAATCCATATATCCATTTATCCATCATCTCTAGCCATATATCCATTTATCCGTCATCTAGCCATATATCCATGTATCTATCCCTATATCCCTATATCCATACATCTCTGTAACTCCCTACTCATTCCTATGTCTATTTGCTTTTTTGTGCCTGTCTACTTTGCCTGAATATTGATTTATTTGTCCGTACATTTTTCCATGTGTCTACACCTCTCTTACCTGCGTGTCTTACCTTCATACTCGCCTATACCACTCACTGGATGTCCTTACCTGTCGCTGTGGGGTCCCCTACACCCCTGTACCCCCCTTCCAGCCCCCCTGACCCCCTCAATCTGCCCCACTGGGAAGTTCCTACCCCCTCACAAGTGATGCTGCCGCTATCCCAGACCCGTGGGGCTGCTGCCTGCGGGAATGCCTGGATCCCTGTGGGGTTACCTTCACCCTGACTCCCGTGGGGCTCTCTGCACCCCGACTCCTCCACTTGTCTCCCCAAACACATCCCGGATGGATGGGGCTGCCTCCAACCCCACCTTTGGGGGTCTCCCCGCTCGCAGCCCGCACTCCGGGCCGTGCCAAGTCGTGCCGTGCCGGCAGCGGTGCCGTCGGGGCGGCGGGGCCGGGGCTGTCAGCCCCTATTGATGAGGTGTGGGCTGACGGCGGCGAGCGGCGGCCGCCGGCTCCGCTCCAGACTCCCCGGCGCTGGGGTCAGTGCCCCGGGCAGCCCCGCCGCCGCCGGGAAGGGAAGGGCTGCAGGGCCGGAGCCGCAGGCGATGCCCCAGCGCTCCCTCCGAGCATCGCGCACCGGGCCCAGGCTGCTGGGAGATGCAGCGCCGAGGTTGGATGTGATGATGAAAAAAAAGCCAATCCTGACCCAAATCCTCCGCCTCTGGGTGGCAGATGCGGGGTCAGGACAGAGGTTTCATCGCTGAGTTCCTTCGGGGGCTGAAAAAATTGTTTCTGCACTGAGGTATCATCGGTTGAATTAATCCACTTACTCAGGAGAGGAAAGCAAAAAAAAAAAAAAGAGGCAGATTTCACATAAAAGTAAAGCCACGAAGACAAAATAGTTTTTCATGCACCAAAAATTCCAAGCACTGGACTTCCAAGCCCAAATCCATGTGAAATGCACTCGCATGAGGAAAGGACAAGAAGGGTTTCATGTGCAGGCAGTGCTGGCAGGACTGAGTGGTAATGCAGGAGGATGGTCTGACCTTGGACAAGATGCCAGTCAAAAAAACCACAAAATCTTGACAGTTTTAAAAAGGAAACCTTGAAAAAAAAAAAGGTGAAAAATGTCTGGTGTTTTCCAACAGGGAAAAAAATTCCCTGGTGCAGGGTGAATTTGTGATCTGAGGTTGGCAATGTCCTCCAGCAAGGGACACTGGGGGCAGGTGGGAATTTCTGGGAGTCTTCCTCTCTTCTCCTAGATCTGTTACAGTTGAATTTCCTGAGCTTGGGACACTGGGCTGGGACTCACCAGATGGTCACTCAGACTCTCCCAGATCCCCTGGCCTCAGCTTTGTAAAGGAAAGGAGGATCCAAAGGGTTGTCCAGCCCTGGCTTAGGCTGTCCAGGGCAGTGGTGGAGTCCCCATCCCTGGAGGGATTTAAAAGACGTGTGGATGTGGAATTTGGGGACATGGGTCAGTGGTGGCCTTGGCAGTTTTGGGGGAATGGTTGGACTTGGTGATCTTAGAGGACTTTTCCAACCTAAACAGTTCCATGATTCTATGAAGTGCTGCTGGAGTTCCTTTGGATTGTATTTAATTTCCATGTAATTTACACAACAATTTCTGTAGCTGAGGCGGCAACATGGGATTTTTTTTCATTTCCTAATTAACACCCACCCAAATTTCCAGAAATATCCCACCAAAATCCCCCTTGCACTGCTGCTCTCCAGCCAAGTGAACAGTGCAGCCTTCCCCTGCCTCTCTCAGGGCAGCAGGAAAAAACTATGCCACTGAGATTCTTATGGCTGCACAAAATAAAGCTCCCAGTTTCCTTCTACCCTCAGGAATAGCCTGCTCCTTCTTCTTCTCTTTTGGGTTTGTAAAGAAAATTATCTCTGGTATAATATTTTTGATACATCAGCGTTACCAGAGAGAAGCAGAGCTGATGGTCCCTTAAATCTGCTGAAATCCTTTGGCTTTTGGACCCATCCTGCTGCTTCACACCCACCTAGGATTGCTGTCCGGGATGGAATACCCTGGGTGATGGCAGCATTTTGTCTCCATGGGGAAAAGCAGGGAAATACACCACAGGCTGTAACTGCAAAAGACACAATAACATGAAAGTTCATTTTATCAGGAAATGATATTGTTATCATCAGGCAGAACTCCAGGGCAACACATGGGGAAAGAATACTCAGGTGTGTTGCCAAATTTATGTGTAATTAGCCCTCATTCTTGGATCATTATTGTCGTGTTGATATTGCTAATAAACTGTGGTATCTGTTGGGTGACTGATGCACCTCTGAGTTTTCATGCACTGGACAAGTCAGGAATGATGTGAGTCCTGGGACTTGCTGTGAAAGAGAGGTGGAATCCTGGACAATGGTTTGAGTTTTGGAGGGTTTTAGTAGAAATGAACAAAAATCCCACCAAACCAATTAGAGACAGGAGAATCCTGGACCTGAATGTGTAGCTCTGGCCATTATACAGAATCAGGGAGCCCTGGAAAGGTTTGGGTTGGAAAGGACCTTAAAGATCATTCAGTTCCCCCCCCTCCCAGGGACGGGGACCCCTTCCACTAGCACAGGGTGCTCCAAGCCCCATCCAGCCTGGCCTTGGACACTTCCAGGGATCCAGAGACAGCCACAGCTTCTCTGGGCACCCTGTGCCAGGGCCTCCCCGCCCTCACAGCCAACAATTCCTTCCCAATATCCCATCTCTGCCTGTTCTCTGGCAGTGGGAAGCCATTCCCTGTGTCCTGTTGCTCCATCCTCTGTCCCAAGTCCCTCTCCAGCTCTCCTGGAGCCTCTTTAGGCACTGGAAGGGGCTCTGAGGTCTCCCCAGAGAATTCCCTTCTCCAGAAATTGGCTTTTGACTTGCACAACAGAGCACCTCGGGCTCAGCCCCATCTTGTCCTACCCACCAGCAACAAGGTGAACAAAGCAGATTTGGTTCAGTACAGAAAGCTGAAGACATCTCAGAGGGACAGGTCTTTCCATGGGCTGGAAAAATGCCCCTGCAGTGTCACCCTCACTGGCACCCAGGAGCGTGAATGAAGGATGGCTGCTGGGCTCTGCAGCGATAACTCAGAGAGGGACAGCTGACCTTGGGCTTGTCTTTGTCACAAAATCATGGAATCACTGAATGATTTGGGTTGCAAGGGAACTTAGAGATCATCTGTATCTCCCTGGCCGTCACTCCGTGGCTATGTGACACCAGCATCAGGCTGGACTGTAGGTTTTCCTTTTTTTCTTTTATTTTTCTTTTCTCTTTTCCAAAAGATCCCATGGCACTTTATAAAGATTACCACGTTAAGCCTTGCAACAACACTGCAGGGTAGGTGGATTTTATTATCTGGGAAGACAAGGAAAAGGGGATTAAAGGCCTTGTGGGGGACAGCAGATCCAGGACAGGACCTGCCTCTCCCAGAGCACTTAGTCCTGTGCCTTTTCACAGGATTATGGATTTTTGGCAGAACAGCTGTGACATCTCACTGTAATTCCAGCGGGACACCGGAGGCATTGGAGCATATTCCAGTTGTTAACACCCAAAGATACCTAAACCACCATGGAGAAATGGGTGCAGGCACCCCACGGAGGGCTCCTTCCCAAAATATCTGCTTTGGATTAACTGCCTTTTTCTGGCAGTGAAGAAGGGATAATTTTTAGCACCTTTCCGCCCAGGCTGTGGTAAAACTGCTCGTGTAATGTTCACTCCAGGAAAACACACATGGCAGAGGTAGAACTCATTAAGGATCACATTTTTTTTTCAGTGGAAAATAACTCCTGAAATCAAGAAAAATGTCATTTGCGTTCCATCTGGAAGAGGTAGAAAGACAAAATGAGCGAACTGGAAGGTTCAATATTTGTCATTTCTGGCTGGACAGATCTCCAAAGTTTAATAGTTTGGGGGTTTTTTTCCCATTTTTTTACAATTTATTTGAACTTTACTTTCACTTTGGGCTTTTTGGTTTGGTTTTGGTTGGTTTGCTTGTTTTCAGAAAATTCTACGACCTTTCTGGATGAGTTGCTGTTTAAACTCAATGAAAAGGAAAGCTGGGCTTGAACTGCTCTAAGCAAGAAGTTTAAATGTTTCTAATAATTTTCGGCTAGGTTTGGGATTAGGTTTTTTTCAAGAAAGGACAATATAATGGGAGCGTGAATTCAGATGGGGTTTACTAATTATAGATGAAAAACAATTCTTTTCCTTCTTGTTTTGGGGGAGGGTAGTTCATACAGGGAATAAAGAACATTTTCAGAATTCAGCCTTCTTACTGCAGTGAAAAAGCCTTGACAGTTCACAACGGGCAGTGGGAAAACCACAGCGGAGGCAAAAGTTGTTACATTTTATATTCTTGCAAGCAAAAACCAAACACACAAAGGGGGAAAAAAAAGGCAAAAAAAAAAATAAAAAGAGGCTGTTTGTGTTTAATCCTTTATTCCTGGCTTTTCCTCTTACATGGAAAATTAAAAATAAGAGAACCACAGATCTCCACCACAAATACCAGGATAAATAAGTCCCCAGCGCTTTTTTATTTGCTTCCTGGAAGTGTCCAAGGCCAGGTTGGGCATGGATTGGGGCAACCTGGGATAGTGGAAGGTGTCCCTGCCCATGGCAGGGGTTGGAACTGGATGGTCTTTGAGGTCCCTTCCAACCCAAACCATTCTGTGATTTCATGGCTCTACGGTTCCTTGATCTCCACATGTCATATCCCATTTGGAATAAATCACAGGAGGTTTTTTTTGAGGACACCCCAGAATCTTCCATTTCCCAGTGACTGGTTGTGTGAAGAACATCTTTGAGCCTTATCTGCACCTGCCTCATTTCCTGCCTTTTGTCTGTCCTTGGGATTTCATCCCCAGAGCAGAGGTGATGTGAGTTAAGATGCCGTGAGTTCACATCAGAGAATCGTGGAATCACACAATCATTTAGGTTGGAAAAGACCTCCAAGATCATCAAGTCCAACCTGTGACTGGTCCCCACCTTGTCCCCCAGCCCAGAGCACTGAGTGCCACCTCCAGTCATTCCTTGGGCACCTCCAAGGGTTGTCCCTCTCCACTGACAAGAATTCGGGCACCACTGGGAAGCATCTGAAGAGGGTCCAGCTGGGCCTCCAGGGCAGAACCTTTTGTGAAATGCTCCTGGTTTCCTTCCCTTGTTGGTGATGGGTTTTTGGGGTATTTTTTTTTCATAATTCTGGGCCAATTTAATATTTTTCATGTTTGGGGAAAAAAAAAAAAACAGGAAGGAAAATATAGAGCTTTTTTCCTATTTTTATCAATTTTTTTTCTGATTTCTCTTTCGTCCTCTCTCATTTTTTTCTCTCTGCTGCTGGTTTGATGCTGGAGCCCAAATGCCTTATATTGACATCTCTGAAAAAAATAGAATAATTTAGAGGAGAACTCTTCCCTTCAGATTTGGCCTCTCTTGGAGTCTGGATCATCAAGAGCTTTTACTTTTACATTTTTCTTTCTTATTCTCCAGCCTATTCTTATCCTGTCAGATGAGTCCTGATTGCATCAAGATCTCTACATGTCCTTATCTCCTCCCCATTGACTGGAAGAGGGTTGCTGGGTAAATAAGGCTTAGCAAATGGTCACGTCTTCAAAAGATATCAGGAATTCAGATGGAAAAGTGTCTCTGGCCAAGGCTTCTGTGTTCAGCTGTCAGCACAAAAACACCCTGCGTTGGTGCGGTGCTGTTGGAGGAGAAGGATGTCCCTAAGGTTTGGGAAATCCCAGCTCAATTTTCAATTGTCCTGGGATTTTGGAGAGGCCACTGCACTTTTTTTGGGACCTCGGCTGTCCATCTGCTCAAATCAAAGTAATAAAGCCCCATGGGGTTAATCTTTGACTGCGACGTGCTCTCCACATCGTCAGGATCTGGGATGGCACGAGCCGAGGGGGACACTGAGGACATTCATTCCCACACCCAGCCTGCAGACAAGGCAGGGAGGGATTTGGCTGCACAAACAGAGATTTATCCATTGATCAAAACACTCCTGAATGGGATTAGGGATGAGTCTATCAGCAGGTAGGGCTTGGTGTCCTCCCTGCCAAACACGGGGGCTGATGCTGCTGTGCTGATGAGTTGATAGCCTTGACCAGAGGCATTATCAGCGTTGGGGACAATGCGAGGACATGAGCAAACACTGGGCAGCGGCACCTCAAGACAGGCTCTGGGAGTCACTGGGGTGATGTTATCTCGCAGGGCAGACCTTGGGAGCCTCTTTCCCCTACGTGGTGGGATCGGTGACTGCGGCAACCTTCGGACATGAAAGACTCAGGGTACAACGTGAGGGTGTTTGGGCAACAGCGCTGGAAAATCAGTGGGCAGAGCAGGTGTCCTGGGCTCTCTCACGAAGTGAAATCATCAGTTCCCAGCCCAACTCTCACAGGATCACAACAGGAATTGTTGAAGGGACCTCTGGAGATCATTAGTCCAACCACCCCTCCAGGGCAGGGTCACCTGGAGCAGGCGACACAGGAACGTATCCAGGTGGGTTTGGAATGTCTCCAGACAGGGAACTCCACAACCTCCCCGTGCAGCTGTTCCAGTGCTCTGCCACCCTCAACATCAAGAATTTCTTCCTCATGCTGAGGTGGAACTTCTTGTGTTTTAGTTTATGGCCATTGTAAGCTTGTGCACATTTGGACTGGAGGAGGCTGTTGGAGAAGAGTCCCGATGTTATCTCTGTCTAAAATCGAGGTTGTGTGAATGTGCTGGCTGCACGTTTCCCCAGATGGTATTTGCATGGACTGATTCATTCAAGCCAGGCTTGGCAGAGGGGTGGAGACCTGCAGGCAAGAGCAGAAATAAGCTCTGGGTATCAGGATTCACAGACTCTGACTGAAGAAGTCCAAATCTGTAGAAAATCACAGTATTTTATTCCTCCCTTCCCCAAATGAGATAGCAGAGACGAGACAGCCATCAGCCAGCCCCTGAGAAGTTCACACCTTTAAATGTTCTCATCAAGGGAAAAAAACAACGTCCAGAAACTTGGCAGTAATTGGATCACCAAGTGCAAGCTCCCGTGATTAGATCAGGAGTCCTCTGCCAGGGTTTTACTGAATCAAAAGCAAGGATCAGAAGGCTGGAAGAAGGAGCAGCTCTTCATTTAAACTTCATCAATTTCCTGTCTGCTTGGCAGAGCCCATGAAATGCAGAGGTGGCTTCTACTGAGCACAGGCTATTGCTGGAGCAAGAAAAAACCTTCGTAATCCACAGAATGGGAAGAAGCAAAGTCCAGGCTCCAGTTGTCTGGGACAAGCCTTGTCTAAAGAAAATGTGTAGCTGGCTGCAGCATTTTTTATTCAGGCCCATGTGATGACTAGAAGAAATGCAAAGAAGTGACTCTATTATTTTCTATTGGAAAATCTAATGTAGTTCAGGAAAGTTCTGGAGGTCTCCAGTTTATGCTGTGCTGGACGGAGGACTTTGAGAAGGATATTTGTCTGGAGGGTAAGCCACAAATTTCCTCCTTAAAAAAGCATTTTACTAAGCAAATGCTAGGAATCCTGAGGTTTATCCCTGCTTACCTGTCACTGAGGTGATGTTTGTGGTGATCCAACATGGGGCTCAAGCACACTTGGGTGGCACTGACCAAAGTGCCCCAAATCTGATCCATCAGAACTTTATAGGGTTCCAAGCCCTGATGTAGGTGCAGGGATGCTCACCTGATCTCAGGAACCCTAGAACTGTCCTCACCATGGCCCAATTTATACGGACAACTGAAGGACTGGGTGTCCAAACCTGGAGCAAGAGACACCACAAATGTTCTGGGCTGTGGCTACCCCAACCCTGGAAGTGTTCAAGGACATTTTGGATGGAGCTCTGAGCAAGCTGGGATAGCGTAAGATGTCCCTCCCCATGGCAGGGGATTGGAACAAGATGATCTTTAAACTCTTTTCCAGCCCAACCCATTCCATGATTCTACTCTAACATGGTGTAACTTCCCCAGAAGGCTATTGTGGTTTTCCAGAGCTTTTCATGACCACAGGTGAATGCATTTTCCAATGAGGAAGGTGGTTTTTTTTTTTCCCTAGCAGAAAATCCCCTAAAATCCCGTCAATTTTAGTCTGAAAGCAAAAAGTAAGGGAGTTGCTGTCAGCAAGAATGTTCATTCGTCTTAAAAGAAAAGAAAGGACATTCCAGCCAAATTAAATAATGAAAGAGTTGATAAAACCCACCTGCTTTTTGACTCCAGGTTTCTGTTTCTTTTTAAATCAGATCAGTGTATTAAAGATTTTCAGACTGAGATTTTTTTGTGGGATTGTTGTGGCAGATCTGTATCTGTTCCAATTGGGAAGAGGCACATCCATCCAGGAGCCACCATTTCATGATGCTGTACATCCCTTTTCACTACAGTCTCAGGGGAAGCAGATTTCTCTTGGGTTTTAGAGGGGAGAAAATCAAAGCAGGAGACTTTCCTAAAATTCACCAGGAGGTGAGGGGGAAAGCTGGGAGGACGGGCAGAATATCCAATCACTCCCTGCCCTCTGGGACAAGGGATTCCCCCTTGTCCTGTCCCTCCATCCTTTGTCCCAAGTCCCTCTCCATCTCTCCTGGAGCCTCTTTACACACTGGAAGGGGCTCTGAGATCTCCCCAGAGCCTTCTCTTCTAAAGATTGCTGAAATTCCCAGCTGACCGTGGAGCAGGGCCCTTCCTGGAAGGATGTCCACATCCAGTGAGAAAGGACCCTTTTTGAGGGTGCTTTTTGTTTGATGTTGCCAGAGACAGCAGGTTGCTGGAAGAAGTTGGGCTGCCAGAGCCCTGAATTAGGGAGAAATATAAAAAACTTGCGTGTGAGAAAAATGGAGAGTGGCTAATTTGGTTTCAAGGGCTCGAAATGCCTCTGTGTCTGGAAGTGTGTTGGGAATTTAGGGACCAGACACGTCACGCAGTGGAAATGCAGCCCTGGTAAAGCTGGCCACAGTGAGAAGTGCAGCTCTTGGCAGAGCCAACTCCATTGCAAAGTCTGGGACACTCAAACACGGAGGGTGGAAGAGGCTTGGGACAAGGGAGGACGTGGAGGAAAGATGGATAAAACTGAAACACTGAAAACAGTGGGACAAGGCTCTAGTGAAAAATCCAAGGATAAAAGAGGGTTCTTAGTTAAGGGCTACCCTAATTAGGCACGAGCATTGCTTCACCATGGCATGAAGAGGATCAGCTGGAAGTAGGAGCTGAAAAATTGTATTTGGTGCTGGACCAACATGTCCTACTCGCTTAAAACTGACAAACTCCATAATCAAGACAGAGACTCTGCTGAGAAAGAGGTGAAACCCTTAAAAAGTCCCTTCCAACCCAAACTATTTTATGATTTTATGAAAATAAGTGAAGGGACTTGCCCAGGGCTAAGCAGTGAGTCAGTGGTGGAGTCAGGGAGGGCCCTGAGGTGTCTGGGCTCCTGCTGGTTGTACCAACCTGGCTCAGGACCCAGAAAGGAGCAGTGACAATAAATAATGAGCAGGGTTGGGGTTTTACCTTTTCATGACACCCTTGGAGACTCACACAAGTGAATAGGCCTGGATCTTCTAATGGAAAGGATGGTCCCTGCTCCAGGGAGACCATTTCACTGGGGTTTGTAGGAGGCTTTGGGAGATCCCCCTAGGAAAAAAAAAAAAAATATATATATATTCAGGAAATGGACCTATTTGGTGGCTTTTCCATTGCTATTCCCCTTGTATGGATGTGTTGAGAATGACAAGCTGGTTTTTAACAATTCTTCCTGGTGTTTGATGCAAAGCCAGGGGAAAAGTGGGAAAGAGAGCTGTAAAATGGCAAGCCCTGGCTGTCTCTGCTCCCAGCCTTTCCTCGGAGTTAGATAAGAGCAATAGCAGATAAGAGGAAAAGCGGGTCTTTAATTCAGTCAGAATTTCACTTAGTGTGAAGGAAAACATCTAATGAGAGAATTAGACTAAGCCAGGAAATTGCCTCTTAAACCTGAGCTCTCCTGTGCTGGTACAGGCAGCATTTTATATAAAAGCATAGCTGCACATCTGCCTTTCTCAATACCACCATAAAATCCTGCTCTTTGCACAGTGGCCAAGAAATCCTTTTAAACTCGTAAGCCCAAGCCAAAGCAATCTTTTCAACTACATGGGCTGGAGCATTTTTCCAGGTCTCTCCCAGTGCCAAATATTCCCAGCCTCCAAGGACACCTGAAGCCGACAGAGTCGTGATCTCTCCTTGCCAAGAGGTGCCCACTCAACCCATACTGAGCTCCACAGAGAGGGGCCCTGGCCAGGTATGGCCACAATGATGTTTTAGGTGATTCATGACCAGAAATGAGGAGGCACCATCAAGGCTTTGCATGGGACAGAAGCTTTTGGGAAGGCTGAAGAGGGATCAGGCTTTGAGTCTGACTCTTGGTGGAGACCTGGATCCCACTTCAGGGAACAAGGCTGAATCTGCCCTGCCTCTCCTCTCATTCATCCAGCCCTGGGTGTTTGCAGTGGTGTAGGATGAACACATGGCTATCAGTGGCATTTGGGGAGATCTGCCATGAGCAGCCCATCCATGGTAAGGAGGTGCTGCTACATCAAGAGGATAATTTGGTTTAATAGAAGACCTTTGGGTGTTCCTGTATCATCCCAGCTGGGAGGTGGCAAATCACTCTGATTCCTTTTTGGGTTTGGGGAGGGAGATACATCCAAATATCCATTCACAGCCCTTGGGATCTTCCCAGTCTGCATCCCACTGGGATGTGGTCTCCTGACCCCTCCACCAGCAGCTGCTGCGAGGTCCCTGCAGCTTTGTGTCACTTAGGACAGGGAGATCAGAACTGTGGCAGGCTGATACTAAAACCTGGCCAAATTCTGCTCTGTTTCTCCACTGCAGGTTCCTGAGCTCAGCTCTCCTGAAGATGTCACACAGAAAGAAAGCCCTGGGCAGCCTCTGGGTCATTTGTTATCCGAAATGAGTGGGTTTGATTAGTGATTTACATTTCATTTCTTCAATCCTCTGGCCCTCAGAGGCATTAGGTGGGAGATTCAGGCTGTTTGTGGTCTTTCCTTCCTTGTTTTTTTCATTTCAAGTTATGCTTGTTATGGAAGTCCAGGTGCTTTTAGAAGTAAAGCAGTTTGCTCCTGGGGCTCTGACATCTAATTAAAGGTGGCAGGAGCTACAGTATCTCCTCTGAGAATTCCTGCTTCGTGGAAGTCATCAAATCCTTTACTGGGATCCATTTCTGGTTTGATTTTAGGCTGCAAACTTCTTAGGCTTCAAGATGCCTTAGTGTCCCTATCATCTACTGCAAATGCGTCCTGGTATGCCGAGGCCCAGAGGTTGCTGCTATCATACAAACATCAGGAATATTTATTTTATACTATAAACATGAGATGTTGCTCACTAAGATAAATAATTGTACCAAAAAAATAAGACTATGGTAGCACATCTTTGGTAGAACACACAGAGAGGGGCCAAGGGCTGTGCTGAGCCTGAAGTGGGGGTTTGGGGTTTAACTTGGGGATTTTAATTCTGTAATTTTTTCCTGTCAGTGTTTGGATGCTCATGGACTTTTAACATCACCAGCATCCTGTGGACACCTCCATGAGACTGAAAGGATCCAGGCAGCTTCTTGCAACACCTGGGGCCAGTGCAGAAGCAGGAGACATTCTCTGTGCACCTAGCAAGGAAAGGTAAAGTGGAGCTTGCCGAGATAGCAGCTCAGTATCTCAACAGGTAACACCCAATTACAACAGAACTGTGTTGACTTACACTTTCCCTTATCAGAAGAATCAGGTATTCATGTAAATCACAAAAGGGTCTGATGGATGCCAGTTCACTCCGAGCCCCACACCAAGGAACAAGAGCCTAGTTAAACAAAATGTATGTTGCCCTTATCTCTGAGCTGTGACTATTGCTATGAAATAAAAAACTGTAAAAGAAAAGTGCCTTATCGTGAGGGTTATAATTCCTTAATGTTCTCCAGGGGCTGTTCCTGTGCTGGAATCGGGCCCTGGGGACCACTTTGTGAGCCCCATAGAACTAATTTTCTCCCAGACAGATGATCTTTCCTTATCACGTGTTGTCTTGGCAATAAAAAAGTCTCTTTCTTGAGATGCATGTTTAGACTGACCGGGAGAAAAAAGCAAAAGGAAAAGAAGGGGCAGCTAAATTGGTCTTAATTCTGATGCTGGCTTAAGAGTAAACAATGAGGTCCAGGGACAATCTTCATTAGAGCCTCCTGGGCCTGGAAGTGTGGCATGGGAAGCACATGTGGTCAGGAGCCTTCAGACAGCTGTGCTGGAGACTTGTTCCGAGCCCAGTCTGATGGCCATGGCTAATCAGCCTCTCTTATCACATTTACTGGGAGATGGGTGATGCCAATAAAACCAAGTCAGGCTGAGTGCACTTAGAGGAGCCCAAAAGCTGGTTGTTAATAGATGCCTATGGCTCATGGAAAGCCAGCTGGCTCCTCTGCTCTCCTGCCTCGGTGCTGGTGGGACCCCAGATTTGGGTTATTCCTGAATTGCCTTTGGCACACTGGAGATCCTGACCTGTGTCAGGAATGGTGGGCAGGATCCACATGACTTTATTGGTGTTTAATTACATTATTGGGTGTCCAGGTGCTCTGTTTGAGATCCAGACCTCATTAATGTGACATCTGGAAGCTCCAAGGGTGACACGGAAATCAAGCTGGTGCTCTGCACTAGGGTTAAGCTGACTTTGCCAAACATAGAAAATTGAAATGTATAACTTGTGACAGTGATGAACTGTGCTCATACCTCCTTGCTCCAAACTGGAAAGAGTTGGTGGAAAAAGATGAGACCGAGTAGATCTTGCAGTGGTTTTCCCCTGCTCTGCTCCCCCTGCCTATGGAAAATTACAGGTGATGGATACCAGAACCAGAATCGTTATAAATGTGTTTAAATCCTTATCTTCAATTTTTTTTCCCCTTAAGAAGCACCTGTGTATCTAAAGCCTTGTCTGCTTCTGCATCCCAGTAGTTTTAACAGGGTTTTTACACCACTGTGGGACACAGCCCTGTCTTGGAGACCTTACAGCTTAAATAAATTTATGTCTTTCTATAACCTGATGATTTGAACTGGTTTTCCAGATTGATCCATGTGTACTTCGATAGATCCTTAAAACCCAGCACCAAAGGGACAGGACCCAGACACAAATGCCAGGCACTTTTCCAGCTGCTTGCTCTCCCCTCAGACTCCCAGACTCCAGTGAGTGCCTCCCACATCTCCCCAGCAGCCACTTCCCCCGCTGGCTCTGGAAGGAGCCTTGGACATCAGGTGCTTGGTCCAGCAGTTTTGAAGGTCCTACCTCGTGCCTATGTGAGTCTGAGCATGGAAAACACTCCCGGGTCAGGTGCATCCCTCCCTGATGCACATCCAGCAGAGATGGGAGAGCTCTGGTGCTTGTTCTGATGGAGGGGCCGTGGTGGGAGCAGGGAGCAGGGATTCCCCCTTTTCCCAGGCTGATTTGAATGCCTGACATGGACACAGGTTAATCACGGAATCGCTGACTGGTTTGGGTTGGAAGGCACCTTAAAGCTCATCCAGTGCCACCCCCTGCCATGGGCAGGGACACCTCCCACTATCCTAGGTTGCCCCAAGCCCTTTCCAGCCTGGCCTTGGGCACTCCCAGGGATCCAGGGGCAGCCCCAGCTTCTCTGGGCACCCTGTGCCAGGGCCTTCCCACCCTCACAGGGAAGAATTCCTTCCTGAGGGCTGGGATTTTGAGAGGCACCTTCACCAGCTGCCTTCTCCTCACCTTGCTGATGCCCCCAAGCCCACCCTCATTTCTGAACTCCTAAACCCTCGTGAAGCTCCTTTATTATGAGATGCACAGCAAGTGGTAAAGACTTTAAAGTGTTTTTTGGACAGCAATAGCAGGAGACTGCCCTTCAGGTACAGCCCAGGAAGCCAAGTGGCCTCTGCAGAGGCTTTGCATGATTATTTGCCATCCCTGAGGCCCTCATATGTGGCGTGCATGGCACCATTTGAACTCCCCTCCCATTTCACTCCATCACTAGGCCTGAAATTCTGTACCCAGTTGACATCAACCTGCAAGAAGGGGAGCAGGGAAGCAGCTGCTGGAGAAGGGAAGTGGGCTGTGATTGCACAGCCATCAGCATGAGAGTGGGCTCAGCTCCAGGTGTGCAAATACAGCTCACCCCTGGCATCTGCTGGGAACACAGCTGAGCAGGGATTCACTGCTTTTATCTCCTGACCTCCTACTCCCTGCCCTGAGCATCCAAATGTTGTGGGTCCAAGTGCATTCCAGCCAACCTGGTTGGCTCCCGTGCCACAGGGAATGAGACACTTCGAGGGATCTCTGTGGAGGGATGGTGCTTCCCAAAAAACCACATTTCCACTGAGCCACATGGAAGGACAGTGCCGTGGATGCATCTGCAGCAGCACAGGATCTTGTACCAGCACATCTGCATCACCTGAGCTCACATACTGCACACAGAGGGTCAGCTCAGAGCCTCTCTCAAACAGCAGCAGTTTAAATGCTGTAAGACCCATGGTCCAACACACCCTCAGAGTGCCCCACCATCCCCTATGTGCTGCAGAAGCATCTTTAACTGTGCTGGCTGCTGGTCTCCCTTAGCATCCTCAGCCAGCGGTGCTCCACGTGTCATCCAGCAGCCAGAAAAAATCCCAGGAGCCCACGGCCCCACCTCACACCCTCTCTGCTGTTCACACGTGTCACTTCTGCTTCGTTTTTCTGGCAAGGGAGGTAAAAATAGCTCATGCGAAAATTATTTATTTTGTATTAATAGCTCGGAGTCAAAGCCTCAGCAGACACTTGGAATAAACAGGATCACTCAAAATACAGTTGTTTGAAATCAGAGCTTTGCTCTGACCCTGGGGCTTCCAACCAAAGCCAGAAAATTGTATATATAGAATCCCTTATTATTTTCCCCTGCTGTTAATCCCCAGTACAACAAGGCCTTGCTTGTAGCCAAAGGACTTTGACCAGGATGATTAAGGCAACATTTCATGCAGGCACTTGCACACGTGGTTGTGGAGGTGGTCAAGATGTAAAATAATCCTCCCTATCTGACTAATAACCCCCTTTGCACTTCCAGTGCAATTTGTATTTAAGCACATCCTGTTTCTCCCCAGCCATTCCTCTCCTTTCATTCCCCCTCTGAAAAAAAATTATTTTTAAGTGCAGGCAGCTGTTAGGTGAAAAACTGTTTTGGAAGAAATTTTCTGGACTTCTTTTCTTGAGAAAGAAAGAAAAACAGCACTTTTGTTTTTTGGTTTTCCTTCCTCTTTCTTTTGTTTTCTTTTACTCCCTGTCCTGCACACTCAGTTTTCCAGCGAGATAAAAGGAAGAAAAAGGGGAAATAAAACAACGAGTGAGTTTGTGTTTTTATCTGTCTTCAGTGTGGCTTTCCTCTCTTCCCTTCCCCCCCCGCCCCAAATAATGGAAATATTCCCAGCTGAGAGTTAGGGCACCTCAGCTCATTTATTGTACAATATTGAGAATACCTATTAATAAACCCAGCTCTTTAATTATGGCGAGCCCTTGCTACTGATGGATTAATTAAGGCAAGAAAGGGAAGCAGAGTCAATGCAGGGGTTAATGCAGAGCTGGAGAAACCCTGGTTCAAGTCCACAAGCTCCTTTACCAATTTGTGGCGACTTTTTGTCTCATTTCTTTGTGAAATGGGGGCCTCAGCCCACACCCCATGGGCTGAGTATCTTGCAGAGTCTTGCACCAAAACTGTGCAGGCAAAGCAGAGGCAACCAGGTTATCCCAACCTCCCCTGCTTTGGAAAACTTTATTATTCCATCCTTGGGCTGCAATTTAAAGGCTTTCAAGGGGTGAGCACTGGCTTTGCCTGACACCCCCTCCACCCCGCAGCATCCCTGATGAAGGCGGCTCCTGCGGGGGTGCCAAGCCT
>NW_008237408.1:171495-182626 GCF_000691975.1 Corvus brachyrhynchos
CTGCGGGGCTGCCAAGCCTTCACACTTGCTCTGGCTCTTGGAAAGCCTCAGCCAGCGGCTCTCCCGATCCCAGCCGGCTGCCATAACCACACATTGCTCCCTCGCCGTTCCGCGGCACTTGGAAAATGTCAAATGTGGGAGTCCGGCAGCCTTAGGTTCGAGTAAAAAACTCCCAAACATATTTGGAGGGCGGCCAGCACTTTGCAAACCCTCTGCAAACTCAGATAAGGGGCGACCTTGCAGCCTGCGGGGTAGGCCAGGAGTTTATAAACCCTGAGCTTGCTTGGGCTGAGCTTTCCCAATATTGTGACCGTCCCATCCCCTCCCAGCATCGCCCGGCGAAGGCAGCGTGCGAAAGCAGGGGCTGCTGGCCACGGTGACCTTCACCAAGACGTCCAAGGTGGCAGAACCCGCCAGAGATGTGACGTCCAGAGCTGGCAGGGACAGGACTCCCCCATGGAGGGGAGGGAGAGGCTGCCTGGGGCTGGATCTGAGGGAGCAAACCCAGTGCCTGGTTGTGTTTCGGACATTGTCCCCGAAAAACCCATTTTGGGGATTTGCAGTCCCTAAAAACGCAGCTGGGGAGGGGTGGCAAACGCCGCTTAGAGAGGAGGGGGAGGAAGGGTTGAGTTTGGGGCTTCATTTTGAACCATAACGAAATCTAAACATTTTGAAATTCTTCCCCAAATGACAAATAATGTCAAATACTGAGATAGCACTGGGCTGGATTTGAGCCGCGAGGCACCTTCTTATAGTCCTAACTTCTGATAAAAAGGATGGAACAGAGTCAGGAAAACTTTCCTCTCCTTCCCCTCATTATTTTTCTTTAAAAAAAAAAACAAAACCAAAAAACCCAACCTCAGTGAAATCAGCAACGTCTCCTGAAATGTTCCAGTTTGGATGGGAGAGCCTTTCACAGCAGGAAATGTTTCCCTCTGGGTTTTCCTGGCCAGCTCTGGCTGCACGTTCCAGCTGAAGGTCCAACCTGGGCATGGCAGCTCAGATCAGAGTGGGCAAAGATCCCCTGCCCCCACAAAAATCAGCTCTCAGGGGGCTGATACCTGAGCCCCCATTAATTAACAGGTTTAATTAGCTCAGAGGCAGCACAGTAGCTGGGTAAGTGAAGGATGTGTGTCCTTAAGCCGGTGTTATTAATCTTTTTTCCCCTCTTTCCTCATGTGCTTTAAGCTCGAGGCTTTCTGCTGAAACCTTTGTGGCTCAGTTAAACAATATTTATACATTTTTGATCCATGAATCTGTACAAATCCTTTCCCTCTCTATCCTTACCGCAGAGCTGTATGTGGGTGAATTATTTCCTAGCCAGTCATACATCATCTAGTGAATTTAGGCTCCTTTGGGGTCTGTTTGCAGTTTGTTTCTTACTTGCAAACACATTTGTTTTCTCTCCAGGTCAAATAAGTCATGTGAAAATGTCAGTGCATGAATTACCTGTGAACTATTTACCCCCTGCGTCCCACCTGGGACCCCCTGAGCTTCCCAATGTACATCCGGTCACCTGAAATACCAGGAAAGTTTTGGGGTAAAGCAGGATAAACGTCCAGGAAATCCCAGGTGGATTCTTGTCTGCTTCCACATTCATAAGAAAATCAAGAGCTGTTTTCCTGGATGAATTCTCAGCTCCCAAACCTAAGCAAATTCTATGATTTTAGGGGGAAAAAATAATCTCAGCCACCTTTTGGGGCTGCTCAGCAAAGTCCTTAACCTCTCTCTCAACTGATGAAAGTTTGTTGTCTGGCTCCTAAATTTGAAGGAAATTATTATTATTATTATTATTATTATTATTATTATTATTATTATTATTATTATTATTATTATTATTATTATCTTTCTCTTTTTTTCCACTGTGCCCTACAGGCAGCTCCACATCCCCGCCCTCCCAGGGCAAAGTGCACACTTGGGGATAATAAACCCCAGCCTATGTGACATGGAAACAGCTCCTTCCTTATTTTCATTTCCAGAAGGGTGAAGAAAAGACTGGGATCCTCCAGATCCCTCCAGGTGCTCTCATCCTGGGAAGGGAGGAGATGATGCAGATTAAGGATTAAATACCCCCAAATTCGTGGTTTTATTAGGATGGTGAAGCCAATCTCCAGGAAAAGCATGGAGAGTCTCCAAACGGGAGAAGAGACCATCTCTGGGCAGACTCCTTCTTCTCCCCTTGTCCAAATCAGCCTGTCTTGATGCCCCTATCTTTTTCCTTTTTTCTCCCCCTTTTTTCTTCAGTCTCTCCAGGCCATCCGTGGAGTGTTCAGCAGTTAATATGCTTCTGTCTCCAATTGTGCCTGGAGAGGTGTAACGTTTGATAAGCCCCATTTAACTTGGCTGTACGACATTGTTTAAATAATTCAAATACAGATTGGCCCTTTAGAAGGATTTCTGCTCTATTGACCCTGCTGGTCATGAGTTACCAGGAAGTCAGGGAGGGGCTTCTAGAGCTGAAAGCCTGGAAAAAAAAAAAAATCAATTCCAGCTCTTTAGTGCCCCAATCACACCCCATTATTCCCGGGTAATTGCAGACCTGCTTTGCTGTTAACCCTTTGGGAACAATATGGGAAGAGGGGAAGCAAGAAGGGTTTTCTTCTCCTATGAGGTCCTAATCTGCATGGAGAGTGTCATGTCCTTATCACTAGAGTTTGGATGAATAATTACTTACAGGTAGAAGTGTCAAATTGCTTTGTGAGTTATTTTTTTTTCCTCTTCCCTCTCAAAACCTGGTTTGCTGGAGGTTGTTTGACTTGCAAAATTCATAATACTTTTATTTTTCCTGCTTATATTTCTTTTTCTCTGTTCATTGAGCCATCAGGAATAAGGAATGGGATGCTGCAATCCAGTTAGTCCTGATTCGTGTTTGTCTTTTCATGTGGGTCCCTTTGCTATGTGGCAAGTCCTACTCAATAAGTTGTGGCAAAGCAAGATGAGAGGTGGCCATGTAGGAGTAGGACAAAGCAGCCAAAATATTGGCCTTGAGCACATGATATCCCCACGGCAGATGGTTCAGAAGGGGTTTGCTCTAGTCCTGAAGAAAACAGACCCATGGGCAACTGTAGTGCATCTTTCAGATTGATTTAATCCAAAATGAATCCAGGGTTTTAGGCACTGTGTGATCTGGAGGGGAAAATGTTGAAGGCTCAAAACAGAGACTGGAGTGTGGTGATGCTTCAGAAATGAGCTGGTTCAATCCCAAAAGATGTCCTTTGTTCTTTGACAGCTGGAAGGAAACCCAAATTCTGCACACCTGAAAATGCCAGCTAATAAAATTGTCCTTTTTTTGTCAATGTCATGAACAGGTGAAACCTGCTCTGACAAGAAGGGGGTTGTGATCCTGGCACCTTTGCCTTGTGAGATTTCATTAATTAGGCAAAGAACCCAAATGCAGGTAAAAATGCCCCAAATCCCACCTCTGGTGTGGTGCCTTCTGCCTTTCTTCAAAATCCTCCAGCTCATGCTCCTCCTTCTTGACACGAGGCCAACAAGACGGGACCCAGGGCTAAAAACTTCTCAGGACATGACGCACAAAAATCCATCCTTCCTTCCTGGTGTGGGAAGGCTAAAAGTCACCCACCCCGTCCTCCAGCCTGGTCTGGTCTGGGGCTAAAGCCAGAGCCTCACCCTGTCACCCAACAGGGCTCCTGGGGTGGCACTGGGCGAGGAGATGCTGACCAGGGTGGAAAACTTGAGGTGATGGGGAACTGACCACGCTTGTTGAGGCTGCTGAGTCCCCACCCCTTTCACAAATGGTCTCCTTATCACTGGGCACTGTTTGTCCAGGAACAGGGGAGAGAGGACAGGGAGGAGCAGCATCAGCCTCTGCTCTGGGTCACCACACCAGAGGCTGCTCAGAGTCCTTTTATAGGATGGGTGGGATTCTTGTCCCAGCTGCTGCTCCTGGGAGGCCGTTCCAGAGCCTCTGTAGGAGCCATCTCCTAAGGTCCAACTGACATTTCTCAGGCTCACATGTGTCTTACAGCACTGGAGCATCCTTGGTACCTTCCTGAAGGGTATTTTTGATTGACTTGTTGATTCTACCCATGGATTTCAGGGTGTGGACAAGGATGAGGTGACATCGCAGGGTAATCAATGCAGCAATGTCCATCCCGGCCAGTTTACAACACTAAATTCAGTGGGATGTTTTCTGGGGGGTGTTACAGAGCAGGAGCCTAATTCTGGCATGCTAAATTGTCCTCAGGAGGTGCCGCTGCCTCGTCCCTCACCATGGAGGGCCTACAGAGCCTCTCTGGTTAATTTAACTGGCTAAACTACTGCTTCCAGGTTAAGAAAAATCTTCCTCAGCCTCGTGTCTGAAGAAAAAAAATCTGAAGCCAGGAATGCACTTCTCTGCACATTTCAGAAACTAAAACACCCAGCAGCGAGGCAAGAGGGACATGGAACTTCAGGACATGGTTTAGAGGCCTTGCTGGGTTAATGGTTGGACTCGATAATCTTAGAGATCTTCTCCATCCTTGATGATTCCATGATTCTGTAATTCTAGGGTGGTTGGTGTTGCCATGGAGACGCCAAGTTCCAGCTCAGGATATTCTATGATTGCGTTCATTCTGTGAAGTTGGGGTAAATCCTACCAGCTGTAAGCAGCAGCAGAGACATTTGCCTGTGGTGTTTTGTGCCCCCAGGATGTGTCTGATGGGCTCTGTGCCGTTCAGAGCAGAGAAAACCCCATTACAGATGTGTCCAGCTGCAGAGGAACCACAGCTCAGGGCAGCTGCGGAACAACCACTGTGGTGTGAGCACAAACAGCACCTGAAATGTGAAACAGAGTGAAGAGGAAGAAAAGTCTGTGATAGTTTTTCAGTGCCAATATTTGGGGCTTTCAAGGCATTTCAGGGTGGTTAGGTTCTTGGCCCCTACTGGAATAGGATGCCTTCGGGTGCAGGTACCAAAACAAATTCCGTAAGAATTCCAGAAAACCCTGGATGCAGAGTAAGGGGACAGTATCTTAACTGGAGTAACTTACCCCTATCTCTGGTTGCTCTGAAGAGACTCTTGGGACCCTGATTTTAGACAAAGCAGAGTCATGCTCCCCTCCTCCCCCTCCCTGAGCTGCGAAGGGTTAAAGGGTGGGGGAGCCGTTTGATTAATAGATGTCGTGTGAACGAGCACATTTGCCTGTGACTGCATTCCTGGGGCTTTCGGCGGGGCGATAAGCTGCGACCAAAGTCCTCCGGCTCTGGGCAAGGAGAGCAAACAGGGCCCCAGTGGAGCAGTTATTAATTCCAGCCTTGCATCTCCCAGGGCTGTCTCTCAGCAACAGGGCTCCCGGGAAGCCTTTCACACACCAATCGATACAGCTCACCTCTCCCCTTGCCCTTTTCATCCTCGTCCCCCCTCCTTTTGCCCTTTCCAGCCTCATCCCCCTTCCTTTTGCGTGCTTGCCCTGGTCTCTTTCCATGCCAGGACCTCCAGCTCTGGGAGCCTTTCCCATGGGCAGCACGGGAAGGGGAGGATGATATTCCCCTTGGGGTGATGGAACAGCCCAAAGTGATGCTGTAGTTGTCCCATCCTGTCTCCCCTCTGGGTTCTTCTGCAGTGGGGATGGAATTTTTGGGAATAAAAAGGGGAAAGAAAAAAAAAAAGTGGAAATAGTAATCTTTCCCAAGAGCATATAAACCCTTCTGCTCCCATGGAAAGGCACCCTCTGTGAGTCGCTGCTTTTCTTCAAAATACATTTATAAAATGAACACACCTGATTCAGAATTTCTTTGGGTGCAGAATTTCCTTTTGCCTCAGTTGCAAATCGATTCAAGCCACAAGTTGTCTTTACAACTCCAAACTTTGTCATAAAGACACAGATTGAAAGCGAAACTCCTTTCCCTTCCCTGAAAAGCAAAACAAACCAAAACAACCTGGACCTTTCAACTTGCTGGTGTTCAGATAGAGCATTGGCATCCTTGCAAAGCTGCTTTCACACAGATATGTTTTTAGTGGCAGTGATTTCTCCATGCCCCAATTTGGGGGCAAAATGTAGATTCCTGGTTGCTGATGTCTCTCCTAACCCCACAGCTGCTCTCAGGAGGTTGGTGGTGGCAATGATCAGACTAGGAGGTGTCTCCTTCAGGAAAATCAATTTCTTGAAATGGGCCAGAATATTCAATGATGGCTTTGGGAAGGTTGAACACCAGACCACTTTACAATTTACAAGTTTACAATCTCAGGGCAGGAGGTAGGACAGGGGTTAATGGTTTTAAACTAAAAGAGGGTTGATTAATATTACATATAAGAAAGACATTTTTTATGATGAACGTGGTGAGGCCCTGGCACAGGGTGCCCAGAGAAGCTGTGGCTGCCCCTGGATCCCTGGAAGTGTCCAAGACCAGGTTGGACAGGGCTTGGAGCAGCCTGGGATAGTGGAAGGTGTCCCTGCCCATGGCAAGGGGCAGAATGGGATGATCTTTAAGATTCCTTACAGCCCAAACTATTCCATGATTCCACAATTCCATGGATGTTTTTGGTGCTGATGAAAACAAGATGTTTTCAACGCATGCAAACCTGATTACTTCCAAAACAAAGTCATCTTTTTAAGCCAGCCTGTTTTCCATAAAGAATCCAATTCCAGATTTCCTAATAAATATTATGGAAACCTTCTGGCGTTACAGAGCATCACAACAGATCTGTATTCACACCTAAGCAGGCAGAGGTCACAGAAAGGCACCACCTGCAAGCAACAACACCTTTGCTCTGTAGAAAACTGATTCGTGTCTGAATCCTTTTCAATCCTTGAGGAGAGAAGTTGGGATCACACCAGAGTTTGATCCAAACCACAACTGTCCTCCTTTCCTGTATCTCCTTCAGAGGACGTGGTGGTGCATGGGAGGCCAGGACCACCAACCTTCAAGGGGTTTGGAGAAGGGAGACAAGGTAAGGTAACATTTGATTATAAGCAACAAGCCACAAGCCTTGTGCCTAACTCTGGATTGTCATGGAGAAGCAGTAAAATGAGATGGCCAAAAAGTCAAAACTGATCCCGTACTGCGAAATGGAGAATTAAATGCCTGACTGGGACTGTAAATGTCTTCAAATCTATTGGGTGAGAAATATGATAATCTTGAGCAGAAATTCCATTTAGCACTGATAATTTTTACACGATTCACTACAGTGAGTACATTTCCATATAAAAATGTAACAAAACCAATAACAATAACAACAACTAAACAAACAGGTTTTGTCTATTAAAAAAAAACAGAAAAAAAAAGAGTAGTTCTGTCCAAGAATTCCCAGCAGACTCAAGTAAGCCTTATATCTGTGGTAGCAGATATGGAAAAGGCATACTGAGGTCATCTAATCCAGGGGCCGGAAACCTTTCAAGGGTTCAGTGCCAGACTGTATTTTTCTTCCCTGGCAGAAACTCAGCGGTCTCTGTCTCTCCTGAAAAAGGGTGAGGATCCCATAAGGGTGGGATCCTGCCTCTCCAGAGCTAAGCTCTCTGCAGCAGCCCAGCTGCACTCTCCAGGGTTTATCCTCATAGCTCCTCTCCCAACACGTCCCAGCCTTGGGATATCATGGAATCATAGAAACCTGTGTTGGAAGAGACCCACAGGGATCATTGAGTCCATATTCCACTCAATCTCCAGTTGCTGGACAGCAAAGTGTGGGTCACCTGTGTTCCTTTTGCCTTCCAGCCCCATGAGGACATCTTGGCTGCTCTGGTGCATCTTCAGCGAGGAAAACCATCTTAAACTCTAAATTTAGGTTCCTGGAACTTTCAGTTGAATCCCATCCCAATATTTTGGGATGAAAAACCCAGGAGGATAAAAACTGTGCATTTCCCTGCAGCTAAAGATCTCCCCAGGGGTTTTGTACTGTGGCAGGTAAAGGGTGTTTCATGAAGACCCCAGTATCCCCACAGCCACATCAATTAGGAAATCCCATTGGCTTCAGAAGGTCTTGGAGGATGTGGTCTGGAGACTCATGTGTTATATAACTATTCCCACCAAAGCATTTCCAAAATGGAAGGTGGGACTTGATAATCTTTCAGGCCTTTTCCAAACATTACTCATTCTATGATTCCATGAAAAAACAGCACGGACCATCTGCAGGAATTTGAGACCAGACCCAGGCTGTTCTCTTTCCTGAAATCCCAAATCTAACCCTACACATCCCTTCTCCCTGAGTTTCTGAAGCCTCTTTCCCAGTCCCCAACCACTTCTCCTGTTAGCACAACTTCCACCTTTCAAAGTCAGATCAAAGAACCAGCGAGGTCAGGGGAGGGAAACGGGTCAGCACTGAGGTTGTATAAACTGGATTTTTAATCCTTGAGCATCTTTGATCACCTTCCTCTTGTGGGCTGCACTTCAGCTATGCAGAGCCCTTCTTCAAGTAGTCTTGAGTCAAAGGGATCATGGATTCTTTTGGAAGAGATTGCCTGTTCCAAGGACTCTTTCTTTCCTGAAGGGTTGATGCATTTCATTGTGTGGAATGGTGATTTCACAATCTGTGGCCATTAAAGATTTCCCATGGGAACAGAGGTGTTCATTGGTGTTCCAGAGCAGACAGTGAATTTCTCCTGTGAGCATGTCCCTGGAGTTTCCACACAAAGCCAGGTTTCTCCTCCTGCTCTGTCCCAGATGTGGTCAGTGCAGGCAGACTGCAATCCCTGATCCATGCCCATGTGTGCAGAGTGTGGCCCTTGTCTACCTCAGGGAATTCCCTCTGGGAATGGGGATTTCCAACAGGATATTGAGTTTTGAGGGAACAGAAGTCAACCTCTGAAATATTGATTGACTCAAGGCCAGGTTGGACAGGGCTTGGAGCAACCTGGTGTAGTGGAAGGCATCTCTGTCCATGTCAGGGGGTTGGAATTAGATGATTTTTAAGGTGTCTTCCAACCCGAACTATCCCATGATTCTGTGATTCAGAGACCTCTACACACCAATGCAACCCAGGGCACAAAGTGTACCCCCAGAAGTCCTGATGAGCATGGGGGTTTGAGCCTTCATCCCTCCCTTTATCCAGACAGAGACGACCTCCTCTCCTTCCTTGTGCACCTCGGCACTAAAAGCAGGCACTGCAACAAGAAATTTCACTCCAACCATTTAGCTGGTGTCAGAAACCAGATCCAGACTGGGTCCTTCCACACTCACGAGAGTTTGGGTGGGATTGTCATGAGGTGTCTTTGGCCAGCATCAGTTTATTGAAGCAAAGAGAGTGGAGGAAGGATGGAGATGCAGGAGTCAGAGCTTCTTATGAGGCAGGGTCTCCTACACAATCTTCCACCTTCAGCAGTGTTCCCTGGGCATCTTGGCTTCCTCACAAACACGGACCTCCATCCCCTTTTTTTGCACTCTTCAACATTTTAGGGTTTTAGGGTTTGCTTTTATCTTTGGATAACAAGGAAATGGTCCCCAAGTTGACCAGATGGGTAAGAAAGTCCTCTAGTTTGGGAGAAAGACTAAGGTCATACTCAGAAGTTTTTCAGCAGAAAAACATGTAAAAAGGACTGTAGAAAAAATACTTTATTTTTATTTTTGTTTGTAAGTCTTGACTCCTGATGAAACAGAAGGGCAATCTATGAAGCTTTTCAGCCAGATATGATTCTCTCTCAGTGGAGTTTTGTGCTCTCTACCCCTGTAATGTGCAATGTCCTCATAGATCTGCTCCACCTCTGAGGATTTGGGTAAAAACGTCACCCCTTTCACAGCACAAAACCCATTTTCTGCTTTTACTGAGTTTCCAGCTGGGGCTGATCTTGCACCCACTGCCTTGTGGCAGGCTCTGAACCCTTAGTGCTCCCACAGAGGGATGAGCAAACACAGAGAGAAAGACCTGAGCTGGTTCCTGAGCCTATCCTGGCTCCCACATTTTCCCTGCGACACAAGGTTTTGCAGCATCCCCACTCCAGGCTTTCTCTAGGACTTGCCTTCCCAACGAGTGCAGCGTCGGCACTAAAAAAAGCCCACTCCACTGCGAGTCAGGCCAGCACGTCCGCTGGAAAAATGACATAACCCCGTCACGTAATCTGGAGTTCCTCCTCTGGGGCAGCCTCGCGCCGGGGCCCTGTGAGAGGAGATCAAAGGGCAGCACAGGAAAACGAGAGCGGAGCCCACAGAGGGAAAAACACCCTCACCCGTCAGGCAGGGCACTATCGCAGCCCTCGGCGGGCTCTGGGAGTTCCCGTTCACAGGAGGGATGGAGACAGACATCCTCTGGCCCCTGGCACCGGCTGGGTGCGGGCAGGGTGTCCTTCTCTGTTCCTCTCCCACTTTATCTTTCAGACTAGTGTGGGACAGCAGCGGGAGACAAGGTTTTGCTCCTCTTGTGCCTGCTCAAATCCTGTGGAAGGGATGTTCTTGACCCAAAAGAACTTGGGAGACTGCAGTGCCACCAGCATACCCTCCCCTGCGTTCTCCCGCTGGTTTCCCAGCTCTCCCTGACTTCAGAACACCCAGAGAAAATCTCCCACTTTATCTTTCAGACTAGTGTGGGACAGCAGCGGGAGACAAGGTTTTGCTCCTCTTGTGCCTGCTCAAATCCTGTGGAAGGGATGTTCTTGACCCAAAAGAACTTGGGAGACTGCAGTGCCACCAGCATACCCTCCCCTGCGTTCTCCCGCTGGTTTCCCAGCTCTCCCTGACTTCAGAACACCCAGAGAAAACACAGAAGATGGATGAGGCAGTGGGAGGGAGGTGAAGCAGCAAGGAAAAGCAGTGGAAAGTGGTGGTCCCATGCCAGGAGTGGTGGTGCTGAGCGATCTGTGTTGCACACAGAGCCTGGCACAGTCCTGGCAGGCTGGACCCTTTCCATCCTTCATCCTCCTCCCTATCCCTGCAGGGAATTTGCCACCAGCTGCACTCCCAGCCACGTCCTCCCACCCCAGCTCCATCTGCCCAGCAGTGCCCACACCAGGGGATTTGCCTTGCCCAGGGTTTGTGGTTTCTGACCCCTGACTTGCCCGTTGCCACTGGAATTCCCTATCACTCCAGTGACTCAGCTGACAGAAAGGGAGACAATGGCATTTTACATCAGCCCAGGCTATCAGGAGCCTGCCTTATCTGAGCTGTGTTTTTCTATTAGTCTAACACTCCATTGTGCATCCCTTTATCAGCTGCAATGTTGATGTAATGCTGGCTTGGAAGTGGTTTCTGCATCCTAGCACTAAGAC
>NW_008237408.1:182665-198731 GCF_000691975.1 Corvus brachyrhynchos
GAGAGGAGGGTTTATCGGGATTCTCAGGAGATAGGAGCCCTTCTCCTGCACGGAGCAGGGAGGGAGCGCTGGCTGGGTGGTGGAGGGGGGCTACCAGCCCAAACTGAGCAGACTTTTTTTCAACCCGCAATTTAATGAGCATAATTTCTGCTCCTCCCATCCAGACAATATTTTTAATTGGAGTGTTCGCTCATCAGGATGAATGCCCTCTCTGGTTCCTTCTGCAAGTCCCAGAAGGTTCAGACCTGGCTTTCTGCAGCAGGACTGGCCCAGCTGCTGTTGGCAGTGTAAGCCCTGACATGTCCTGTAGTGTGGATCATCCCTTGGAGCATTTTCCTGGGCAGCTTCTCACTGGCTGATACACTTAGGGTCATTTTCTCCCCCAGATTTTTTACATCTCTAAACATCTATTTTCAAAATCCTGCCAGCAACTGAGCATCCTTAAAACCACTTAAAAAAAATATCTGTGGTTGAATGAGAAGGATAAATTAATCCTCATGCATGAAGTATTAAGATAATGGTGTGGCCTCATAGGCTTTGCTTCCTGATGATCCTTGTGGGTCCCTTCCAACTCAGAATATTTTAAGTTTAAACCCTCAGGACCCAGCTCCATGACAGCAACAGGGACAGAGTCACTTCAGCTGTTACACAGGAAGGGAGGAGCAGATTGGATTTCTGTTACTGCAGCAACACGAGGTTTATGGCCAGGTAGGATCAATTATATGTCAGATTTGGCTTATTCAGCAGTGGAAAGAGCAGCGATGAGGTTGTCAAGGCAGGGCACAGAACATCTGGAACCATCTCCGAGCATCATCCGTGACTACCATGGCCTGGTTTCACTCAGCTCCCCCAGCCCACGTGGCAGCCATGCTTTGGCCAAAGTCAGCAGCACCAAATACTGACCAAAATCATGTTTTCAAGCCCACTGTGACTTCCTCTTGGAGCAGTCTCTGGGGTGAAGGGATGGACCTCATCAGGAGCTCTCTGCTCCTTCCTTGGTGGGATTTCGTGTTTATCCTTTGCTCCTGATTCCATGTGCGAAGGTAGGACCAGAAGATGTTTTCAGATGTCCTCTTGTTTTAATGAAGTTATTAATTTCGTATTTTGCTTCACTCAAGCCCAGTGGCCTAGTAAAGACGCTGCTGTCAGGATACTCCCTCATAAAGTGCGTAGAGCCACTTGTAGAAGCCGTACATGAAATAGAATCCTAAAATCATAGAATCAATTGGGTTGGAAGGGACCTCAAAGATCATCTATTTCCACTCCCTGCCATGGACAGGGACACCTTCCACTAGCCCAGGTTGCTCCAAGCCCTGTCCAACCTGGCCTTGGACACTTCCAGGGATCCAGGGGCAGCCCCAGCTTCTCTGGGAAACCTCTTCCAGTGCTTCGCCACTCTCTGAGTAAAGAATTTCTTCCTAACTTCTTATCTAAACCTGTCCTCTCTCAGATTAAAACCATCATCCCTTGGCCCATCACTATCTGCCCATAGAAAAAGTCCCTCTTTCTCCTTTTTATAAGCCCCTTAAAGGTCTCCCTACAGCCTCCTCTTCATCACTGTGTCATTAATAATGACCTAGTTTGACTCCTCCTTTGCTGTTTCACTGGTGCCCATTCGTGGGCTGACCAAGCAGAGGGTAACATTGATTTTGGACTTTGGGTTCAAATGCTGGGTGGGGCACCATGTGTGAGGGGCTGTATTTTGTGGCCCTAGACAGGTGCCTGCTGCAAATCCATCACCCCAGCGGCGTGGTAGCTCTGATTAGCTCAGCAGTTTTGTTTGATATGGAAGAATAAGCAATCACACGTCTTGCTGTAGACCCCTGAACACCTGTTAAATACCAACAGTGAGATTTCAGGCTTTTCTGTAGTACGTGGAGCTCCAAAAAGCTACTCAGGACCCATTTGCATCTCTTCAAAATGTATCCTTGAGACTAGAGGAATTTACAGTGAACTGCAAATAACAGCCCCAGGAAAATTCTGTGCAATATTCATCCTCTGTGCCACCACCCAGGGTGTGATGGAGTTCTCACACACAACAGAAGAGAGGGTGAGTGGGACCTACATGTGCTGCCCAGGACAGTGCTGGAGTCACATTCCTGGAGAGATTTAAAAGCCTCATGGATGTGACACTTGGGGACGTGGGTTAGTGGTGGCCCTGGCAGTGCTGGGGGAACAATTGGACTTTTCATCCATCCCCAAAAGGCTTCAGCCTGGGGCTTTGGCGTTTGCCTACCGGCACTTTTGCATCTGTGTTTGCATACCCTGGGTGAGTGTGTTTGCATGTTGAGCCCTGGAGATGAGTGAAGACCACACCATGTTTTACTTGAAGTGGAGAAACTAAAACAGGCCTTTCTGAGAAGACCTTCAGAGCTAATTTCATTTCTTGCTCCTTCACTTGCTGCTCCTTCGCCTCTGCACCCATCAGATAAGTGAGAATCCCACATGATGGGGACTCAGCAGAGTTTAAATGGAGTGCTTGGGTGGCAGTTCTGAAAGCAAGAGTGGAAACACAAACTGTGGCGGGCAGAGTCATGGTAAATGGTTACTGCCCATCACCAGCCACATCTGAGGGGCTGCTGTGTCCTCAGGCCACAAATAAAAGTGTGGAAAGGCTCATGCAATGGGGTGAAGAAGCCCTGGAGGATCTCATCTGGCAGAGGTCCTACCTGGACCAGCCATCTCATGCACTGAAGCTGTTTTGCTCTTGCCTCTTCCTCTTCAGCCTCCCCTGCCCGGGATGGGCCGGCTGCTCTCTCCTCACAGCGAGTGGCCGCGGTTTCGTCTCAGTCATCATTTCTATTGTTATCTGCCCATTATCTGATCCTCTCCCAGGCTGGGCCAGGAAACATCCTTCTGTCTCTGTCTTCGATGGCGCTCCATCCTCTTCCTCCTTGGAGAAGACAAAAGCAAAACAAGCGCATAATGAATCAGCCGTTTCCCTTCTCACTTCGCCCCTTATTTCCCCCTCTCATTTTTCACACAGGCCGGTTTCTGCCTTTTCCCTCCTGTTTGTTTGGGATGTGGCCTGCGCTCAGCATCCCGGGGAGTCTGGCCGGCTCCTCTCGGAGTCAGCGGGAGTTCAGCAGTGGGTAAGGCTGATAGGGCTCCTCTGGCCCCCACTGCGTCCTCAAACATCTGCAAGAAGCTTGGCCTCCTGACACCGGGGCATGGGATCAACTCCAGGGCAAGCTGGAGGTTCATACGGGTTCAAGAAAGCAACTGGACAGTTGGGTGGAGGAAAAATGTTCTATCAAGGGCGATTAAATATGAGATCAGCTTATCCAGCTCAGGATGTCACGCGGCAGAAAGGCGCTGAAGGCTGGAAGAGGGTGTTGAGGAAGCATTGCTCTGTCCTTGCCCTCGTTTTGTATTTCTCCATGGCATTCCCGGAGGAGAGGTGGGGCACTCACCTCTGTGCACTCCATGGGTTTTGTTTTGGCTGTAGAACAAGATGGGGCAAAGCTCTGCCCCTGAAGCCCAGCACTCCTTAGCCTCCGGGGACCTTTCCCTTTTGCTGTTCCAAACCAACATTGGGCGCCACATCTAACATTCAGTGGGATTCTGCTTCTAAGCCCGGTGGTCCTGGTCTTCCCTGGACCTGGTCAGGGTGGGAATATTGAGGGGCTGTAAAGAAAGCTCCCCTAAAACACCCACACCAGTCCCCATCTGAACAACACCTCCCTCCCCTTCACCTCTCCCCGCTACCCAACAGTGCTGTGCTTTGGTTCTCCTGTTAATTAGCCAGCTTTTCTTGGGATTTTCAGAAATCCCTGCAGTCCAGGCTCAGTGCTGCTGTGGGCTTGGTTGTGTCTTCCAGGTAGGAGTCAGGTCTTTGGAAGCTTAGCTGCTTTTTAGGGAACTCAACTGTCAGCTGGCCAAGGGCAAAGGCCAGTGGCAAAGACTTCGATGTCATTGGTGTGTGTGACGGGGGTCGGTGCCAATGGGTGTTCCTGGCCCCATTTCCATGACTGGGGGAAAGACAAGAATCTCCAGGGACTGATTCCAGTCCTGAAACTTTCCTGCTCTTTTCAGAAAATGAAGGTGAAAAACAAGACACACACACACACCCCAGATAGACGAGTTCCCCCAAATTCAGATTCTGCAGTGATTTTTTTATTATGAGTTTTCACTGTAAGTAGAAAGGAACAAATCATAGAATAATTAAGGTTAGAAAAGGCCTCCTAGGTCATCAAGTCCAGCCTTTCACTCATCACTACCACACCCACTGAACCATGTCATGAAGTGCCACGTCTGCTCATTTTTTTAACACTTCCAGGGATGGTGACTCCACCACTTCCCTGGACAGCCTGTTCCAGTGCTTAACCACTCTTTCAGCGAAGAAATCTTTCCTGATAACCAACCTGAACATCTCCTGGCATAGCTTGAGGCCGTTTCCCCTTGTCCTATGTCTGGTTCTCTGGGCAAAGAGGCCAAATATGAGAATGCAGAAAGGAAAGATGAAAACATCCTTATTTCTTTACTTTTATAAAACACCCTGACTTTTCCTGTCATTTCTAACCAGGCCACATGGCCGAAACCAGAGGGATCTTCTCTCAGTGGATGCCGGGATAGTTTGTGGTTAGACACTGGGAAAGCCAAACTGCTGCTTTAGAGAAGACCCTGAAAAATGAGAAAGGGCATGGAAAAGGGGCTACAGAGATTATCTGAAGAGTGAAGAGGAAGCCTTGGCATGACAGTCTCAGAAAGCTTGGGCTGCTTGGCTTATCAGAAAAGGAGATGGAGATGTAACTGGAGAAGCGCTGCCTGGGGAAAAAAATGCCTGATGAAAAAAGTGTCTTTAATCTAGCAAAAAGTGGCCTTGCCATGGCTGCAAAGCAGAGCCAAAACACCCAGGCTTATGGTTGCTGCTGAGGGGAATTAGTCACCTGGCTAACCCAGGTTCTTCATCCCTGGATACCTTTAAATTAGGAGCAGATGGATTTCTGGAAGCAATGCTTCAGTCAGGTGCAAGCTGCTGAGTTTGCAGGCAGGAGCTGCATCTGAATATCACACTCACAGTGCTGAAATGAGACGGGATGAGCTCTGATGGATGGAGATTCCAGTTGGATTTGCTTCAGAAGTTCTGGAAGGACTGCAAAGGGAGACCTGACACCTCCTTGCTGACTGGTTTATGGGAGTTATGAGATTTCTTACTGGTTTGAGGGCACAGCCTTTATTCCTATCCCAGAGCTTCTGACTGGGGTAAGGCAATGGCTCAGCAAATCAAGGTGATGGGGAAGCCATAGTGAGAATCACAGAATCATCAGGGTTGGAAGAGACCTTCAAGATCATCTAGTCCAACTAGAATTTCCACTGGGAAATCTTGGAGTAGGCCAGGAAATGTTTCTGCTTATGAAGACACACTGGGAGAGCTTGTGGTGTCCAGCCTGGAGAAGAGAAGGCTCCAGGGAGACCTCAGAGCCCCTTCCAGTGCCTAAAGGGGCTCCAGGAGAGCTGGAGAGGGGCTTGGGACAGGAGATGGAGGGACAGAACAAGGGTGAATGGCTTCCCACTGCCAGAGGGCAGGGTTAGATGGGATATTGGGAAGGAATTGTTCTCTGTGAGGGTGGTGGTGGGGCCCTGGCACAGGTTTCCCAGAGAAGCTGCAGCTGTCCCATTCCTTGAAGTGTCCAAGGCCAGGTTGGATGGGGCTTGGAGCAACCTGGGATAGAGGAAGTTGTCGCTGCCCATGGCAGGTGTTTGCAACTAGGTGACATGTAAGGTCCTTTCCAACCCAAATAATTCTCTGAGGCTATGGATTTTTGTGCTTTTCTGCTGGTGTTTTTACACTCTTTATCCTTCTGGGTGTGCAGGTCATAAGCAAACAGGGAGGCTGTTGGATTTAGTACTTCACCTCTTCAAAATGGACTTGTCCTTTCTTTAATACTTATCCTCTTCTTCCTTCTTTTGTTTCATTGTTTTTTTCTCTTTGAAGGGATATTTCACTCCCAGCTGCTTCATTATCAATGTTCGGTTTTCTCACCGGGCAAGATTTACAGGAGAGACTTTCAACGAATGTGTTGCTTGAAAAATGTTCTTCCTGAGCTCTGCCTGCCATTCTGAGGAGGATTCTCTGTTGGGGAGAGCCTCCAGCAGCTAAACAGGGTGTAAAAACCCCATTTAGACCACAGGCTGCAAGGTGTGAGCATCAAGAGAGCAACTTGAAGGAATTTTGAGCAAATTTTCAGCAACAGAGGGATAAAAAGTGAACAGGACTGAAGGATACTGTGACAGGTAGGGGGCCTTGAAGAACTCAGTCAGTCCAAACAGTGGATTAAACCTCCATAACCTTTCCTCCTTGTGCAGCCTGTTCTTGTAAACCACTGGTGATGGAGACACTGTTCTTCCTCTCCCTTCTCTCCCTAGACAGGGAAATGAGGAACATATCACATTTACCCCGTGCCTTATCTAGGACTGAACACTCCATGTCCTTCAGCTGCTCCTCCTCGTCTGTGTTTTTCACTCTTCTCCTCATCCTTGTTGCTGTTTTCTGCATTTCCCCCACTTCCTGCTGTAGCTCCGTGTGGTGCCCAGGCTGGACCCTGTGCTGGACCTCCTCTATTGCAGGTTTTGGACCAGTTTATGCATCTCAGTGTGGAATAAAAGCCCCTTGCTCCAGCTGATTGATGCTCAGCCTCTGGTCTGCAATGCAGATTCCCTTCTGCTCCTGCTATGCTGCCTGGTGGCTGGTCCCCATCAATCCCACCTTATTGCATGCAGGATCTCTTTCCTAAATCCACCTTTTCCTCACAAACCTTTGTTCCCTGGAGATTACTGTATTCTCACAAACACTCAGCTTCCAGGAGTTTTTATATTGATATGCCAATGGAAATACTGTGTTCTCTTCTTGCTGAGTTTCTCAAACTCCCACAGAACCAGTGGTGATCCAAATCTTTTGGAAGTCAGACCAGTCCCATCCATATGAGGCGGAGGTGGGCTCCCAACCCTGGGGGACATCAAGGATTTTGTGCCCTGTGTACACAGCCCTCGGCATGGCAGGGAGGGGCTGCAGCCTCCTGCATAGAGAGAGGCCCTGATACCTTTCATTACACGGCTGAAGACAAAAAAAAGCTTTTCCATTCATTCTGAGCAGGTTTTCCAGCCCCTCCCGTTTTGACCCTGATTGCTTATCAGCTGAGATATGTTTATCCTAAATCTTTCTTTTCTCCTTTTCATGTCTCCCCCTCACCCTCTCCCTTTCTTGCTTTTTCTCCCACTGTTTCTCTCTCCCAGCAGCCCACATGCACACCCCCTTCCCAAGGCCAGGGCTGAGCTTGCAGAGGAGTGAAGCTTCAGACTAAACTTTATTTTGCACGCTCCCTCTCTCAAGGGCACCCGGCGTTTTTTCAGCTGTTGATCACTGCAGAACTGGAAGGTTCTGGTTTGTGCCATTGAGACAGCACCAGTGTAATTACAGCGTGTTCCCTCCCTGTGGAATTCAGGAGACACCAGCTCCTTTTATAGCCTGGCCAGAGCCCCTCTGAGGGGCTGCTCCTGTGTCTCTCTTACACCCTCTGTCCCCGGGAGTGGCGTGAAAGTGCTGCAGCGTTGACCTCAAGCCCTGCAGGTCCTTTAAGTGGTTCCTAGAAAACCCTCCTGGCATTTTGCCCGTGGGGTACAGTCACAGCTCTGCCCTGGGACAGCTGTGCTGGTGCTGGCTTGTGTCTCTGCAAAGTCTCTGCTGCTGCAGACACTATTCAGAGACAAGGTCCTGAAAAATTTCACATTATGGCTTAGAGACGTGGTTTAGGGCTAGGCTTGGCAGCACCGGGTTCATGGTTGGACTCAATCTTAGAGGGCTTTTCCAACCTTAATGGTTCTGTGTTTCTCTGCAGCGTGAACTGCCCAGTTGTGCACATCTCCTGTTTCCAGGAGCTCTGCTTCTACCACCTCCTAGAGAATCCAGGAGCCCTTTACCTCAGCCTAGGTTTTGCCCATGCCAGGGCAGGTGTTAGGACGCAGATCAGGAGCCACCCTCCCTGCAATGGTCTGCTCCCAGAGCAGTGGTGCTGGTGGGGAAGATGCAAGAGGTGGGGTGAGACGAGAAATCCTGCACTTCTGTTGTCTGGGAGGTGCTTGTGCTGTGGGAAATCTGGGCCTTTTTGGCATCCTGGGAGTTGACAGCAGTGTCTAGTCAGGACGATTAAATAGGAAGAAGGGAGAACATCACTACATGCTGCTTTCCCAGCTGTTCAAACCCAACTTTCAGCCTAAATCACATGGAAATATCAAAGCACCAATGAGCATCATCTTCTCCCTGTGGACCTGTGACTTCCATTCTGTTTCTGTCTCTGGGAGCCCATCCTCTGGTTGTCCCCACACATCCCAGCCTGCTGTTGTTTTCCACATTCCCACCTATTGGATGGTATTAGCAGAAAATCAAGTGCATGCAATTCTTGGGGATTGGAGAGAAGTCCCTCCTGCTCCTTCTGTAAGGACACAGTGTTTCTGTGAAGCCATCCTGGAGTGTTCCTCTTAGATTGCAAAAGCAGGATGTTGCAAAATCTCTGAGGACTCTGGGAGACTGAGACTGGATGGAAACCGAGGAGTCTTGTTCTCCAGAATTGCTTGGATGTTTTGGCTTTCCTCATTCCGAGGTCCATGGAGTGTGTTGTGTCCCAAGTGAGACAGATTTATTTATCCACTGGGTAGTGCTGATCTGGGAAGTGAGGTGGGATTTAAACTCTCCTCCTTGAGTGTCTCATCATGCTTCTCCCCAGCTGTGAAACAGAGGCAGTGCAAGAGTGGGATGAAGAGAGCTCAGTGTTATCATGAATTGCAAGAACAAGTGTGTTTCTAATCTTGGAGATGAGATGATCTTTTCCGTCACAGGACACAGCTCCACTAATAAATAAGACAGTGCCAAACACAGACACTGGAGCTTGATTGTCTCTGTCGTTGACACGGTGCTTGGCATAGTTTTGGCTCCAGCCAGCTACTGCCATCCTAAATCTGCACAGGGCAGAGCACAGAGGTGCTGCTTCACCCAGACAAAATCCTGATGGAACACCCAGTCTTTTGGGGTGCCCTGTAAGAACCCCCTCTGGGTGCAAGGAGCATGTGGCCAAGCACAGCTGAGCCTGTTGATGCATCACTCCTCTTGCGCTGCTTCTTAGACCCTTTGCATAAACATTTGCGAGTGGCCAGGGTTGGGAAAGAGCCCGTGAGCAGATAGGGCTCTGCTCTGACTCCATGCGGCCGCTCAGATGTTCTTGCCCTGCTTTTCATGCAGATGAGCTCAGACCATGGCAGAGGTCAAACCAGCACAGGATATCTTTAAAAAGCCCAGCGCTGAACATGATAGCTCTTCCCAAAAGCTTTCTTCGTCAATTTTTTTTCCACTCCTGCTGTAGTCAGGTCATGCCAGCATTTCTGCTTGTAGCGCATGGAAAGTGCAGCAACTGCATGTCAAAAAATGTGGGGAATAAAGAACTACAGAAGAAAAGGGCAGATAGCACAGGGCAGTTCTTGTTTATCTCGCACTGGGGCTTGCAAGGTTGCAGAGATCCTCAGGCTAAGCTTGGATGGAGAGGAGATGTCCATTAGCTCCGTCTCCTTCATTTTCCATGTAAAGCTTTCCCCCCACTTTGCCACTCTGGTCCCCCCAGCACTGCCCCTGGCCCCTGTCCCATTAGGACCCAGCGGGCTGTCGGAAGCGTAATGGAAGAGAGAGCTTTCATCCATCACAGACCTTGAAGAGTTCAGCGAGGCAGAGCCATCACAGAGGAGAAACATTCCTCCGCGAATCCCCTCTTGTCTCTCGGGTGGGAAGGGGGAGGAGGAGGGAGAGATAAGGACAAACTAATTTGTCTTTTTTAATTGGCTCAGAATACTTGAACGAAAGCTGGTTTGTTATCCTTGGCTTTGCTCTGGCAGGCGTCCAGGATGTAGGGCAGGGCCGGAGGCTTCTGAAGAGTTAACCTCTCCTAAATATCCTATTAGGATCCTCTCCATTTAGTGTAAGGCCAATGTAAGCAGAGTCAGAGTGGGAGGGCCTCTTTGGCTTTCTTTTTTCCCTTTTTCTGGTGGAAACCCAGCTTTGGAAGGGACACAGGGACACAGCGAAGGCCTGAGGGTGAGAGTCTGCTGGTCAGATTTTGCTGTATGCACTGTAAACATCCAGAGCTGAGCTAATCACCCCCAGCTCACTCTGTAGTCAGCGAAGAGAGACAGGCGCTTTCTGAGGGACAGTCGAGTCACACTAAGACAGGATCTGAAAGACGTCAAATGATTCAGACCTGGAGTGGCTGGAAAGGGACAATAGAATGGTTTGGGTTGGAATCATAGAATCACAGAATGGTTTGGGATGGACTGGACATTAAAGATCATCTAGACTCAACTCCAAGACAATTTTTCACAGGATGTTTATATTTATCTGGTGTCACACAGATGGGACAACAGATCCGTGGGAGGCCTGTGCAGGTCTTGGAGAGCAGCTGGGGGCTGAGGGCATCTAAAATGGCACTTGATACCAAGGCATGGGCAATGGATCAATCTGATAAAGTCACTGTGGATGACTCAGACTCTGGATGTTTGGCCTTAGCTGATCATGTCTTCAATACACAGTTGTGCAGAATCATGGAATCACAGAAGGGTCTGGGTTGGAAGGGACTCTAAAAATCATCCATTCCAATCCCCATGCCACGAGCAGGGGCACCTTCCACTAGACCAGGTTAAGAAGCGGCACTGAAGTCAGGCTTGGGGTCAGATTGCCCGGCCATCCATGATTTCTGTTGAGTGACCTGTTTGTTGTAAGAGGGAGATCACCAAATCCTTTAAAACAAACTCAAAAGGCATATTTACAAGACTGTTTAGGCATGAACTCCACCTTCATCAGTCTTTATGGTCATGATGTCTGACAGACAAAGTGGCTCAGTGCTTCCTTGAAGGGTCCCAACTGTACCTTTCATGAAGATGGATGATGTGGGCCAGGCTGGTCCATGGGCCTTGGAGCAACCTGGGCTAGTGAAAGGTGTCCCTGACCATGGCAGGAGGGTGGAGCAAGATGAGCTTTAAGTCCTTTCCAACCCATGACATTCAATGATTTTATGTGTGTGGAGCTGAGCTCAGGACAGTGCTGGTGGATCTTAGAACGACCCTGGACTTTTCCAGGGCTCCTCACATGCCCAGCTGAGGTCCAGCCAAGGGGCATTCTGCAGAAAACCAGTGAAGCTGCACTCTTTGGCTTCCTCCTGTGCTTGGAGGGGTGGATCCTGTGTTTGCAGATGGTTGCAGTCCCAGGTCAAGGCCTGTGCCCTCCACATGTCTGGGAGCATCAGATTTGCTTTGGTCTCTGACAGCATTACTGCAAAGTAATTTCTCTCTTCAGGCCGTGCGACTTCAGCAGGGGAAGAGGCGAGTGGCAGAGCTCAGCAGCTCTGACAGACAGTTTGACAGGTCCAAGGGTTAATTCTGTGCTCCGTTATGAATTTCCCTTTGTAGAGCTGGCAGGCCTAATTGATTTAGGAGCCAAATTCCCATTTCTCAAACAAAACTTATCCGGACTTGTAAAAAGTGGAGCTTGCTTTCAACCCCAAAGCAGGAGAGTTAATGTGCTCTCTACATGTTCTGCCATCTTAAATCATGCTAATTAACAATGTCATTTAATTCACAGAAATGCCTGATTCCATTTTTTTTTAGAAACCCATGTTGTGATCAAAACCCATCATGTGGGCAGTTTAGTTGCATTCCCCAGCCTTATGGAAAGGAAATCTACCTTGTAGGGGGGTTGTTTGTGCAAATAAAAGCTGACAAAGTGAGAAAGGGAAAAATGTGCTGGAGAAAGATATCCAAGACTGGAATGGCACAGCCAGGGCTGTGTTTTCCAGGGCTGGAAGTCCCTGCTCCTTTTTTCGTTGATGGAATATCCTGGAGTTCACCCAGTGTGACCCAAGTAACGCCATCGCACACCAGTCCCAGCCCCTGGGTTTTGCTTTTCTCAGAGGGTTTAATCAGCTCCTTTGACAGATGCAGGCAGAGAGGGGGTGGCCCTGCAGCCAAACACTGCCATGGGTGCCCCTAGAGATGGGTCTTGTTCCCTGCTCCATCCCAAAAGTCCCAAGACGCCTGGGGCAAGTCCCATTCCATGGCAGGTGCACCAGCCTCAGCCAAGGATCAAAGAACCCCGGGAGTGAAGGGGCTCCTTGAGGGCATCTCCCCCACCCTCCTGCCCCAAGGCAGAGTCAGTATTTGCCTCCTTACCCTTGCCAGGGCTGTTCTGAGCAATACTGAGTTTTCCAGGCAGTTTCTCCTTCCTGCACTTCCCTGTCCTTGCCATTAAAAGTCCCTTCCCTCCCTTCTTTTACCTCTCATGAAGGAATGTCACTCCTCAAGCGTCTCTGCAGACGAACCAATTTCACTGCTCCCTCCTTAATCTGACTTTCCTGCTCCTTTAGTCATTCTCTTGGCATTTTTTTGGGCTGTCCCCAGTCTGACCCCTTTTTCCCTTAAAGCCTGGAGGGGGGCCCAGTGCTCCAGCTGAGACCTTCCCAGCACCAAGGAGATAACTCCAGAGCTGACTTCAAAGATAATGCCGTAACTCCATGGAGCCTTCCAACAGCTCAGAGGCTTCCCAGCTTCACAGAGGTTGGGAAGAGGAGTTCCCATTGTGAAAGGAGACTGGGAAGGCAGATCTAAGACATTTTGGTGTCCACATCCACCTGGCCAGGCCTAGGGCTCTGCTGCTGAGGGGAGCAAGGAGCTGTGGTGGCTCCATCAGCACTGGGGTGGGATTTGGTTGCCACAGGGGTGTCTAAGGTCATTTTAGTCTGAGATCCTGCCACCAGTTGGCCTCCTGTTGACATCTCAGGTGCTTTCAGACTTTCCCAGTGCTTCTATTCAGCCAACTGAATAATATCTAAGGGTATAAAGGGAATAAAGGGAAAATAAAGGGAATTTAGACATCCAGATCACACAAAGACACTGACCTGGAGAAATTTATTAGTCTTAATCCACAACTGAGCCCTGACTTGTCATGCCAAGTCTCACAGCTTCCCTTGGTATTTCAAATCTCCCTTCTCCATTCCCATCACTTTTCCCTGTGCAAAGACTCCCCTTTCCCTGCTCGGTGGAGGCACTGCAGGACCCCTTCCCTCTCTGTCCTTGAGCATCCCCTGGGAGCAGGGGACTAAGACATCCAACATTTGGGACTTGAGTCTTGTACAGAGGAAAAACACCTTCCCTCAACTCTCCTCTCACTGTTGAGCTTAGCCTGGAGAGGAGCTGCCTCCTCCTTCCTGGGGATGTGCTGGAGGCCGAGCGGAGCCCATTCCTTCATGGAAACCCCCCTTCCCTTTTCCATGGCTCCCAGACCCGGGCACCCCCAGCCCTGGGAGGGCTCTGACAGTAACCATGCCACGGGGGGCTGTCAGTCAGGGCAACATTGGGCAGTGTCAGCCACAGTTCGCTGTAATCTCCCGGGGGGAGAGCGGTGCCAGAAGTGACAGCTACCTTTATCCACTTCCCATGGATATAAACAATATCCTGAAATAATGACAGGGGGAGCATAAGCATCAATATCCTTCAGCTGCTTCTCCTCCCGCTCTCTCCACCCCAGAGTATGTTCCTGAAAAGCCTCGTTTCCTAATACCTGGGGTTTCTTTGCTTATTAGCCTTATCTGCTGGAGCAAAGTACCTCGGTGAAAGACATTTTTTGGTGACGTTTTTCGGAATGTTTTTGTAATCCTTGCATTTATAGGCAAAGACAAGGAGATCAAAGCTGCCCGGGGTTTATAAAGCATGTCAGGCTGAAAGTTTGACATCAATTAGGGTGATATACACGTTGTCCAGATTTATGAGAAAACACTGATTTGGCCCCATCCCCTGCCCCCAAATCACTGAGACTCTTTGCAGTGACTTGCATCTCTTTTCAGGGCCTGCTGATGAGTGATCAGGGATTTGTGGCCCAGTGGTTCTTCCCAGCTGGAATCCTGCATGCCCTGCATGCACTGAGCTGGCCAGACTCAGCTGCTTCCATTCACTCTGCCCATGGCACTGCAGTGGCAGCAGCCAGAAATTACTCACTTGAAATGTGTTTGGAAGGGGAAAGGGGGATACAGGACTGAGGATTTAGTTTTCTTCTTAATGCTTTTCTGCTCAATGCTTTTTTTTTTTTGTGTGTGTGTGTGTGTGTGTCTTTTTTTGCTTTCTTTTGCAGTAGAAATTACTGTCACCAGAAGGAATGGCTGAAAACTGTAAATTCATCACGGTTTGGTTGCAAATGGACAAATTCCTTCTCAAAAGGCTGCTGAGGGATTTCCTAATGAGAGAGGTTTGGGTCCCCATCCCCACCATGCTCACAAACACTGTCCCAGTCTGGACACCCTCTCTGTGACACAGCAGGGAAAGTGCAGGGGAGCCTCATGGCTGAGTTGTTCAGGAGAAAAGAAGAGATTTCAGTTCACAGCCTCTCTCAGGCTCAGGAAAGTGAAACTGGAATCATCTGGTTCCCAGAAAGGAGCCATTTCCTTCTAAAAAAGCCATGTCTATTAACAAAAAATAAGTGACTTGTGGAGCGTGAAGGTAGCAGAGGGGAGGGAAGGCTGTGCCTTTCATCTTCGGGCTGCTCCCCTGCACAGGTGGCTGTGCTGTCTTTGCTTTTGCCTTATGCAGTGAGAAGGTGGGGATGGAGCTGGAATCTGATTTATGGACACAGACTCCCTCTCTTGTGGTCTTCTGGGATTTGTGCTAAGAATCATGGAATAGTTTGGGTTGGAAGGGACATTTAATGGTCAGCTAGTCCACCCTTCCTGCAGTAAACAGGGACACCTTCCACTAGCCCAGGTTGCTCCAAGCCCTGTCCAACCTGGCCTTGGACACTTCCAGGGATTGGGCAGCCCCAGCTTCTCTGGGCACCCTTTGCCAGGGCCTCACCACCCCCAGTGTAAAAAATTTCTTCCTTATATGTAGTCAAAATACAGCCTCTTTTAGTTTAAAATCATCACTCCACATCACAACAGGCCCTACTGAAATTTTGTCACCACTCGTGCAAGGTGATTGTGATTAGCAAACCCTGACCTGCAGGAGCATCTTAAAAAAGCATTTTTGGTGCTCAACTGTGTGTTTTGCAGTTCCCCTGCCTTTGGGAATTTGGTCCAGGGAGAAGATCTGAAATGTCAGGAGAAAGCCACCTTTCCCCCAGCTGGAGGAAGTCCCTAGACATGGATTTGGAAGCAGTAGAGCTGTGTATGTATCTGTTCTGCAGATTTCATTTACGTCTGGTGTCTGGACAGGCAACAAATCCCACAGAATCATTTACCTCTGCATGGCTGGAGTAAATATGAAAGCAATCCTGAACATCTGGGAGCCTAAAAAAGGTTCTGGATCTAAAAATGGTCAAAGCAAAGACAGGGAGGGGGATGAGGATAATAAATGCAAATTGGACTGTTTATCCCTAAATTAGACCTCACTTCCATCTCATATCCCGTGCTGCCTTAGATATCCTCCAAGTGTTTCCTGGCAGCCCCTCTGCATTTTTAACATCCAAATTTTCCTTGTTCACCCCAGCGTTCACTGCTCTTCCTGTGTCTTGTGACCGAGGGTTGATTGCAATGGACATTGTTCCTCCAGAGCAAACCAGGAGCTGATTGTCCCTTTAAACCTCCTGGAACACAGAAATACACCCAAACCAAGAAATTCTCCGAAAGTACCTGTGACAATTAGAAATGGAGTTTGCCGGGAGGAGGGAACAGGAGGTGAAGATTTCAGCGGGGATTTTTGTCCCTGTGTTGTCACAAGTCATTCTGTGCCACAGTTTTGTAATGAGAACAGAAACTTCCACCAGGATTTTCCATTTCCTCCAAGCAAAGCCCAGTGCTGCAAGGATTCTCTCAAATCTCAAGGCTCCTACACATCTCAATACCTCCTCCAGATCAGACTCCAGGCAAAGGATAAGATTTAATAATTTATTGCTTTTGCATTGAAAATATCTCAGCACAGGGCTTTTTCCATTCCTTTTTGCTCACGGTGGCTGTCAAACGTGTCCTGTGATGGTCGCTGGAGGTGTCACCCAGACACTCAGCAAAGCCTGGAGGGATTCAGCTCATCTTAAAGCAGACACCTCCAT
>NW_008237408.1:199287-263390 GCF_000691975.1 Corvus brachyrhynchos
TTGCTCTCCAAGCTCCACTGACTGTGGAGCCTGGGGGGCTACGGTGAATTCAGATGTCTAAAAACATCCTTGATCATTTTTTGGGTCCGTTGGCTCTGATGCAGAGTGGTGCCATTTATCTGGGAAGAGGAGATGTGCTGTGATGTTTGTGTGGTCCAACAAAGCCCATGCATGTGACCCAACCTGTCTTCTGCCCATCCTTTAGAGCAGCACTCTGAAAATTCCTGTAGATCCATGAGCTGGCCTGGCAGCTTCTGTGTCTCTGCAGCAAGGGATGCTTGAAAATGGACCAGAATCAACATTCAGGGACAAAGAGCTGATGTGGGGGTGTCCAGTACAGCTATTTTAGGATGAAATGAATGAGGAACTCCTATGGGACCCCCATTATTGCCCTTTTGCTGATCTCTGGAGCCATTTAGGATGTCAAGGTGTGCAGGTTTTCTTGAAAGACCTTTTCTTGAAAGACCTTTCTTCCTGCAGACCCCGGTGGCTCAGCACTTCCCACCTTGGGATTTTACAGTGGGAGCTGATGTTTTATCAGTGAACTGAGCTGAGTGATCCAACTCACCAGGGAAAGCAATATTAGTTACAGCTTCTCTACAAGGGATGTTAGAAGGTTGGCTTTAGTTGTGGTGCAGCCACATCCTTTATTCCTTACTCCAGGCCAAACCAGAAATGACCTTGAGTGCCTACTCTGCTAATTTCTCCCAAATTTTGGGACCTTCAGCTTCTCCAAGCTGCGCTATTCAGTCCATGCTTGCACTTGCTCCTCATTTACAAAGCCATAATGAACAAATTCAGTCTGGGAAAGGCACCAGAATGTGGGAGCCCTCTTCCAAAGAGCTGCTCGTGGAAAGGTGCCAACCAGGGAGAGAAATGCCCTGGTGTCCCCTGATGTCCACATGGCAGTGGGATATGGGGCTGTACCTTTAGCTGTCCTGGCTGCAATGATTCCTCCTATGATTGCAGACAGGAAGAAATGGGAAGCCATGGAAATGATTAGAGGAAAGGCTGAGGTAATTGGCATTGTTCAGTCATTTTGAAACTCAGGGCAAAATGCATCCAAGTTTTCTCTGGGGTTCTTTTGGGTTGGTTTTTTTTGTTGTTTTTGTTTGTTTGGGGTTTGTTCTGTTTTGTTTTGTTTTGTTTTGTTTTGTTTTGTTTTGTTTTGTTTTGTTTTGTTTTGTTTTGTTTTGTTTTGTTTTGTTTTGTTTTGTTTTGTTTTGTTTTGTTTTGTTTTGTTTTGTTTTGTTTTGTTTTGTTTTGTTTTGTTTTGTTTTGTTTTGTTTTGTTTTGTTTTGTTCTGTTTTGTTTTGTTTTTTGGCTGGACTTGCCAAATTTGGCCTGAACTTGCAAAGAGACTTGATCTGCCAAAACCTGCATTTTTGAGTGAATTAATGATGGTTGTGAAAAATTTCAGCCAGCTCAGACAAAACCCAGAGCTGTCTTGAAGAGATAAAGTTGAAATGGTGCAAAAGTCTTTCCAGACAAGCCTTTATGGTTAGCTCCTTAAAGGAATGCATGTACCTAACTCCCTCTCAAATGATGGAGAGTCACTACTTAATTCTTGGATGACATTGGCCTTTCATGCTTAGATGGTGATGGCTGTTCTTGACAGCAGAAGGGACTGAACCAACAACCACTGAAAGCAAAAAGCAGAGTTCACACTAATTCCATGCACCCCATCCAAGGATTTGCACAGATTTCCTTTTAGGACAGTGTGAGAAACATTTGGTGGCACAGGACTGGATCTAACCCTTCTTCCTCTGAGCAAATTCCTGCACTTGGCACGTTTCAAGCCCAGTTTGCTTTAGCCTTAGCTGTAGAATGCAGATTCTGTTGAAAAATGCCAGTGACTGTCTCTAGTCTTTGGCCTTGCTTCGTTTTCAAATCAAAGAATGGCCTCAGCATCCTCCCTCATCCTCCCTTTTATTTCCCTCTTGGCAAAAAATAGACGCGTATATTTTTCCTAGGATGCTGGTATCTCTGCCCAGAACATGCCATGACATTATTTTTAACTCTGTTTTCTCTTCCTTGCCTTTCTTTATGGAAGAGCCTTGGAAACCTGTCTCTTTTTTTTCATCTGTGCCTGCATCTGCTTTGCCCTTTCATTCCCTTCCTCACTGCTCCTGATAAAACACCTTGGTCTGATTCCAGCAAAATGCCAAATGCACTGTGCAGGGAGCTGGGCAGAAATACCTCTGCTGATTAAATCACCCTTTTTAAATAGCCTGAGCTGTTCATGTCAGCCCTGGTGCCAAAGAGTTTCTTGCCTACCCAAATCCACTCAGCAGCAGCAGATCAGTGGCAGCCAACCTCTCTTGCTCTTGGCTTGTGCTGAGGAAAGGCAGCTAAAAACCAGACAGATATGGAGATATCTCCTGAAACAACAGGAGGAGGTGAAGGAGCTGGAAGAAACATTTCTGGGCAGACTGGATGCTGTATTTCACCAAAATTCTGTTGTTTTCTTGCTGAGTGTGGGCTAAGAGTTGTGTTTAGGGCCTTAGAGGGCCAACTGTCAGCTGTGGTGTGTGCTGGATGGACAGGGCACTGAGGGGTTTTGGGAGGCTCAGATGTGTCTTGGTGACCACCAAGGTCCTGCCTTATCTTTGAGATCTTGTGGCACTTCCTGGTGCTGAGTTTTCTCCTCAGGGACACGGAGCAAAGGGACTGCCCTGCTCATGGGTGGCTGAGCTTCCCGTGGCTCCAATGCTCCTGTTCAGGTAGGGAGGAGGGTGGAACTGATTCCATCTTGCTGGGCACTCAGGACCTTGCAGATGTTGCATCTCTGACAAAAGGTTAAAGGAGGAAAGGCATGAGGAGGAGAGCTGACCTCCTCTGGGCTGGCTGTGCTCAGTGGGTGACCAGGGAAGGAGAAATGTTCTCTGGCTAAATGCAGACTTCTCTTTAGGATGGAAAAGACCTTTTTTCCCCCCACTATCCATACTGGTGGGCTGACTGGACTGCAGCAAAGGCTGAAAGATTGTCCCTGTTCACGGTGGGTGCAGGTTCCAGTGCACTTTTGCATCTCATCTCCAAGCATTCCAGGGCCTTGTCCTAGTTTGGGTCCAGGCCATTAGCACTAACAGGTGACTGGGACTGTGGACCAGGGAAAATCCTGGTCAAATTCATGGTGGATTTATAATCCACATGAAAACAGTGTGGATTATATATGGACAGATAGAAAGAAAGAAAGAAAACCCAATTTTACACCAGCAAGACTTTAAATAACACACCAGGGCTTTGTAAGGGGTACAAACCCTTATTTCTGAGGGAGGAGGAGAAGAATGGAATCTAAAAAATATCGCATGGGATCTGCTCAACCTGCTGCTGGGGGTATCTGGCACTTTCTGTTGAAGCATCACCCTGGAGCCACCAGCCTGGGGAGGGGACACCGGACCAGAGCATCCTGCACCCCAACCCCGTTACTCCACACTCATCTGCCAGCGCAGCCCTGGCCTGTCCTTCCCGTTCCCAGGCAGGAGTCAAGGTCTCCGTGGCAGGAGAGCCTGACGCAGGCAGCTCCCGCGGTGACGCTCCCGCTCCCGGGGACAGAACATTCCCGAGGGGAGGCGAGGGGTGGCCGGTTGTGGCACCCTGCTCCAAGAAGCAGCAGGAGGAGGAGGAGGAGGAGGAGGAGGAGGAGGAGGCGGAGGAGGAGTGGGGCTGACAGCAGGGATTTCGTGGGAGATTGTGTTGGAAGTAGCCGGCACAGCTGGGCTCTGTCCCGTGGCCTTCACCTGCTGCTTTGCCAGGGGAAAAAGGAAAGGGGAGATGTGGCTGCAGAGCTCTTTGGTTTCTCCTGCTTTCATACTTTGTTTTCTTTCCAGGTGGAAGGACCCTCTGGTCCTGCAGCATGGGTTGGGTCCATCCTGTTAGGCTGTCTTCACCTTCAGAAAAGGATGGCCAGACTCACAGTGATTATTGGGAATTTGTGAATGGTGTCTGGTTCATAAAAACCCCCAAACTATGCCTGGGACTCACCTGGGTCAGTGCTACCCAGGCCAAGCCAGACCGTGCCAGACTAAGCAGGATGGACTGTTTGGAGGTGGAGCTTCAAAGGGTTTTTTCCATGTTTCTAGGAGAGACAGAGCAATGAGGTCATCCCCTTTCCCTCCATCCATCTTTTGAGCTCCTCCTGCTTCAGAGGGAACATTGGTTGGGCATTTCCCCTGCAACAAATTATCCTGATATTCCTTCCTTTTCAATCCAAGTGGGACAAGGCTTTGGGAGTCCCTCTGAGTAAAATACAGTCCATCCCCAGGGCTCAGGCCCTCCTTGCTTGTGTACAAGGAGTTGATGATGGGAAGCTGGAGCAGGGCTTTGGACAAGGGCCGGCGGGACAGGACACAGGGAATGGCTTCCCACTGACAGAGGTCAGGTTTAGATGGGATATTAGGAAAGAATTCTTCCCTGTGAGGGTGGGGAGGCCCTGGCACAGGGTGCCCAGAGAAGCTGTGGCTGCCCCTGGATCCCTGGCAGTGCCCAAGGCCAGGTTGAACAGGTCTTGGAGTACCCTGGGAGAGTGGAACAAGATGATCTTTAAGGTCCCTTCCAACCCAAAGCATTCAAGGATTCTATGAAACTGGAGGCGAAATTAGATCACCAGCCTGGTGCTTGTTGCTTTTATCCCAACAAATGGCTTTAAACTTTCAGGCCACACCTTGGGGCTGGGATGCTGTTGGTCCATGCCGAAGGCTTTGCAGTCTTCCACTGTCCCACTCTTTTTAGACCAAATCCATAAGAGACAAAGCAAGGCAATATTTTAGAAACACCCACAAGTGCTTCTGTAGCACCACACACTCAAACTGTGCACGCAGAGCACACACACAAACCAGTGCTCCCACCCCTGCAGCCTTCCCTGACTCCCCAGCCCATCATATCCAACACTCAGCCCCAGCCTGAGCCTCTCCCAGCAATTTTGCCTCAGAGCAGCCAAAGTGGGAGTGAGAAGAGGGCAGGGGGCTGGGGGGGAAGGGTGTAAATTGCTCACGGAGGATGCTATCACGTCAAACGCTCTGTTTACAAGCTGCTGCCAGGTTATTGAAGATCAGAGAGTCGCTGGCTCTAAACACAGCTACTCCTGGAGTGCAGCGTGCCGGGGCTGGGTGATACATGTCCCCCCGCTGCCCTTGGGGTGACCTTTGAGACCCTGGAGTTATCAGGGGGAAGCGACCATGCGGTGGGGCTGGGGGACCACCTAGGGTGTGAGGGGAGCTGTGGGGAGATGCTGCACAGCCCAAGGGGATGAGATCTGGAGATACAGAGGGCTCCTGGCCTGTACAGAGCCACAGCTGGGAACGTACAGGAGCATCTGAACACCTGGGATAAACATTTGCCGGACCATGGATGGCAGAGGTGACTTTTTCCAGTCTGACCAGTTGGGTTGACTGGCATCCTCTGTGGTGCTGGCGCATGGAGAGGTGGCTCTGTCCACCAGATGAAAACCAATGTTGGTGATTTCAGGCAGAATTTGGTTTATTGGATGTATCTGTAGCATAAAATTCAACAGAGCCAGGAATCTGATCCTCTGCACTGCTAAAGTCTTAACCTGTTCCCAGAAACTGTCAAAGATCCAAACAATCCCTGGGCATCAGACTGGAGACAGCACACACCAAGAACTGCTCCCAAAATATATTTTGGATCTGTCCACACTGCTCTGGAGGCTGCGAGAGTTTAATAGCATGGACATGGCCAGGGCAGACCAGCTGGCCTCGGGATCAGGGGAAAGAACTGGTATTTTTTGTTTACCAGCACAGCTGTACAGAGTAGGTGCCAAAGTTTAAGGTACTGGAGAGTGAACAGCAGACAGAGCAGCCCTGGCAGTGTTTGTCAAGCCAGAGGAAGGCCCCTGAGTCTTTGTTTGAAGATGGCAATGGCAAAGTCTGGTGGAAGTGTCCCTGTCCATGGCAGGGAGGCTGTAACTGGATGATCTTTAAGGTGTCTTCCAACCCAAACCATTCTGTGATTCTATGATTTTATGAAAGTTGGTCAGATGCAGATGGGAGAAGCAAGGTTTGATATTAATTTCTGATCTGGATGGGACAGGCGAGTTGTTCTGGGCGTTGGATCTGGGTAAGAAAACAGGGGTAAAGCCTCTCACATTCACCTGTTCAGAGCAGCTGAAGATCCCCCTGCTTGCCAGAGCACATTCCCCAGTCAAGGCTTTTCCCTGTGGCTTGGAGTCTCCCTGTGGTTATGGAATCATTTAGGCTGGAAAAGCCCTTTGGGATCACCAAGTCCAACCATCCCCCAACACTGCCAAGGCCACCATTCGCCCATGTCCCCAAGTGCCACATCCATGTGTCTTTTCATCCCTCCAGGGATGGGGATTCAGCCACTGCCCTGGGCACGCTGTTCCCTCATTACCAGCGGTGTCCTCATTCCCAGATACGAATATGGCTTTAACTCCCATTTCTGGTCATGATCCCGAGCATCCTCAGCCCAGGGTAGTGGACTGACCACAGCAAAATTCCCACCACCCTGCCAGAGCTGCCTTTCCACTGTCTCCACCCTGTGGCTTCAGCCTGCCCTGGAAAAATAAAAACAAAAGAGGAAAGATAAGGCCAGAAAGAAGGTTCAGGTGAGGATGAGTTAAATATAGATTTGAAAGGTTGAGGGGAATCTCCTGCTATCACAGAGACAATGATGGCCAGCAAGACATCTGTCTCTGGTACAATTAGGCTGACATCTGGCATTTAGAGGATGGTGTCAGGAACTGGAGACTCCAGGGAGATGCTCCTTCCTCCTGCTTTGCTGGCAGAGGGCTGGAGCTCAGGTTTAGATGATGAGGCAGAGAGGATGAGCTGGCTGCAAATCCTTCGCTTGTGACCATGGGGATGGCAAGGCCATCCTCATCTCCAAGGACAGTCGGAGCTGGATTTCCTCTTGCCAGCTCCCAGGATTGTGAACAGGCCAGAGCAGCTGCCCATCCCTTGTCTCCAAAGCTGGATAAACTCCTAATTTTAACTGGGAATGACCTTGGACAGATTGAGGGAGGAGGAAACCCTGGAGAAAGGAGGTCTGGAAGCAGCCTAGGAAAGGAGAACCCATGGCAGGTCACAGCCTGTCTGCAGCGGTGGGCAATCCCAGATCCCCTGGAGGAAGGTGCAGCCCATGCCCTGGGAGAGCAGAACAAGGAAATCAGAGATTTAGAGGCTTTCCAAGCCAGGCTCGTAACACCCGGCTCAGCCCCCTGAGGGATGAGCAATCCTCCAGAAACAGCCCGAGCCCTCTGCCTGCAACCCAACACAAACCTCTTTGGGGCAGCCACGGGCCCTGAGTGATTAAGGAAAATCTTAATCCTTCTCTTGAGTCCTTCCTTTGAGTCCTTCCCTTGAGTCCTCTTATCCATGAAGAGTTCTCCTGGCTGGTATCACAGATGGAATGTTGCCCTGAGCACCCACTGGGGATGGAGACAACTTTCCTTGGGCAGATGAGGACTCTGCTTCCCACCAGGAACACATCTCTGCTCTCTGCCACCCTCACAGCCTGGCTGTGACACATGGCCCCAGCATCTCCTTGGTTAGGGGTGCTCAGGGATGGCCACAAACACTTTTCAGAGCCAGCCTGGAGCACCACAACCCCTGGGGATGTTCTGAACCAAGATTCCTTGGAGAAGCAAGCTGGGTGAAATCTCCTTGGCACTGGGCTCCTGAGCTGCCTGGCCAGGGGAAGCAGCCCTCCTGGAAAAAGTGGTCATTGTTCCCTTTGGTGGAGCAGCTCGGAGACCAGAGCTCAGCCTGGCAGGACATTGGTGCCCTTGTTTGCTCTGCAGTGTTTGCCAGGGAATATTTACCCTGCTGTGTGTGGGTGGAGGTAAAACAGAGCCAGGTGAGGGCTCCTCACCACCTCCCTTCCCCAGCAGCCGTGCCTTGGTTTTCAGTGGCAGCGTGGCAAGCTCCAGGCACCCTGTCCTGCACAGAGAAGGTGGAGACACTTGGGTCATCCCTTTGGGAGTGATCCTGAGCTCCTGTAATGTGGCAGCGTGCTTGTGGGTGAGCTGTGCCAGCCAGTGTGCTCCAGACAAAAGCCCAGCATGGGATGGCATTGAAATAAAATCCCATTTCCCAGGATGTGGGACAACGGCTTTCAGCTGAAGGGGGGTAGATTTAGATTAGGTATTAGGAAGAAATTCTTGTCTGTGGAGAAGCTGTGGCTGCTCCATCCCTGGAAGTGTCCATGGCCAGGTTGGACGAGGCTTGAAGCAACCTGAGATAGTGGAAGGTGTCCCTGCCCATGGCAGGGGGGTGGAATGAGATGAACTTTCAGGTCCCTTCTATCCTAAATCTTTCTGTGATTCCGTGGTTCTGTGACATGACTTTGGTGCTGCTTTAGTCTTCTCTACCCAGCTGACCAAGCCCATCTCGCAGCTCCAGAGTCCAGCTGCAGATGGAGCATGTGCTGTGCTGAGTCTTCTACTGGTGATGAGAAAACCCACACTGCTGGGAGTGCCTGGGTTCTGAAGAAAGCTGGAGCTCACACCTTATCAGATAGACAGCAGGAAAACCACCCAGTGCTGTAGCTCCCCAGTCCCACCCTCTCACTGGTTTTCCTGTGCTCTCCCTCCCTCTCCCACCTCTCTCCCCTCAGCACCTGCTGGTTTTTCCATGCCTGTCTCCCCCTCTGGCCCTGGCTCCAGGTATCCAGATGAACTTCCCACTTTGCCAAGATATCACAGTGCACAGCTATTGCCTGGAGAAGGTTTTACACTGCAGCATCTGCAAGGTGAAGAACTGAGAAATACCACAAAAACTTTCTCTCCAAAGCCTCAAACCACTTGTAAATAGGTGTTAATGACAACGAGCTCAGCACAAGACCAGACATTACCCACAGAGATGAAATTTCAGACAGAAGATGGGGATGCAGTAGCAGGACCAAGGCCACATGGGAAAGCAAAGACCGATAATGGAAGTCTGAATCTTTCAGTGTGAGAATTGGAAAGACCATCCCAGTGGCACCCAGGGAAGAAAAGAAAGGATTATCTCGGATATTGTGCAGGATACACATCACTGGGCAATTCTTTTAATCCTTGTCTGAGACATCCAGTGCTTCATGCTCTGTCTGTGGCAGGAACTGACTCATATCTTGTAAAACACCTTTGCACAGCCCGACAGGTTCTTCTTGGTTAGGTTCACAAACTGAATTTGAGAGCCTGGATCACTCTTATCACCTTCCTCCTGCTCCAAGACACCCCTGTGAGCCTCTGGCTGGAGCTCACCCATGTGAAGAGACGCCTCTTAGGCTGCCAGGTTGGTGACAAAGGGGCTCTTGCAGAGCTTTCTGATGGCACTGGAGCCATCCTGGGCTGGAAGTCACAGAGGACAGCACCCCACTCCTCGCCTGGGATTGTGACTGCAATCCCTGGTGTCCATGCTCAGGAGGGCAGGTCCTTTTCTGTCCGGCTGTGATGGAGGAGTAGCAGGCTCCGTTTCTCAGAGGTTTGGGTGGGTGCTTTGTAAAACAGAGGATATTTTTTAAAACCACAGCTGCTCACAGAGCACACACTCTCCCTCCATCCCTTGGAGAGGCTCAGCTTGGTGGCACAGCCCCAGCCCACTCCCCAAAGCAAGGGAGGAGTTTCCAGTGGCTTCTTCCAGGCCTTCATGGAGGAGATTATGGAGCCGGGTCTGCTGCAGGGAACAAATTTAATGTGTTTGTGCAGTAGGAACAAAAAGGACAGCGGTGTCCAGAGCAGAGGAAGCTCAGCTCACAGACTCTTGTTATGTTCACCCTGGGCTCGGCCAAGTGCTGCTACTGGCCATAAAAATATCCATTTCCTTTCTAATTTGAGCTACAACACTTGACACTTTGGCCTTGGGCAATAATGCAATGTACAAGTGCTCAGCAGACACCCTGCAGCCCTTCTTTCTGCTTTGCTCCAGCACAAATAACCCACAGTTTTCACTTCAATAAAATATTAACAGCCAAGGAGTCAAATAGCTTTCATCTGTATTTATTTCCTGACTATCATCTCATTAGCAGGAATCTGCTGGTTCTGCATGGAGTTCCTGGGATCTGGGAGAGACCAAGCTGGAGTTCAAGCAAGGAGAAAGACTTTTCCTTCCACTCCAGTGAAGTTATTAAATAAATGGCTTTTCCCCCCGCACCGTGGTTTAAGATGGGCTTTGTGTAGTTACAGCACAAGTAACTTGTCCCTAGGGAACCATGAAGGAACTAGGCTGAGGCTGATTCATCTTAAATTATTTCTAGGACTTACTAGCACTGAGTTCATGGGGATCAGGTTGTGAGGATGGGGATCTTTTCCACTGCCCAAGGTTTCCCACCCAGCTCCAGTACAATCCTAGAGGGGTACAGGTCTCCCATAGACTTCCATCCATCATCCCTATGGAAAAATCCCAGACACCCTAGGGTTTCTCCCCTAGACCAGCATTTCTGAGGCTGGATCATCTCAGCCAGTTCCCGTCATCCTGAGCCTGGGAGATCATTAATTGTTATTAAATCCTCCTTTCCCCTGCAGGCAGACAACTCCTTTTACTCTGAGGCTCTTGTGCAGCAGTGGCATGAACAGATAATTCTGTGTCATGTCTTGGGGTGTGTTGGGTGTTTTTTCTGGCACACAGGTCATAGAATCATGGAATGGGTTGGGTTGGGAGGGATCTTAAAGCTCATCTCATTTCCACCCCCTGCCATGGCCAGGGACACCTTCCACTATCCCAGGTTGCTCCAAGCTCCATCCAACCTGGCCTTGGACACTTCCAGGGATTCAGGGGCAGCCCCAGCTTCTCTGGTCACCCTGTGCCAGTGTTTTACACCCTCATTGTAAAAAATCATCTTCCTTATACCTTTCTTAGGGTTTAAATCTACCCTATTTTAGTTCAAAAACATCACTCCTGATCATGTTGCAACAGATTCTGGTAAAAAGTTTGTCTCCATCTTTCTTATAAACTCACTTTGGATCTTAGAAGGTCACCCCAAAGATTTCTCTTTCCATCTCTGCTGTTTCTTTCCCGTAGCTTCCCTGTTCCCCTGTGAAACGCACCCTTTACAGCTGGACTCAAAGTCTCCTCCTTGGAGAAGAAAACAGCAGATGAAGCACCCCGGGGGGATGATTCGGGAGAGCTCCCCGTGTCCCAGCCTGGAGCTCGCTCCTGCGGCCCTCACACCCCTCCCATGTGCCATCTGTGCCTTATTTCTTTGCTCTCCGCTCACCAGCCCAGTGAAACTCCTGACTGGAGACCAGCCTGAAGCCTCTTGAGGGCATTTCCCTGGTCAGAGATTCACCAGAAACCAGGGAAATGGATTTGAACCCTGCCGGCGCTGGGTGCGGAGCGGGACCGGCCGTGATGCTGCAGCGGGAGCTTGTGCGGCGAAGGCTCAGCCAAGCGAGGAGGGGTTTCATTTCTGAGCTCTTTTATTACACGAATTTTTACTTCCCATGCGCCGTCCAGATTCGCTGGGAAGGAGGGACACCTCGTGGCCACAGCACGAACGCATCTCCTGCTCCTCGGGCATCCTCCCCTCCCAGCCCCGGGTACATCACCCCGCGCTGCCCGCGGAGCCCCCCCGCCTCTCCCTTCTCCTCCAGGGGCTGGAGGTGGTCACGGGAAGGACAAGGGAAGGACAGGGGCTGGCCACGGGAAGGACAGGGCCTCACTCTCACCCTGACGCCCCAATAGAGAGATGGGAAATTCTCGTATCCAGTTTTTCTTTTATTACTGACTTGACGCGGAGCAGGGGCATCGCCTGGAAGGAACGCTCCAGAGCTGGTGTGGCCCCAGGAGGTGCGGACAGGACACGCTCCCACCCTGCCCGTGGCACGGAGGGGGTGTAGTATTGCCAGCAGTGGCATCAGAGGTGGGGCAGAGATTCTTCACCCCCATACCACCACCCTGGCCACGGTCCCCTCTTCCCGGGGTTGCATTTGAGGAGCTGAGGGGTTTTTCTGTACCCAGGTGGATCACGAAGGAGCTTTCTGTCCTTCGTGCCAGAGGTGATGCCTGCAAAGTGGGTACAGCCCTCCGAGGCGGACGAGGAAGGAGCTGTGCCGTCTCTCAGGCACCTTTTCAGTCTCTGCGACAACCACAGAGCCGGCAGCATCCGCCTCCCTCACGTCCCTCCTCATTCCCCATCTCCAGGCGCGGACAGGAGGAAGGGAAACGCCTGCACCGGGCCACCGCCGGGTGGTGGCCGTCCTGCGGCGCCGTCCCCAGCCGCTGGCGGGGCGGTGGCTCAGGGCTGCGGCTCGGGCTCGTACTGCTTCTCCGTGGAGGTGTAGAAGTCCTCGAGCACCGACTGCAGGTACTCGAAGGTGGGGCGCTCCTCGGGGTTGCTGCGCCAGCACTTGAGGATGACGCTGTAGAGCTCCCCGGGACACGTCTCCGGGCAAGGCATGCGGTAGCCCCGCTCCAGGTTGCGGATCACCTCGGGGTTGGTCATCCCTGGAGGGGAACAGAGCCCGGCAGGAGTTATTCAGCATCCCGGGGGTGGGGGGAAGGTCAGCGCTCCCAGCAGCAGCTCACACCCAGGGAGGGGCTGGAGGGGCTGCGGTGGTTCCCATACCTGGGAATCATCCCTTCCTCAGGGCTGAGCTTCCCCTCCGTCCCTCTGTCCCACCCCTGACTCCCCTCTGTAAGTTTGGCTTTGGACAGGGAACTGAGGGAAGGAAACCCAGCTTGAGGAACCCCTCAGGACACTGAGGGACACGTGAGTGTCCCCAAGAGGGACGCTGAGGGGCTGGAGCACGTCCAGGGAAGGGAATGGAACTGGGGAAGGGGCTGGATCACCAGGAGTGGCTGAGGGAGCTGGGGAAGGGGCTCAGCCTGGAGCAAAGGAGGCTCAGGGGGGACCTTGTGGCTCTGCACAACTCCCTGACAGGAGGGGACAGCCGGGGAGGGGTCAGGCTCTGCTCCCAGGGAACAAGTGAAATAACAAGAGGAAATGGCCTCAAGTTGTACCAGAAGAGGTTTAGATTGGATATTAGCAAAAATTTCTTCACTGGAAGGGTTGTCCAGCCCTGGCACAGCTGCCCGGGGCAGTGGTGGAGCCCCCATCCCTGGAGGGATTTCCCAGACGTGTAAATGTGGCACCTGGGGACATGGGGCAGGAGTGGCCTCGGGTTAAATCAATTTAGAGGCCTTTTCCAACTTAAAGGATTCCCTGATTCTAAGAGGCAGCTGAGTGTGTCTGGGCACACGTCAGTGAGTGCCTCCAAGCCTGAAGCAGTGCTGGATGCTTGGAAGTGGCTGGACACTCATCCGGTATTCCCAGAGCCCTGTAGCTGGGTAAGGGATCCTGCACCTGGATAAGGGATCCTGCCGTAGGTGATGATCTCTGTCAGGAGGATCCCAAAAGACCACACGTCAGATTTGATGGTGAACACCCCATAGTTAATGGCCTCTGGAGCTGTCCATTTGATGGGAAATTTGGCACCTGTCCCAAAGGAAACAAAGGAAAATGACACCTGGAGTTGGAGCATCTCCCTCACCTCCCACAGGCACAGCAGATCCCCAAAACTGATCCCTGATTCCTTTGGGCTGTTTATTATGATTCTGTGATTCTTCCTAGGAGAGGGGCTCCAGCCCTCTGATCATCTCCATGGCCTCCTCTGGACCTGCTCCACCCCAGAGCTGGATGGAGGATTCAAAACCAATGTCTCTGGCAGATTTATTATCAGACAACAACAGTAGGATTTTATTCTGTATAAAATTTCTTTGGCTTTTGCCAAGAAAAATTGGATCAGATGATCCTTGAGGTCCCCTTCCAACCTGGTACTCTGTGGTTCTGTGAAACCACTTATCAGAAGGGAGTTGTTTTTAGCAAAAATGCATAAATATTACAGCAAATATAAATTCCCCAGTCCTTAAAGCTGCATATTTATATTAAAACCAGAATAATCCCCATCTTATTTTGTCCACCAAGTTCTTGCTTAACCTGCTGTGGATGGCAATGACTGTAAGGTTGCAATTTCAGTTTAGCTAAGAGAAAAAAAAACTCAGCCAGCAGCCAAACCACCTTGATAAGTGGGAACTGATCATGTTACGCTGAGGAGGAAACCACATTTTTATTTATACACATCCTCACAGGACTGAAAATCCAACTGCGGGGTGTGAAACAAGTGCCTCAGTTGTTGCACATCACGCTCTGAGTGACAAGGCTGGGAAATGCAATCTACGAAGTGAGAATTGCTCAGAGCAGACAGAGGGGAGCTGCTATTCCAGAGCAAAGCTAGCTGGAGAAATGCTGATGGAAGCTGCTTTGCACTGGAAAAGAAGCTCCTTTGGTTATTAACAGAAGCACACTGATTTCATCAAACCTTCTCTGAAGGATAAAACTGCCTTAAAAACTTGCAGCAAAGCCAAAGTTCCCCTTCATGGCAGTTTCCAAATTACATTTGGGATCTTTTACTACTCTGAAATAGTTTTGCATGTTGAAATGGGTATGATTTGTATCAAAAAGTGTTTTGGGGACAGGAAATTGAAAGAAATGTTTCTTACTTTATTAAAAAAGCCCACAAAAACTATTGGAGTTCCTTTCCTCAGAGTATGTCTTAAGGGGAATTTTATCTCTTCCCAACTCTAGACGAGGACAGATTCCAAAATTTGAAAATCTTCTGGTAAGTGCCACTTATGCCCAACTTAATTGTGTTATTTCAGCCGCTGCTGCTGCTTTCCCTGGTGCTTTGTAGAGTCTCTTTGCAGTCTGAATGATTTGACCTCATACCTGGCTCAGAGTCAGAGCTCAATACAGGGATGATCTCAGAAGTATTTTCCACACTAAATGATTCTGTGATTTATTGTTTTTAAAGTTGTCCTGCTGCTGTGGAAGAGACCTGATGTGGTCAGGCCTTGGTTTGCCTGGCACACCCAGAAGCTGCTGCTGGGCCCAGATTTGTGCCTCCAGCTCCCCTCTGCAGTGCAGTGACTGAGTTACTCTGTTATTCCTTCCCTCTGGACTGAATCCCTGGGAAAACCTGGGCACAGGCATCAGCTTTTGTTAGCAGAGGCCAAATTTCTCCAGCAAACAACTGGAGGGCCAGCAGAACTCCCACAAACAGAGCCAAAAGGGTTTTTTCCCATTTCCCTCTGCAGTTTTCAGTTGGTTTTATAGTCCCCAAGCGCTGCTGCCTCTCCCAGGACTGGATTTTTGGGTGTTTCTGTTTCTCTGCCTCTTGCCTGGCGCTGGCAGCAGCAGCCACGTGGGCTCTGGTGCCCTGTGCCTGATCCCAGCCCAGTGTCCTGTCATTCCCGAGGGCAGCAGAGAGGGAGATGAGGGCAGTGCTGGGAAGGACACCCACCTTCCTGTGCCAAGTACTCGTCCTCGATGAGCCTGGCCAGGCCGAAATCAGCGATTTTGCAGCAGAGCGTCTCCGAGACGAGGATATTGGCAGCCCTCAGGTCCCGGTGGATGAAGTTCATGCGCTCAATGTAGGCCATGCCCTCTGCCACCTGTGAGGGGAGGAAGAGCCTTCTTCATCATCACCTTCCCATTTTATCTCGGCTGTTTCCCACCCACCTTTACAAAGCATTTGTACGGCGTTGCTGGTATCTCTCCCTGATTGTGGATGTGCCTATGTTCCCCACGGATGGATGGATGGATGGACAGGTGGATCAGCAGACAGGTGAATAAATTGATATTGCCCTTGTACAGGTGCAGATATTCAGCTTCAGCAGCCTGAGCAGCTGAGTGAAGCAGAACTGAAGTGCCACTCTCTGTTTTGCTCAGAAGTCACAGCCCTGAGTTGTGTCTGCAGCAAGACCTGAAACCACATCATCGGATTCCCAGTTTCTGCCACAAGTCTCTCCTCCCCTGGGGATTTTAGTCATAAACAATCCAGGTTAAATACATGAATTAAGAAAAGGAAGAAAAAAACCCAAAAAAACCCAAACTAGCAAATCATAGAATCATGGAATGGTTGGAAGGGACCTTAAAGATCTCATTCCACCCCATGGGCAGGGACACCTTCCAAAAACCCCCAAACTAGCAAATCATAGAATCATGGAATGGTTGGAAGGGACCTTAAAGATCTCATTCCACCCCATGGGCAGGGACACCTTCCACTAGCACAGGTTGCTCCAAGCCCCGTCCAACCCGGCCTTGGACACTTCCAGGGATCCAGGGGCAGCCACAGCTCCCCTGGGCCACCCGTGCCCGGGCCCCCACCCTCACAGGGAAGAATTTCTTCTTAAAATCTTATCAGGGTACCTGGTGTGTGATGAGCCTTTATCAATGACAGCAGCAATATTTCATTGATGAGTGCTGGGGGTTGAAAAAGAAGATTGATAGAAGACAGAGATTGCCAGGCTGAGTCTCAGACTTGGATTGGGCATTTATTGGGAAGGTGAGTGGGTCTGTGCAGCCCTGGCCAGCACTGGGTAGCACCTATTAAAGCTTTTAGATGCCTGTGCGTGAGGGCAGAGCAATTTTCCACTCCATGCAGATTCTCATGAGCCTCAGAAGTCACATGTGGTTTCAGACAGGATACTCACACATACTTTCCAGTGCTGCATTTCTAACCTGTGTCAACACCCCTCTAGTGCAAGGGCTGCTTTCTGCAGTGGAAAATGGAAGAATTGATGTAATTTCCTGTCCTGATGTTAATGAGATAGGACCTGGTGCTCAGCCCGTTCCAGCCCAGAGTGTTTTTAAGCATTTACCCTCAAGACTGACCACAGGATTGAGTGCATGGGCCCAGACTGTTCTAATTTTAACTCCCATGGATGTCATTGGATCAAAAATTACGCTCGAGAGGGTCGGGTGCCTGTTGGGCTATGATGTCGCCCCAACACCGCAGATAAACAGATTGCAAAATAGCTCAGTAGACTGCCCTTTCCTCCTGCTGCTCCTCCCAGAGATACCCAGGGAGTGTTTGAGTCCCTGCCTTGGGGAGGTGGTGCTGGGGTGGGAGAGAGAAGGATGAAAGTTGTTCTTCCAGTTGACACCAATGCCTCAGGGATGGATAAAATCCTTCCTACCCCATGCTGAGGGTGACTTCTGTGAGTTTGGCACCATTGGGGTGTGGGGATTTGGTCTGTGCCCAATTGTCCTGGTTCTGGTGTGTGGTGCAGGTTGCCCACAGGAGCTGTGGCTGCCCCTGGATCCCTGGAAGTGTCCAAGGCCAGATTGGATGGGGCTTGGAGCAGCCTGGGCTAGTGGAAGGGGTCCCTGACCATGGCAGGAGGTGGAAATGGGATGATTTTTCAGGTCCCTTCCCACCCAAACCATTCTGTGATTCCAAAGTTCTGTAACATTGACCAAAATCTTTGCTCTGAGTCACACACGGATTGCTCTGGCTGCAGGAATTTCCTCCTGCACAGAAATGCATCAAGGCAATTTCTGGGGAATGCTCCCCCTAAACCCAAGGGCTCTGTAATATGGATTAACTGGGATCATATTCCTTACCCTCAGGAATTTAAAACAAACCACAGGCTATAGTTTTCAAGAGAGGGGCTGAAACAATGAAAGATGGAGGAAGGGAAGTGGGGATTTCAAGAGAGGAGGGAAGGAGGGAAGTAATTAAGTCAAAGACACTAAATGGGGAGGGTGCATTTGTCTCCATAACATCTCACAGACAACAATGATTAAGCTGCAGATACAGAAAATTTATCAGTAGTGAAGAGGGAAGGAACAGAAAGAGGTTTCTCTGCACCCCTATGGACGGTTCAAAGGAAAAATTACAGAAGGTGGCACTGCTTTAAAGTATTTTCATCCTGGTTAAAGCAAGAAGGAAAGTCTTCCACTATTATAAAACATTTCCTCAAATATCAAGATTCCCCAGTTGTTAATTCATTAAAAAGTAACTCTATTTAATGGCTGGGACCAGAGAACCTTTACACATTTTTTCCTCAGGTCTACTTTGCCAAGAGAGGCTGAGTGACGCTACGGATAAATCCCAGACCTTTATTCAGCTTTATTCAGCCTGATGCTTCAGGTTTTTTTGTTTTCCCAATATTTCCTAATTAGCCTAACTGTGCTCTGGGTGAGCCAAATTCTGTCAGCAGCTGGCTGGGACCAAAGTGCAGTGATTTTGCAATTCTCATTCTTCATGTGGTTTCCCTAATTTTGCCCTATTTGTGTTTAGAGGCACTTTGGGACTAAAATGTTACAGTGCAGCTGCAGCTGTTAAGATTTGCAGCCTTTTAACTTTAAAGTTAAAGGTTTGTCTTCATAAAGAGCAATATTCCCAGATTTGAGGGTCAGAACATCCTTTGTGCCTCATCATCAGAAGGGCAGAACTGCTGGTCCTGCATTGGGAGTCTCTTTTTTGAGCTTTTTCTTCTTTTTCAGTAAAAAGAAAAAGAAACTTTTTTCCTGCTCAGCAAGGCAGAAAAGCAAAATAAAAAAAATCAGACCAAAATAAACGCAACCACCCCCCAAAAAACCCCAGACTCAAGATCTCTAGCTCTGCACTAAGCTATCAGAGGCTGCCCTAGGGACAGAGCTGACATGCACAGGGACACGAGGGGGATGAGGAGAATCCCTCAGAAAGCACACCAGGAGGAGCTGTTTTTCTCCAGGACATCTTTGCTCTGACTGACTTCAGACCTGCAGGAATTCCACTGAGGCAATAACAAACCTTGGATCCTTTTCCCAGTGACTGTTCACTGACCTGAGCAGAGATGTCAATGAGTTTGGGGAGATTCAGTTGGCTTCCTTCTTCTGTCTTCAGGAAATCCAGCAAACACCCTGCAGGAGAGGAGGGACTGCTGTAACTCTTCTGAATAATCTATAAATTTCTTTCCCCTGGTGCTTCTCTGAACGTAGGCAACAAATCAGCCTCCATCCTAGAGAAAATCCGAGGAACCAGAATGGGCGTCCACTGGAGCATCTTCCTTTAGGAAAGCTCCCAAACAGCCCAAATTCCTCTGTGTTTTGCACAGATCAGTTGCAAACTGCTGGGCATTCATCATTTAAACTGTTATAAACAAGAGGGGCAAAAGAAAGGACAATTTTACCACGAGGGGAGTAAAAACCTGAACCAAACTTCCAGTGAGAACAGTGGAGGGGAGAATTTTAAATACTCTTCAAATGGAGCATCACCATTTTTTTTCATCACCCAGAAAGCCTCTTTCTGTATTAGAATCAAACTTTTGGGTCACTTTCTTGCAGATTTGGTACAACCCCCTCTTCCCCACCCCCATTCTGCATGGGACACTGGCCAGTTCACCAAACTGGTTTTGCAGAAGCCCAGCAAAGAGCTCCAGGAGGATTTTACCGTTGGCCATGTACTCTGTCACGATGTAGATGGGCTGCTTGGTGACCACAGCGTACAACTGGACCAGTTTGTTGTGCCGGAGCTTCTTCATCAGGTTTGCCTCTGCCAGGAAGGCGTCAGGATCCATGCTGCCCTCCTTCATGGTCTTCACAGCCACCTTGACGTTGTTCTTGTAGTAGCCTGCAGAGAGAGAAAGATGCTTTTCAGGGATTTTGGGCTCCCTGCAGGCGCTGTGGGGTTGTGCAATAAGGAGGAGAAGAGCTCATGGAGCAGAAAACCACAGGAACAGCTTGAATCCCTCATAAAGAACCACGGGGTAAATGCCAGTGCCAGCAGGTGTGAGAGGAGAAGGGGCACTCATGTCACAACTGCATCAGGGATCATCCCTGCAATGAGCCCATCCTCACACAACCCTCCCTGACCCTTTCTGGGTGAAACCCCTGGGGCATCCCACCAGCTGGGCTCTCAAATCACCCAAATGCCATCCAAAAGAGGCAGGACTGTGCAGCCAGGACATGAACTCAGCCTGGTCCTGTCCGCAATCTCGATTTCCAAGGCAACCAGCAACCGCAAAGAGGGCGGCAGAGGAAGCTGAGCTCCCCCCACATCCTCTCCTGCTGATTAGCAGTGGGCAGGAAGGCATCAGGGATTGCAATCTGGGGTATAAAGTGGAGCAGGGAAGCAGAAAAAGAGGGAAAATGTCCCCCAGGTACCCTGCTGGGTGTGACTTAGGATCCTACAGCTGTGCCCAGAATTCCCAGGAGGAATGAGTGCATATCCTGAGAGATGAGTAAATAGTGACTTCAACACCCACCCCCTGTGAAACCCTTGCTCAGCCACTGATCTGTGCAAACATGAGCTGTCCAGTCCTCCCCAGGAACCCTGCAGGGTGTGTACCCATAAATATCTGTTCATCCTGAAGGATTCCCACTCCCAGAACAGTCTTGCCTTAGGGGAAAAAAAAAACGGGCTTTCCATCTCCTCTCTGTATGTCTTTGTTTCCTGGAATGGAGGGAATTCCACTTACCCATCCACACTTCCCCAAACTGCCCACTGCCCAGCTTCTTCACCAGCTTCAGGGCCTCCCGAGGGATTTCCCACTCGTCCTGAGCCCAGGGTCTCTGGGGAGCCAGGGATGTGCAGGGGGCTGTGAGCCTCTGGCAGAGCCCATCCCCTTTCTCTGTAAGAGGACAAAGCAGAGGACAGTTCAGTGGGATGGCAGAGAAAACCTCCTCCTCTATCCACACATGCCAGGAAAAATCAGCCCATGGCAACCTCCACAACCACACAGGGTAGGGGTGGAGCCCCCAGCCCTGGAGGGATTTAAAAGCCGTGTGGATGTGGCACTTGGGGACATGGGTTAGGGGTGGCCTTGGCCCTGCCTTGGACTCCATGGTCTTAGAGGGCTTTTCCAACCTTAATAATTCCGTGATTCCATGAAAAGTTTCAGCCAGAGGGATCAAGGCATCCGGAATGGTCCCAATCAAAGGAAAAAGCTCAAAGGGCAATAGAGGAGCAAATCATCCTGCCCAGTTATTCCAAACCCTGCTTCCCAAGCATCCCTCCTGCATATCCCAGCAGCATTCATCTCTTTCCTTTCCTGATGGGACACACTCCCTGACTTTAGGCTGCGGGCAGAGCTCACCCTTGTAATTCCCTAGGATGGAAACCAGGACGTGGGTTCTGGTTGTAGGATCACACCTGGCCCATGGGAGCAGCTGGAGCAGCTGTGGTGTCTCCCAAGCCCATCCTCCCTCTGTCCCCACTCTCTTCCAGGACACAAATCCAAACAACTTACGGCTGTAATGATGGATGAGCTCTGGCAGGCTGGAGAAAGTCACCCTGGGGGAGATGTAGTACCCCCCACCATCCAGGGAGCGGATCCTGTAGTGTTTGATGATGTCCCCGTGAGCGGAGTTGTTGTCTCTCACGGACAGGGAATAGGCGTCTGGAGAAGGAGCAGAAGGAGCTGTGAGGACAAAGTGCACCCCAGCCAGGGACCAGCTGCCTCCTCTTCCCTTGGCTGCCTCCAGCTGCAAACCAGCCCTGGCTGGTGCCTTTCCAGGGCAAGTGCCCCAGAATTTACAGCTATACATTTCCCTCTCTCCAAGGCGAGGGGAGAGGAAGAAAGTTCATCAGAGCTTAACTGATGCTGTCCAGGCTTCCTGGAGTAAGACGTGCCTGTGCTGTGTTCCAGCAGCCCCGTGGAAGCACTGTGGGAAGCAGCAGCACCTCCCCAGGCAGGGCAATCAGATGTTCCTTAGGTCAGGATGGTCTTTCCACAGCTCCATATTCCCATCTGAGATCTGTCAACCTCAGCATCACAAAATCAGAACGGTTTGGGTTGGAAAGGACCTTAAATTTCATCCTGTTCCAACCCTCTGCCATGGGCAGGGACACCTTCCACTAGCACAGGTTGCTCCAAGCCGCATCCAGCCTGGCCTTGGACACTTCCAGGGATCCAGGGGCAGCCACAGCTTCTCTGGGCACCCTGTGCCAGGGCCTCTCCACCCTCACAGGGAAGAATTTCTTCCTAACGTCTAATCTGACCCTGCTCTCTTTCAATTTAAAGCCATTTAAAGCCATTTTCCTCTCAATTAAACATTATGAAGCCTTTGTGCCAAGGTCAGTGGTTCAGCTGGAGGGGTACAGAAGGGGAGTTAGGGAGATTTGTCTTGTTCGGTCATAAAGTTGTGACTCTGGCTAAACCAGGTCTAGAGATTCCCATCTGGAATCTTGTCCCTTTTGGGCTTCAAGAGAGCTGCTCAGCCATCCACCACTCCAACCTCCTATTCCCTCTGTGAGAATCTAACCCAAGGTTGGTTTTCAGTGCACAAAAGCATCACTAGATGTTGCTGCAGAGCAGAACTTCCAGCCTGTGTCAGTGTGACTCAACGAAGCTCAGCAGTGGGGTTTTTTCCCTTCGTCTGGATCCTATTTCTGGAGTGAGTTGCTACAAGCCCGCTGGGCTTTTCTAAGTCTAATATGTCACCTGGGCTGATAAACTGCCCATTTTGATGTTTTTTAATGAAAAGACAAGGCTGTACATGCTTAAAAGTGTGTGTCTGTTCATGCAGGATCATAAAAAGAAGCAGGGCCATCCACAGCAACTCTGAAACCCCAATCCTGCATGTGAGGGGAAAATTTATTAACATAAAATCCTCACTGGCTGGTGTTTCTCCATCCCAGCATCAGCGGTTTTCCTTACACTGTGCCTGAAAACCATTTGCATTTATAAAAGGCAGCAAAAAACCCCACCTCTGGGGATATTTGCTCTGTTGAAGTGATCATAAATCTTTACAAGTGGAGTTTGGAAGAGCCTAAAGCTTTTCCAAGTGACAGCAATCATTTTGAGGGGACTCCCTTCCTGCAGAGATCAGATCTGGCAGTGTAAAGTTCATGGAAAAACCTGGTGGTTTGAATGCAGGGCCAGGGAACCTCAAATTTGACATGGTGGTCTCCTCAGCAGAGGAAGCTTTTCTGATTCTCTTTCCTTCACCTTGAATGTCAGGCAGAAGACAGATTGAGAAGCCCTTTTGGTTTGATCAGTCTTGCAGCTGAACAACTGAGAAACAGCCCTGAAACATCTCCAACAGGGCAACAAAACCACAAGAGAAGGCAAAGGAACGGCTCCTCTGGCTCCTCTGTGGTACCCATGTGGCCCTAAGTTCCAAAATAATGATAATAAACATCAAGGCCAAAGGTTGGGCTTGAGAATCTTAAGGGATCGTTTTCAAGCTAAATGATTCTGTGAGGAAGAATATGACAATGATGACAACACCTATATGTCATTATTATTACTATTACTATTACTGCTATTATTAACTTCCACTATTGCTGTTGAGGGTGATGATGTTGTTTTAATTTCAAAGAGACTGAAATATTGCGCAGGCCAGGCTGCAGCCCAAGAGAGTTGGGCTCACATGGCACAAGACCAAGAGGGTGCTTGGCATGCCTGGGACACGGCTTAGGGTTTGCGTGTTACAAATTTTTACAGGGCAAGGCCTGCTCGAGGAAGGAGCTAAATGTGGTGTGAAGGCCAAACAACCCTGGGGAAGGAAATCCAGGAACTGATGATGAACATGTCTGCCAGGGAGCGTCTGGGGGCTGAGAGTCAGCAGGGAAGAGGAGACCTGCCCTGTTTGCCAGTGTGGTTGCACCCAAAATGCTTCCTCTCCCGCAGGATCTCCTTTCCAGGCCCCACCAACCCTCTAAACTCTCCTGCACCTTTCAGAGACAGGGCCAATCTCTGGCCTACTACCTGTGTTAATTTTTACCCTATGATTAAGCTAATGACTGAATTTCACCCCCAGCCACAGTTAATTTGCTGCAGGGAGTGTGGTGGAGCTTCCCTGTCATTCTCCATGGCCGGTTACTGTTCCCTTGGGAGTTGCTGTGCAGAGGCAAAGCACCAAGGCTGGAAAGATTCAGTTCTTCCTTTGCAAAATCATGGAATGGTTTGGGTTGGAAGGGTCCTTAAATTTCATCTTGTTCCAGCCCCTGCCATTGAGAGAGACACCTTCCACTAAACCAACTTGTTCCAAGCCCCATCCAACCTGGTCCCTGCTCCCAGTGACAGCAGCAAACGAAGATCATTACGTGGACTCCTAATTCCCCCTGACGATATATCCACGATAGACAAAAGGAATTCTTGCTCCTCAGCCACAAGGGGCATTCACCTGTCCTGCAGTCCTGCACCACATCCCCGCACAGACCTGGGTAAAGAATCTGGAGTACAAAATTTATGGAACAATCTCTTCATCAAAATGTTGACCAGCCCTGTCACAGCATCCCAGGGCAGTGGTGGAGTCCCCATCCCCAGCAGGGTTTAAAAGCCATGTGGAGGTGGCACCTGGGGACATGGTTTAGTCCATTTCTTGGTCCTCTAGCTCTCAACAGCCCCTTAAATTCTTCCCGATGGGAAGCGCAGGAGCTCGGCTGGATGCAGAGGCTGAGCTCAGTGAGGTCCCTCCTGCCAGGAGCAGAGATGCAGGAATCCTGCCGGGAGCCAGGAGCCTGTGGCTCAGCACAGCTGGGAGATTGTGTTCCTGCAGCTTTTGGAATGATTATTACTTCAGGGGGACTTTGTTTATTTGCAGCAGCTTCAGCAAGGACAGTGCTTCGCCGATGATTTCACTGCCGGCCTGCTTCCCACACTGTCCCCATATTCCCATCTTCCCAGGATGCTGGATGTGCCTTTCATGAACTCTGAGAAATGTTGGCTCTGAAGATTTGCAGAGTTTCTGCACCTCAAACCATGAGGCAAATGAGATTCTGCTCAGGATGGGCTGGAAATAGGTGCTGCTCTTAGTCAGGGTGCAGAACCCATCCTGCTGTGCCTGAGACATCCCAGTATGAGACAACCACCTCCCAGTTTAAGTCACTAATGGGGATTACCTCAGCCCAGTGCTTGTCCCTGATGGTCAAATTTTGCTGGTGATGTGCAAAGTGAATGAAAACACTCGTCATGGGGAAGGAAAACGGGAAAAAACAGTGGGGCTCTAAGGGCAGGGTTAACTCCATGTCCGCTGCTCTGGACATCTCTTGGTGGGCCACAGGATGCTTTACATCAGGGAATTCAGCTTCATGGCACATTTGGAGATGCAGGGCTTTGTCTTTTCCCCTTCTCTTTAGGGAGGAGGAAGCTGTGGCTAAGATGGATCAAATGTGGTCATTCAGGCAGCCCAAAGCACGGGGTGCTCAGGTAGCAGCTGGGCACACAGGATGATTCAGAGGATGAGGTGTTTGAAGGAAGAACACCCATATTTTATACCAAATATCAGAAAAGGCACAAGGCAGGGACACATTTCAGAGCAGAACCCAATCTATGAGCATTTGGGGCTCACATGGGGCTTCTACAGAGTGGAACCCACCACACCTGCTAATGCAGAATATCCCACACCTCGTTCTTCTTGACAGCAGAGACAGGGCATTAAGGATCTGGTGATTTCTCCTTGGATTTCAGGACTCCACCTCTGCTCAAGCCCTGTGTGACCAAGAACCACCCAAACTCCAGATAATTGCAGAAGTTGGGGACAATTGTCCTGCACAAGTGTAGAGAAAGGTCTGATCCCATGCAGGTGTGGTATCTAGAGATGTCACAAAGACCAGGACCACGTGTGGACAGAGCTTCAGACACAGCATGTGAGTATTTGGTCTGTGTTGCTCCCTGCCCTTCCTGGGTGTGACAAACAATCACACCAGTTCCCCAAATATCCCAGCAAACAAAGGGAGAGTGGGAATGGGATAAACAGAAGAGCAGCATGTGTTGACAAGTCCCAACCCAGCCTGATCATTGCAAAGGCACCGCAAAGGTAGCAGGGAAAACCAGATACAGCAGAAAAAGTGACTCATAAAGTGAAATGCTTAGGAACAAATCTTTTAAATGTTTCCTGAACTAAAACTTCTGAAAGCTGCAAATCCCTAAAAATTCTGAAAGCTGCTCCTGCTTGCCATCAGCTCAGCAGGGATGTGGGGAAGTGAGCCCCGGCACGGGGCAGAGGGGGGAATTCAAAGTAGGGTGCTAAAGTCTGACACAGCCGCACTGCCTGAGGGCTGAGGGAGACAGATACAGGAGGATGAGATTCCAGCTGCTGCATCCAGAGCCTGGCACTATTTAATTTTCTCTGGAAATGGTGGAAGGAGTGCTTCCATGGTGGAAGGAACAGATGCTGCCTTGGAGACCTCCCTTGTGAGCAGGAGAAAAAGGAGATAGGAAAAGAAGAAGGAGAAGCTACAGAAGGCAAAGCCAGGTGTAGGATGGAGGATCCAAACTGTCTGTTCCCTCTCTTACTGTTTGGCCTGGGCCTTTGGAAGTGTTTGGGAAACTAGTCAAGGAAAAAAAAGAAGGTTCCATATGATTTCAGATGGATGCTCCAACTCTCTACCGATCGAGTCATGGTTGGACACCATGATCTCAGAGGTTTTCCAACGTCAACAATTCCTTGATTCTACTGGGAAGACACAAAGCACCTTTTTTCCATGTTTCAAGGAAAGACTCCTGCATCCATTTGAAAGGAAATGAACCAAATGACAACAAGACTGATGAAACCGGATCCTGATCTGCTCCAAGGATTTGGTTCAGAGCAGAACCATGGGATCACCATGAGCATCATTTCCTCCATGCTGTAAACATGATGGCCCAGAGGAAACAAGGAGGAAAATGTAGGAAAGAAACAATATGGAATTCCCATGGGACAACCTAAACTTTCTTCCAGACTCTGTGAATTAATAGCACAGAGAAAAGAAATTGAAATTACATGGTTAAATATTATGGTTAATAACTATACCCAGTGCCCAAGAGGAGTGGCCACAATGCTGTGCCCTTTCCATCCTCATTGGATCATTTCTTCAAAAGTCATGTTCATATGGATAGAAAGTGGATGAAATCCATCTATCCTGCTCCAGTCAGTCTCCTTCCAAAAGTTCTGGTTTGTATGAATTCCCCTTGCTACCAGAAAAAACATATTTCCCCTGGGAAAATAACTTTTTCCAAATTTCTGCAAGTTTCTGTTGAAGATGGGAGAAACACTCCTTCAAGACTGCATAGAAATACTCCAAAAAAGCAGAGACATTTCCTTGGGAAGAAAAGGGAAAGAAAATGGAAAATAAAACCCCATACCTGTTTTAGGAAATCTGCTTATTTGTGCTCCTGTGTCTCTGCCATGAACTCCAGTGGAAGAGCCACCCTTACCACAGACAGAACTGCAGATCTCAGTGGCATCACCAGCAAATCTTTGCCCTCCAAGCCCCCAGCTCGCTCCTAGAGCCCTGCTGAAGGTTTTCCAAGTCTGGACAAAAACGAGGAGTTACCTTTGCTCCACAGATCTCACCTTTGGTGCTTTCACTCTCCCGGATGAGGAAAGAGCCAACTTTGTTCCCAGAAGACAACAGCAGCCGTTCAGCATCTTTTCTGCTCAGAGTTCTAAAATACCACCTGAGAGAGAGAAAAGGCAAAATCATGGCTGGAAAAGGAAAAACTCTAAAAAAATGGAATTCTTTCCAGTTAGTTCTCTCTTTTATCATTACACTGGGAAACTGAGGGTTGTTTTTATCACCAAATAGTTTTTTATCTGCTGGAAAGTGGCAGTAACAGACTGTTTTGGGTAGATTAACACCAGATTTGGGTCACTTCGGGCTTGTTTCACAGCCTGGAAATCCAGACAGCACAAGGAGTAGATGGGATGTGCAGGATCCCATACACAGGAGAAGTTCTGGGTTTGGATACAAAGAGCTTTTATGTCTCAGCCACATTTCTGTGCGCTGCTAAATATTTGCTGAACTCAGTGACGGTTGTGTCCCTCCGAGAGAGATTGAAAGCAGGACTGATCATTTAGGGCTGAATGCCACAGAGGAGGATAACTCATGGAAAAAAATTCTCCTTCTGTTTGTATTATAGGCAAAATAAACTCTTTTGACTCCAGTCTTTCATTCCATCTTCCTTGCAGGGAGGCTGCATCTGGGCTCGTTAAAAAAGCAGCACTGTGGGTCTGGGCACTGGCACTCAGTTTTCCTGTTAAACTGTTGGTGTGGCCCTTGGCACATCCAAGACCTGGATCAGTGCACCCCATCCAGAGATTCCCAGTTTACACATGGATACCCTTTGGAGGGTGAAGAGGTTTAACACCATTTGTGTGGGTGGACTGGCCCAGTGGGACCAGAGGATGGTCCCTGGCAGTGCCACCATAACCCTTCTGTTGTCCCCCCCAAATCCTTGTTTTCCACAGTGGGTGGGACAAGAACCTTTGCCCACTTCCCCATAACCACCTCATCCTCCCTTTCCACCCCAATATGATGCTTAAAAATTTGTCCTGAGCTTTTGGGCGGCGTTGTTTGGGATGAGGAAAGACCTCCTGCCATCCAGCCCAGCATTGACATCTTCCTGCCATCAATAAAGCTCATCCTGGAGCTTGTTGAGATCCAGGGCACTGCACTCGTGTTCACCACTCAAAAGCTTTCCCACTTACTTTTCCTCTTCCAAACTGTCCACTTGTGCCACAAAGTTACTGGGGATGTATCCTTTCTTCCCAGTGCTGAGGGACTTTGCCAGCCACCAGTCCCCCTCGCTGCAAAGGGAGCAGAGGAAAAGGTGTGAGTGCCCAGAGGGGGTTTTGTGACAAGCTGAGGCTGTGAGGACGTGGACTGTGGGGTTTGAGCACTGCAGATGGACTCGGATTCCTTCATCCACTCTGCAGCTCCCTCTGGATTCCCTAGGATGGAAATCAGGTGTTTGGTGTTTCAGGGACTTGCGGAGGTGTCAGGCTCTTTCCATGAATGCTGAGCGACCACAGACCCAAACCTTTGCCACACACCTCAAGTGAGAGAAGGGGAATCTGGGTCATGGGGTTTATTTTGTCTCTTGAACAGGGGCGTTGAGAGTCTTTTTTGCTCCTTCCTTTGCCTTCCGGACACCCCACCTTACTGTCCCACTGATGACTGAGCCACCAGCCGTGACCCAAAGCCATCCCTATGCAGGGGTTCTCCATCTCCCTGTCCCACAGGTCCCAGTCTACGCAGTCTGGGTGAGAAATGTCACCTCTTGAGGCCCCCTCACAGAGCAGCCAAAGACTGAGCAGCCCTACAGGGTCTGGGGCCCCCAAGCCCACCTATGCCCTGTTATGGACTGTGCCTCTTCTGTGGTGAGTTTGAGAAGTTGAAATGAAACCTCACAAGTCTCTGGCTCAGTTCTGTCCTTTCCTCTGACTACACCCAACCCACATCCTTTGCAGAAGCACAATCAGCACAAACAGGACAGGAGCTGTTTTTTTCTCTTGTTGTTATTTATGCTACTTCTGCACCCACAGGCCCCAAGGTCCCAGTACCACTCAGGCAGGGACAATACCCAGCCCAGAGTATCTGTGACCCATGGAAGTGTCACCGTGCAGAGAGAAGAGGGCACCCACAGCCAAGGCACAGGCTTAGCTCTGGTCAGCTGCAAAGTGGTGGCTGACCCCAAGGTCCCCTTTCCCAGCCTCCCCATGCTCCTCATTGAACTTCCTTCCGGCAGCAGGTCACTTACTTGGAGAGGACCTGGAGTTTCTCCCCCTTGACCAGCTCCAGGTCACGGTCACTTGAGGCAGGAAAATCGTACAGTGCAACCACAAACAAGTGATCTGAAAGAAGAATTAACTCCTTTGAAGCCAGCCTGTTCCCTGAGTGGCTTGATGCACACCTGGGTGTATGGTATGGCATTTCAGCCCCTAAACATGGGGCTCTGTCACCCTCCCACCCCCAAATCCAACCTTTGCACCAACGCAGCTTTCCTGCTCACCCCAACCTCTGCTCAGGGATTAACACTGATTCAACAAAGCGTTTCCTGTGCATGTATTTTTAAACACTGCAGAACCATTCCCCATTCACAAAACTCAGAGTGTCAACAAAAAAAAGGGGGTTGTGTGGAATTAGAGGGGTCATAAATAACCTGTCAGAGTTCAGCCTGAGTTTTACACTGTGGTAAATGAAAACTGCCCTAGCAACCTTTCCCAAGGTGGCCGTGGAATTTGACTCGAAATTATGAGTTTTTTAATTGAAAAAAAATATAAAGTCATTTCAGTTTCCATTGTTTGAGGCCTTTTCTAGGATTTAGCTCTCCCTGGGCTTGTGGTCTGTGGCCTGTGCACTGGGCTCATCCGGTATCTTGCCATCCCTCCCTCTTGCACACAATTCCTTGCAGATCATAGAATGAAGCATAGAATGGTTTGGGTTGGAAGGGACCTTCAAGATTATCTTGTCCCCCCCCCCTGCCATGGGCAGGGACATTTTCCATTAACCCATTTTCCACTGTCACACACTGTTCCAAGCCATATCCAACCTGGCCTTGGACACTCCCAGTGGCGGGGGGGGCCCCGGGCACCCTGTGCCAGAGTCTCACCACCCTCACAGAGAACAATTTCTTCTTCACGTCTAACACAAACCTGCCCTGTGCCAGTTTAAAACTGCTGACCCTTGTCCTGTCAATATCTGCCCATATAAAAAGTCCCTCTCTCTCCTTTTTATGAGCCTTGTCCACGTGCCACAATCCTCTGACACAGCCCGGGGCAGATCCTTGTGGGCTGGGGCTGAACCTCTTGGTTTGCACACCCGAGAGGTGCTGAGGTTGCTCTCGGGGAAGTGGTGCAACCCTTCCCCTGTGCTCTGCACACTTGGAGCTGCTGAAGCAGAAAGGAGCAGCTATTTTGGGCCAGATCTAACTTTATAAAAAAGATCAGCACAAGCACAGGACCACAGAAATCCAACCATAACACCGTGGTGAAAAAGAAAAGGAAAGGAGGAGGAGAGAAAGAAGAAGGAGAAGGAGAAGAAGGAGAAGGAGAAGGAGAAGGACAAAAAGGAGAAGGAGGATGATGATGATGAGGAGGTGAAGAAGAAAAGAAGAAGAAGGAGAAGCAGAAGATTGAGAATAAGGAGAAAGAGAAAAAGAAAAATAGAATAAAAATAAAACTAAAATTTAAAGCAAAAAGAAAAGAAAAAAATAATAATAAAAGAAAAAGAAAAAGAAAAAGAAAAAGAAAAAGAAAAAGAAAAAGAAAAAGAAAAAGAAAAAGAAAAAGAAAAAGAAAAAGAAAAAGAAAAAGAAAAAGAAAAAGAAAAAGAAAAAGAAAAAGAAAAAGAAAAAGAAAAAGAAAAAGAAAAAGAAAAAGAAAAAGAAAAAGAAAAAGAAAAAGAAAAAGAAAAAGAAAAAGAAAAAGAAAAAGAAAAAGAAAAAGAAAAAGAAAAAGAAAAAGAAAAAGAAAAAGAAAAAGAAAAAGAAAAAGAAAAAGAAAAAGAAAAAGAAAAAGAAAAAGAAAAAGAAAAAGAAAAAGAAAAAGAAAAAGAAAAAGAAAAAGAAAAAGAAAAAGAAAAAGAAAAAGAAAAAGAAAAAGAAAAAGAAAAAGAAAAAGAAAAAGAAAAAGAAAAAAGAAAAAAGAAAAAAAGAAAAAGGAAAAAGAAAAAGAAAAAGAAAAAGAAAAAAAGAAAAAGAGAAGAAAAAGAAAAAGAAGAAAAAGACAGAATGGGAACTGTGCTGCAGCAAGGCTTCAGCTTGTGCTCAGCCTAATTAATGCACTGAGAGCGATGGACAGCCTATTATTAGCATTTTTCAAAACAGCCTGTCAAGCCACTGTCTCTGGGTGACCTTTTCAAATAATGCCACCAGCCAGAGAGCCAGACTGGCCCTTTGTCACGGCAAGATAACAGTGTCTCTGGGGCAGCTTGGGTTCGTGTCTGTGCAAGGCCGGCTGCTGCTCCAGTGGCAATTTGTAAGGGAGGAGAAAGGGTGAGCGTGGGAGGAAAGGCAGCTTTGGAAAGCAGAGCCCTGAGCAGCTCCCTTCAGGCTTTTCAGAAGGAAATAAGAGATCCATGAGAGGTTCCAGCAGAGTCTCTCTCCCAGGATGGGGAAAGGATGATCAGTCACAAGGGAGAATGCTTTGAAGTCTGAAAATAGCTGGCACGGTTGGGGGCTTCCCCCTGAGGCAGCTCGAATTAGCAATGCACCCAAACTCTGTCTGCCTCCTTGAGAAAGTTGTTATCACACATCTGCTCTGACATGAAAGGGTTTGGGGCATGTGCTTCCTGCGAGGTGTCCACAACCAGCCTGCGATCCACACACACCCTCCTGGTCCTCTTGAAAGGGAAATAATGCAGTGATCACACTTGTGCTTGGAAAAATAGGAGCAAATGTGTAAATATCTTCAAGCCCAGAGTGGCTGTGTACTCCAGAAAATGAAGATGGAGTTTTGGTGTGGAAGGAACTGACGTAAGTGAAAATAAATGAAATTAAAAAGAGCAAACACAGCAAGGACAAAAAGGGTTTGTATGCTGAAAAAAAACTTTATCACCTCTTATCCCAAAATAGGCGCTGAGAACACTGCACACTAAAAATGAGCCAGAAGTAAAGCTCTCTCTGCCCAAGCCAGCAGGAGCTGCCATGCCAGGATGAAAGGGGCTTTCCCTGTCTCTGAGTCCATCACCCCACAAGAAACACATGGCTGACACTGCCTTGGCCTGTTTGATCCACTCAGGCCATGAGAGGCTCCGCAGCGGAGAAGCCGTTGGGTCTGCGAGGAGCGACTGCTCTGCAGATAAAGCTGCCAGCCCCGGGACTTTGTTTGGGAGCCAAACACATCCTGCCTCAGAGCTGCTGTCAGGAAAGTCTGATACCAGCAGGGTTTGCAGAGGTTGAGGGCCAGCGTGGTGGCTCAATAGGAATGATTCAACCAGTCCTCCCACCACTGGCCTGTCTCAAATGGAAGGTCTCTGCAACCGTCTTGTGGCGGTGAAGCTGGGCTGAGACTGTGCCAGGGTGCCCCAGAGGATCATCCATTGGTTTAGAGCCCTTTTAGGATGGCCATGGTGTAAGTGACACCTTGCAGGACACGTTGGCCAGCTGGGTGCACTGAGCTATGAGTTACTGCTGCTGGAAATGTGGTCAGCTTTCTGTCTCAGCCTGGCATGGCCTGGTTGGAATCACTGAATCAGTGAAGCTGGAAAAGACCTCTAAGGTCATCAAGTCCAACCACTCCCCCAGCACTGCCAAGGCCACCCCTAAACCATGTCCCCAAGTGCCACATCCACATGGCTTTTAAATCCTTCCAGGGATGGTGATTCCATTGCTTGGGCAGCCTGTTCTGAAGATTCATAACCCTTTCTGTGAAAAAAATTTTCCTAATATCCAATTTAACCCTCCCCTGGTGCAACTTGAAACCTTCTCTTCCTGTCCTTTCACTTTTTACCCGGGAGAAGAGCCCAACCCCTATCTAGCTACAGTCTGTCCCCTCCTGTCAGGGAGTTGTGCAGAGCCACAAGGTCCCCCCTGAGCCTCCTTTGCTCCAGCCTGAGCCCCTTTCCCAGCTCCCTCAGCTGCTCCTCCTCAGATGTGCTCCAGATCAAAGTAAACATTTTTGATGAGAAATTTCAATTTCTCACTGAAAACTCAGCCTTTTCAGTAGAAATAACCCTTCCTTTTCCCACTTCTGCTCAAACCTACATTTCTGACACAATTCCTTTCAAACACAAAACCATATCGGGAGCAATAAAAAATGACCAAGAATTTCAGCATTAACTTTGAGATGACGCAAAAGAGCTCAAGTTCCAGAGCATGATGAGCTTCCACCCCCTGAAATTCAGTCCCATTCAGCAAAATTCAAGTGAAGAGGTGGGAGAAGTTGTGGTTCCTCATCAGAAGGAAGGACCTCGCAGAGAGTTCAACTCCTTGTGTTGTTGCAGGTTATTAAAATGCCTGAGAACAGGCACCCAAAACAATCAATTCTTTCCATCAGTGGGATTTAAATCCAGCTGTGAGCAGCTGGCAGGGCAAGGGCAGGGGTCATTCTCCCTATTTTCTATGTCTTATCCATCCAAGGCAAGCGAACAGCAGCTCTAACATGGGTTGGGTTTGGGGCCCACCATGGGCCAGGACTTTGCTGTGCCAGGGGCTTTGGCGGTTCAGAATTAAAATTTTGACTCCACAGAGACCTAAAACCAGCCTTAAAAACTTTGTGATTGCTCAGGGAACAATGTTAAAATGAATGGGAGACTCACACTGTGGAAGAACCACCTCCAGTGAAAAAAAGGATCGGTAGTGCCACGTGCACCACGTTGAATCCAGTTTTGCACTCCTTGCCTGGCTTTGTGTTACTTCCATGAGGATAAATAATGTCAGGAGCCGCTAGGCTTTTGTTAAAAATGAATGAATAAATAAATAAATAAATTCTGAGACAGGGGTGTGAAAGCTGGAAAGTGTGAAACAATTTCAACAACTCGAGATCAGAAAAAACCCAAACATTCAAAATGCAAGGAGAGCAAAAAAACGCCCATGAAAATTAAAAAAAAAAAAACAAGGGGAAAAAAAGGGTTGATTTTACATTACATGCCACACTTCCACAGCCAATAATTTTCCCTGATTGAATTTTAAGTGCTCCCACAGGATTTAATTCATCTCTTTGAATTTTTTTTATATGAAGTGATTGCCTGGATTTTGTGCTTTCTCTTTCGATTCACTTGAATTGCTGTCATTTAGGAGAAGATCTCTGGTATCTCAAATACCTTTCATGGTTCTTATCAGCCCATTTTACCACAAAGGGCACAGTCAGATGTACCATCATTTCAGGAAATTCAGACACTGGCAGAGAAAAATAGGAAGTTTCCCAGACTGTCAGTGTGAATATTCTTCCAGAACTGGAACTGAATCTAATGAACAAAATTATTTTTGAGAGCTGAAAATGGCTAATACGGTACTTAATCCATTTTTTAGCATCTTTCCACTTCTGCCTTTGGGCATGAAGGAGAAGTAAAATCTGCCTCCCTGATCACAATTTCTGCTGTGACTCTGACCAGGGTGAAAAAACCCTGTGATAAAAATCCTGTGAAAAACTGTCACTCTCTGCTCAGCTGGGGAGGTAGGAGAGCATGGCCACTTGGAATTGTGCCATGAAAACAATTCTGCAAAAGAAAACGTGGTTTCTGGAAAAGTGGTATTTCCATGAAAACACACCCCAGCTCATGTGGCTGAGGAACTTCACCTCCCACAGATTTGATCTCCATAACAAACACCGAATTTGAAGAAAATGTTGGCCTTGCAGGGGTTCCCGTGCTTGGACCATGGCAGGCGCCCTCCATCATCATCCACAAGATCTAAGAAGACCTAATGCTGTCATTCCACCCACCCCATTTATTCACCACCCCTTTTTTCTTCCCTCATGCCCTGTCTCCCCTAATCCTACGTTTCCATCCACGTGAAGAACTTTCATGTGTTGCTGACTGCTTTCCTCCAAGCTTCTTCTATTTTTTCCCCCTCTTCTAATTATCTCTCTCTCTGTCCTTAATCTGCAGAACTTCTTTGATAAGAATACACACGAGCTGCTGCTGAAGGCTGGGCAGAAGGAGCAGAGGGTTCCCTGCTAAAAGACACCATCTGTGATCCGCAGATAATTGCAGGGGTGGATGAAGCCAACGGCCCATCTCCAGGCAGGGGCTCTGTGTATCCTTATTTTGTGCTCTTCCCTTTCTTCTCCTTCTCTTTGTAGCCTCTCTGGGCTCTCTGATGCCTGTGATTTCCTCTGAAATTTTCAGCTGGCTGCATAAAGCATCCATGACTTGTCACGCTGCAGACAGGGCAGAGCAATCTCACGCAGCTCCAGTCTCAGACCTCCCTTTGCTCCACCAATCACAGAATTGGAAGCGACCTTAAAGATCACCTGCTTCCAAAGGAGAGGGAGTGATTTTCCCTCTTGGTTTCTTTGATGAGCAGGGGAAAGTTGGCAGCTGCAAAGACTTGGTGATGTAAACTGAGTTTTCTGAACCACTCTGATAAACTCCCTGTCAGGCATGGCTGCAGATACAGAAACCACACGCCTGTGACGTGATGGCTCGTCCTCAAACTCTGCCATTTGGGGACCACCATCCTGCAAAACCCCACGGGGAGGCAAAGAAAACAGAACCTTACCTTGTGCAGAGGCTTGGTTTAGATGAGGGTTGTTGATAACTTGTCTCCCCTGAGATAGAAATAGAAAGGAAAAAGGAGATATTTATTACTTTGCTGTGTTTCAGGAAGAACTGATTTCAGCTTCACAGACGAGTGGGAGTCTGGTCCAGAGACCACTGCTGGCAGTCAGCAGCCTCCGTGTCTGGCTCCACACGTGTTGTGATGGCCTTAGCACATTTTGCCATGAGGTGTTTGTAGCTGAATTAACAGAAAGCTGGAATAACCCTTGGCTTCCCTCTGAGTTAAAGCAGAAATCTGCTGCCAACTCATTCGGACCCTGCTCTATCCCATCTGATGCCAGATTTCAGACCAGTGAGGGATGAGATATGAATGGCCCAATTGAGAAATGGCAATTGCAGTATCATTTCAAGCAGAAACCCAGAAATATTGTCTGTCATAATTGTCCCAAGGCTCATGGAATATCCTTTGCTCAGGGTTACGTTCAGAAAACAGAGGCAGGGGCTATAACAACAAATTAATCAGAGAATTGTAGAAATCATAGAGTATTTGATGGTCCTTGTGGATATCCACTCAGGATGTTCTATGATTCAATGATTCTGTGACTTCTGAGTTGGAAGAGACCCACAAGGATCATTGATCGATCTCCTGGCCCTGCACAGACACCCCAACAATCCCACCCTGTGCATCCCTGAGAGCGTTGTCCAAATGCTCCTGGAGCTCTGGCAGCCTTGGGGCTGTGCCCATTCCCTGGGGAGCCTGTTCAGTGCCTGACCATCCTCTGGGGGAAGAACATTTTCCCCAATATCCAGCCTAAATCTCCCCTGGCATGGCTCCAAGCTGTTCCCTCAGGTCCTGTCTCTGGTCACAGAGGGCAGAGATCGGAGCTGCCCCTCTGCTGCCCCTCAGGAGGAAGTTACAGACTGAAATTAAATAGCAACAAGTTACTGCAACTTATTGGGGCACACTTTTAAAATGCTGTCACAGTCCCTGGTTTGGTTTGGCCCTGCTGTGGGAGCTGTCAAACTGTCCATAGATCATTCCAAATGAGCTGGGATGGAACCACCTTGTTTTGGGGGATAACAGTTTGAAATTGGCCTTCACCCAAGTTCCAGCGCCAGCCTTGTGATCACTCCAAGGTGTCCAGTGCCTCTAGTGGGTGTTTGACCACTCCCAGGTATTTTTATACACGTGCAAAAGTGGTGAAATACGGACACAGAACTAAAAACACCTTGTGTTTTCTGCCTGCACCACCCTTTGACCCCTACTTAGCTGAAATGTGGGGTGGGGGAGCAGCTCATCCGCTGCCATTTCTCATTTAACTGGAAGAAATTTGGATTTCCCCTGACATGTGAGAGCTGAGTGCCTGTGGCAAAAAAATAAGGAATGGTCAATGATACTGTATTTACAGTGATACTGGCTCCTCTCCAGTGAGCTGGAGAGAATGAAATTTAGGAAAATAACATCTTCTTGGTCAATTTGACATCTGCTGTCATGAAAACTGGGCTGAATAGCCATGGGAGAACTCAGAAATTACACTAAAGGAGTGAAAAGCATCTCCAGCTGTCATAAAAAGCAATAACTGGCAATTCCTCCCCTCTCCCAGGGTTCAAGATGGTTTTCACATGAGAGTTGCACCTCGAGTTTGTCTTGTGCTGGCTGCTGGCTGCAGTGCTGTCAGGGGCAAGGAAAGACAAAACAATTTCATGTCCTCTGGACGGCAACAGAGGTGAAGTGACTTGCAGCGTTTAAACAAGGAGAGTGTCTTTTGAGGTCTCCTAAATCCTGCCCCAGTTCCTTCCTGCTCTGTGTCCATGCCAGCAGAGGCTGAGTGACCGCAAAGGGAGCAGCGGATGCCCAGCGTTTCTGATTGTCAGCTCACCCCGACACAGATTGGCTGCAGACCCTCTTTGACAAAGCCGTTGAGGACTCACAGTGGTGAAGTTTCCATTGTGGTTTGCAACTTTGAATCTTAGCCTGAATCTGACCCATCTTGCAAGTCAGCAACATCAGCTTGGGTTTCAAAGTGCTGATGAGAAGATATTTCTAAGTACCAACACACTGTATTTTAGGGTTTTTTAATACACAGAGGTTCCTCAGAGCCCTTCCCACCCCTGTCCAAAAGATACAGGGATCAGCTGGGAGGACCAAGCTGCCCAGAGAAGCTGTGGCTGCCCCTGGATCCCTGGAAGTGTCCAAGGCCAAGCTGGACAGGGCTTGGAGCAACCTGGGATGGTGGAAGGTGTCCCTGCCCATGGCAGAGGGTGGAACAGGATGAGCTTTTGAGTTCCTTCCAGCCCCAATAATTCTGTGATTCTGTGATTCTAAATATTGCCTGCATCACTCCAGACAACAACTGAGCTGTGGGGGGATCCCAAAAGGACACAAAACTGCAGGCTTACCTGGAGTGGGGCAGGAGGAGGTTTGCCTTTGGTTTTTGGGTTGCCTCCAGAAGTGTGTTTCTCATTGGGCATCCGCTGAATTTTGCTGCCGAACAACCCCATCCTGGAAGGAAGAGCAGAAATTGTTTTTTAATGAGACTGCTCTTGGGGAAAGGCACAGGCACTGAGGAAAAAAAGTCTTTGCATTCATGAAGAACAAATTGGAGAAGATCAGAATGCAGGACGATGGGACAGCGAAGAGAGGAGTCTAAAACCATCCTGTCTACAGTCCTCCTGCCACCCTGGACCTTGCGAACCCCACGATTTCTGTTCCCATGTGACTCTGGTGTTTCACACTTTGCAAATGAGGTTCAGACAGACACTATATGTCACCAGAGGAAAAAAAAAAGAGGCACAAATGACTGCTTTGGATATGTCCCCTCTCCAGTGTAGAGATCCCCATCTGATATCGAACTTGCTCCAGAGCTGGGGGATGCCAGAGGGATGAAGGTGGGTTTATCAACAGCCTTGTGCTGAGCTGCTCAGCTGCACCAGGGCTTCAGGAGGGTCACACAGTCCCTGGCCCAAGAACGAGTCACCTCAGGCTGCTCAGAGCTTTCTGCAGCTCGTGTCCCTCCCACGCAGCAAGGGCAGTGCGTGGATGTGGCCGCACCGTGCACGGAACCAGTCCCGCTGCTCCTCATGTTTCAGCAGCACAGACTCGCACTTGGTTTGTCCAGGAAGCCACAGGACCTCTTCAACCCCTTGGAATACTGTAAGAAATGTAAGGAATATGGTGTAGCTTGCATCCATCCTGCCAGTGAAGTGTGGGCTGAGGGCTTGTCTCATCCATCTGCAATACTCTGGTACTTTTTGATGTGCTCTGGATCCTCTCAGAAATCATGGATTAGGTTTCCCTATACCCTATGCACATCCCAGACCTGGACACCTCAAGGATCACCGGACACAAATGAATCAAAGCTTTTCCATGGATCATCATCTGGTCTGCATTAAGGTTTCCAAATTCGGGCTTGAGAACTGTTTGATTTCATCCTAGAAATGTAATTTCAGCTCTGGTCAGGAATCCAAGGATAATAATGGGTCTAGGTAGCCAAAATGGCCAAACTCTGCTTGGAGCCTCAAAAATGAAGGAGCAGATGAAGGCAGTGTTACTGAAGTGCAATATCCAGGGCCAAAGTCTGCCCCAGTCCCTGCTTTGAACCAAAGGCATTGGATGGTGTGGGCTACATGCCCAAAAAAACCCAAAATCCAAACCCTGAATACTCATAGCTGTGCAGAGACACATCGACTCCTATTCTTGCCAAAATACCCCAAGGTCTGCAGTGATCATGGAGGATCAGGGACCTCAGGCCCAGGGACACCCCCAAATGTCAGTCTAGCACTGTGTCATGGTAGTCAGACTCCAACCGCTGTGTTCAGAAAAGCTCCCAGCAAACAGACTTACAGGAAAAAATATTCCAGTAAAAGCAACTTTTTTTTTGCTTTCTAGCATGAATCTAATATCTCAAAATCTGGGACTCTGAAATGAGGCTCCAAATGGAGCCATCACAATATTTTAAGGTGTTATTTTTCTAAATGTTTTCTCCTTTCTGCCTCATATCTGCCTCTTTATATCTGATAAAGAGAAAAATGGAAGGAAGTGGTGAAATATTTCAGAGTAGTCCAACATACATTTTTCCCCCATCCAAAACTTTTTCACCTCTGAGATTTCCTTTGACCTGAGTTTACAGATGGCCCATCCATCTGTCCCCAGGCCTCAGCTCTGCTCCAGGCACTGTCAGCACGGGCAGAGGGGAAGTTTCACCTATTAAATCAACCAGAGCAGCTCCTGCAGCAATTTCATTTTCCTTTGTCAGCCTCCAGGTTGCACCCAGGGCTTGCTCTGCTTAGCAGATCTGGCGGTGCAATGGCACAGGATTTATTAGGGGAACTTTTCCTGCTCCTCCCCTCACAACTTTGTGCCAGGACTTCTGATCCTGGATCGTGGTTTTTTGCCATGAGAGTGGCTGGAATTTTCTTTTCACCCAGGGACCAGCAAGATATCCTTTTAATTAAAGATGGATGATGGATAAGTTTTAGATATCACTCATTACCAACCATGAAAGACAGAAAAATCCATCTACATGTTGGACATCAATCTGTGGCTCTTGTTACAGTCTCACTGGGCAGTCCTGGGATCTTTGATACACTCTGCTCCCAAATGAGAGATAATGTGGTCAATTGCCATGTTTTTGGCAGATTTAGGGAATGTGAGATATAGCACGAGTCAGCAATTTGCTTTGACTGTCAGTCAAGTCACCAGGATGATCTTATGAGAGAATTGATGGACCATCTACGGCATCATGGATGCATCTTTTGGGGTTTTCAGCTGCTCTCAATGTGTGATGGCAACGAAAGATATTCGGGTCTTCAAATATATCCTCCCACACACATCCTCCCTCTCCCCTTCCGCTTTATGTCGGGCAGTGCAGTTCATCCGAACACAAGAACACCAGGTGCTCACGTAATTAATGGAATACATAATTAGTAATAATAATAATAATAAAAGTAATAGTAGTAGTAGCAGTAGTAGCAGTAGTAGCAGTAGTAGTAGTAGTAGTAGTAGTAGCCGTAGTAGTAGTAATATATTTGCGATGATTTTGGGGCCTGCCAAGGGGTATAAAATGCTGTTGGGGACTGGACCCACTGGACCAACTGGTCTTCCAAGATGGAAGGCAGCTTCTGGGTGGGTTTTCACCCTGGAAGGGACACCTGCAGGACATCCAGCCCCAAGATGGGGAACACCCACTTTTGGGTGGGTGAGTAAAAGTGCTCAGACAAGGTCAAATACAGAGAAAAATCCTGAAGTAGCTCCATAGGCGCTTTGCAACTGTGAATTCTGCAGGGCCAAAGAATGAAAATCTACATTTCTAGCTGAACTTGCTTTTATCGTAATCCTTTAGTCACAGGCTGTTGACCAAATCTGAGACTAAGTGGAGTGAGCCGCATTTCGATTTCTTTGAGCAGTTCAGAAAATGAGAATATATAATCTATATATTATCATGACCTGGTGACGCTATAACCATTGCAATAGGTGATGGAGATGCTATTTAGATATTTATTAGCCATATTTCTTGTATTGGCTATAAATCTAATCATAATCATCCACATCATCACCGTGTCCTACTTCTCCCACTGAGGCAAGAACCCTCTTTCACGTACTGTGGTACCCAGTCATGGCATTGGTGAGGCAGAATGGGAAAGTCCTGGAGGAATGTCAACCTCAGCAAGTCCCACCAGGGGCCTGTGGCTTCTCTGGTAGGGTTTGAGAGGAGTAGGGACCACAACTTGTCCTGTGCACCCCTGTGGGGACACTGCGGCCCTTTCTGCACCCTGCTGACACTGGAAACACCTCTCTGCACCCTTGCACAGGCTCAGCTTTTTCCCCATGCACGGGCCAGAGACACAGTCATGCAAAAGCAGCTCAGAGAGAGGAACAACACGGCCCACCTCAGGTCAAGCAAAGGTCACTCTCTCCCGCAAAGGTCACTCGCTCCCACCCACACACAGAAGGGGTTTGAACAGCTCTGGGGATTCACAGTCCCTACAAAATCTACCAGTCCCACTCTCCCAGTTGCCTCCATCACCATTCTTCAGGCCAGCAGGTGTTTTGCAAAATCCCAAAATAGTCCTGCAGACAAATGTTGTTGGATAGAGAGAGCTGCTGGTTCCCATTTCACAGCTGGTGGAACCTTCAGTTGTTAAAAAGTAATTCTGTTTTCAAAAATAAAGGCAGCTGAGTTGAACGCACGTTGTGCCAATGTGTTTCCACTTCGGATTAGTGCTTTTAAAAATTACCTTCACAAGAAAAAAACAAATGAGAAAAGACATTCAGAATAGTTCTCCCACCCCGTTTTTATTTTTTTTTTTTCCAATGGAAAAGAGCACTGGGGAGTACACAATAACTCAGAAAAGCATAGAAATTTCCTTTTGTGAGTTTATAGTTTTTCACATCTAAAAATGTTGGTTTATATTTAATAACTGAGCGAGGGGAAACTGTTTTCCTCAAACCCTCAAATTTATAAAACAAGTTCTTTTTAAAGTGACCAGAAATCAAAGCAGAACACAAAGTTTTTCCATATTCTTCTTCATCAGGAGCTGTAGTGATAGAACAAAGAGCAGAGGGTTTAAACTGGAAGAAGTGAAATTTAGGTTCTATATACAGAAGAAATTCTTCCCTGTGAGGGTGGTGAGGCCCTGGCACAGGGTGCCCAGAGAAGCTGTGGCTGCCCCTGGATCCCTGGAAGTGTCCAAGGCCAGGCTGGACGGGACTTGGAGCACCCTGGGGCAGTGGAAGGTGTCCCTGTCCATGGCAGGGGTGCGAATAGGATGATCTTTAAGGTCCATTCCAACCCAAACCATTCAGGGATTTTATTATTCTATATGCATAAAAAAAATTTAGCAACAAAACAGTTTTAGAAAAAAATGGTGATGTTCTTGGGGTGGTCCTGTGCAGGCTGAGGAGTTGGACTCAATGATCCTTATCTGTCCCTTCCAACTCAGAATAATCTATGATTTTATGAGTCCCCGTTAGCTGCTAAGTCTTGAGTAAAAAATATGTGACGCAGAGGTGCTCCTGGAAGAGCCAAGCTGAAGAAGCCAACAGACACCAGGACAAGGGGCTCTGTGGTGCAGCCAGCTCTGAATTAGTGTGGGACAGACATGAAGGGCACAGGAACACCGGATGCACAGGCAGAACCTCTAAAATGTGCTGAGTGTCCACGTCAGCGGATGACAATGCAATTTTAGCAACCTTCAGAGGGGTAGCTGAGGGGGCATTTTGGCTACAGAGAGGCGGATGCAGGTGCAAATGTTCCTGCAGGAATGGGTCAAAGGGAGCTCTTCTGAAGATGATAGAATCACAGAATATCCTAAGTTGGAAGGAACTCACAAGGATCATTGATCCAGCTCCAGACCCTGCACAGACACCCCAACAATCCCACCCTGTGCATCCCTGAGAGCATTGTCCAAACGCTCCTGGAGCTCTGGCAGCCTTGGGGCTGTGCCCATTCCCTGGGGAGCTGCTCCAGTGCCCCAGCACCCTCTGGGGGAAGAACCTTTCCCTGATATCCTACCTAAAGCTCCCTGGACTCAGTTTCATGCCATTGCCTCAGGTTCTGTCATTTCAAACCTTTGCCCATCTCATTTGTACAATGAGCAGCCTTGCACCACCTACTGCCGTTGGCTGCTTTCCTCTACCAGGGCAAAAGAGATCTGAAGTCATTTCTGATGTGAATCCAGCACTTTCTGCAAGAGGGATGGGGATGACACTGACAGACAGCCTTGGGATTGCATGGGGGGGTACAGGAAAGGAAACAAGACCAAATAGAGAAGAAAAGCAGAAGTCTTGGCTCACCATTTGCCTCAACCCCATGAAACTGCCATGGAAAAACAGGTTAATACCCAAGCAAGCCAATAGAGTTTCACTCTGAGGGCAGGTCCAAAAAAACCCCTAAGTTTACTGAAATCACAGAATGAGCCCCCTTTCCATCCAGATTCTGCGGTGGGTGCAACAAAGTGTTTTAACAGTTCACTAAGATCAGATATTTCAATTCATTTTAAAACTCAAGAACGTCTCTTTTTTTAAGAACATGTTTTTTAAAAGGAAATGGGTTCAAAAACCCTAAAAAAATTACTTTGAAAATGCAGATCTAGCCTATTATGAAGGGTTTTAAATGCTGAATTTCTCTTTGCAAGTCCTCCCTCATCCTGAAAGAATTGCTGAAATCAATTCACTGCAGATGCAATAATTTAAGTATTCCAGATTTGCATTTTTGCATCGGCGAGGAGCAAAAAAGTTCAGTAAAAGAAAAATTTCCTCCACTTCTCAGCACATCACAGATTCATTCAATTCTCTTTTCCCTCAAAAAAATAGCTTTTCAAAACGCTTCCTGACCTGGCATCCTTGGATCTCTTTGCAAGACACAAAATTGAAGAATTACTGAAGATCTTGGTGGATCAGCTCCTTAAATAAGAAGGAAGATTTGTTTTTTGCTACTGAAGCGGTTTTTGCTGTGACCGTTTTCTACTTCTGCTGGGTTTTGGTCAAGTCCTTTTTAGCTCATATTTTGAGATAATTTTCAGCTTTGTTGCTAAGAGAAGGTAAGAAGACAACTCGGAACCAATGCGCTGTGCTATAAAGAGCACTGAAACCATGAGCAAGGTCTTTCTCAGAGGCAGAAGGTGGAGGCTACGGCCACCATTCTCTGTAACACGGTGGCCAAACTCTGTCTGCCACACCCCTGGAAGGGTTCAGGGCCAGGCTGGATGAATCTTGGAGAAACCTGGTCTAGTGGAAAGTCCCTGCCCATGGCTTTAAGGTCCCTTCCAATCGAATCCAAACCATTCCATGGTTCCATTACTCCAGCACTGCTATCTCTGTGAAGAGCTGGAGAGCAAGAAGCATCGTGGTTCTTGCTGGGGAGTGAAGCAGATGTTGGGTTTGTGTGTTGCGTCCTTGCTGAAGAACTAGGAATATCCTACTGGCAGTGTTCAGACCCATTCCAGTCCTGGTCTTTGATGGATACCAAGCTGTATTTGTGCATTGAGGACTCTCTCAAGCACTCTGGTCCATTTAAAAGGTCCTTGAGGAAAGGTGAAAAACCCCCAGGAGGAGCCGGGCTCTCCTTCTGAGGTGAGGTGCTGATGTTGGTGCTGGTCCCTCATAAAACCTCTCACACCCGAAGAACCCCAAAGTAGCTGTGGGTGCCTCCTTCTCCTGGCCCCACCCTTCTCCTTCCCCACTCCAGGGCAGCCCACCTCCCTGTCTTGGACCCTGTCCTGGTCCCAGTCTTGAGCAGAGCTGGTGTGGCCAAATTGTCTTGGAGGTATCTGTTCCCTGCCAGCCCAGGACAGACCAACAACAAATCTGGGAGCTTTGTGGTCCTGTGGTTTATCCTTAAGTGAGGGGTACGCATTTCAGGAAGGAGACTGAGGCCCACTGGCTTATTTTAGGATCTCCTGCTGCAATCCAAGCCAGCTTTCCATTTCCATTACAACTTATATCTGCCCTAAATCTACCATTTTTCTTAGGCCATGATTTGCAGGAGAACCTGGCTCAAGCAAACGAACCAAGCAGAAAAGCCATCTGTTCCAGGCCTTTCTGAAGAGCTGGGACAATCCATGGGAGAAGGCTGTGTGAGGCTGGGGGGTGTGGGAGTGCACAAATTTCCAGGACCTTGAGTTTAAGCAGATGCAGAAAGTTTTTTGACAGGGAATTAAAAAAAAAATAAGGAGAAGAAGATAATAAAAGCTTCTTGCTCACTCCAGAAGTAGAAAACAGCCTCCTGTTGCCAAAGTTGTCATTCCCTAATCAAAACATCTGTCTGGAGGAAAAATGGCTGCTTACATTGAGCTTTGCATCCCGCTGGAAGCCAACAGATGCTCGGCTGGGCTGCAGGAGGCTGCAGGCCAGGAAACAGAGCCAGGGATCAGGGTCTTGGAGAGGGGAAAAGCAGGAAGGCAGACTGCTTATCCCACCTCCCTTCAACACACTTCCCTCACGAGCTCAGCCCAGGTGTTCCAGCAGCCAAGTGGAATGCCTGCTGGGAATGTCTCTGCAGGACTTGGGAGAGGTGAGGTGCACTGGAATGGCCAAGAAGGAGGAGGGAAGGCACATCTCTTCAGGTACCTGAAGCAACTCCATGATTCATCAGGTGTGACAGACTTTATGACAAAACTGCATTTCCCAGCAGAAATTCCTGCAGTGCCTGAAATTTCAGCTCAGGTTTCAACTCAAACCTCTCTCTGCCCAATGTTGATGCAGGCCAAATTGTGGATGGGTCCTGGGTGGGTTGGAGCACAGCAGGGTGAAATCCTCTCTGCAGGCCACCCCTATCTGACATCCAAATCCTATGGAAGTGGGCAAGGGCCATGGTCCCTTGGCCAGAATCCCTGAAGCTCCGTTTCACAGCATTTGGAGGACACATCACAGGGATCTGTAGGGATGTGGGGAGGTCCTGGCCCTCCCAGCCCTCAGAACATGAGGAGATGGATGGGATGTTCCTCCACACCTCTTTATGTGGCCACCCAAACTTCTGCCCTGGGAAAGGCCTTCCTGGAGGCCCTGCATCCCAGAGATGAATTTTCCTAGGAAGAGGACAGCATTTTATAGGACCAAGAGGAGGAATGAAGCTGGTGGCAGGCTGGTGCTCAGGAATTTGATTCCTTGGATCGGGTCTCAGAGGGAATGATGCTCCCTCCCACCACCCTCAGTGGAGGCAAAGGGCTATGGGGAAAGATAAACATCTCCAGCTGCCCACCTGAACACCTCCAGCTGCGTGTCAGGAATAGCTATGGGATGCCAGAGCACTTCCCTACTCATCACAGCTGTGTCCAGCTCCTGCCAGCCTTCCCCACATGTAAATCCTCTCTTCCCCTCCAGGCCCTGGGGGACAGGGCAGGATGGGAGTGCCAGGATGTGCACACCTGGCACTTCTTTGTCCTCCCCTCCTTTTGCAGCAGACCAAGGGAACAGCATCCCCGCAAACCATCCCTTGGCGCCGGATCCAGCAGTCACCAGGAAGTGCCTCCGTCATCTCTTTAACCCACAGATTGTGGGGAAAGGAAAGAGGACAAGGAGGGATGGGAGAGTGGATGAAGACAGAGAAAAACCTGCTGGGCTTCTCCCCACCCTCAGGGGAACGTGGATGGGGGTAGGATGATCCCGACTTGCCTGCTTCCTACGCTGCTGCTCCTGGGGACACGATCCGAGGACGCACGAGCCACCGGTTGGACCCATGACAGATGCTCCATGGGGCTGAAAGCCCTTTCCAATTTTTCTTTTAGAGGCCTCTGGCTTCCACCACATCCACACCATCCATGGGACCGACAGCTTTGCAGCCCCAGATCGCAGGAGCAGCCTGGTTTTGCAGATGCTTTTAATGGGCTTTCTTTTTTTAATTAGGTCTTTGTGTCAGAACTGACTCTTTTCTCACCCCCTAAGGATTCCTTGCTCTATTTTGAATATAAAAATGATCACCTGGGAGGGGGTGGGAGTTGCACTTCCCAGACAACCTGGGCAATGAAAATAGCAGTGAGGAAGGCAAGAAACACAAAGAGAACCCAGACACAAACCCCAGCAAATGCCACAGGCTATTAACAGCTGTCATTAAAAACAGTGAAAATGACTGTGAATGGACTGTGCTTCCACTATGCAAACCACCAAATTTTAGGAAACAACAAAAAAAACTGGCTTTGCCAAGATCTTTCCTTTCTGTGACTAAAAAAAGACCTTTTTCTGATGAAACAAATCTTGTTCCAGCCAACCCCATCCCTCTATGAACCTACTCAACCATAGCAGCGTGGTCTAACGAATGAAGACCTGGTCAGGGACTTGTGGGTGGCTCTGAGGAAGTGACTTTTTCATTTTGCCTCAGCATGTTTGATTGAGAGACCGAAACTCTGTCCTGGGAGATAAATATTGTATAAGAAGCAGGATTTGTTTCTACAGAGGCTTCCCATGGCGGGTGTGTAACAAGTTGGCTCCTCCGGGGTGTTCTCAGTGTATTTTCTTAAGCTGGTGCAGACACGAGGCCCAGAAGCCACCATGTAAACCTCTGTGGGTAGTTGCATGACGACATCTTTGTGTTGGATGTGGCAGCAAGAGGGAAAAGGACGCTTGGTCTCAGCCAGCTCGAGGCTGGGATGACCTCACATCGTTTACACTTCAGCTGCCCCCACTGAGCAGGACAAACATGAGCCGACAGCTGCTGGGTGTGATGCACAAGATAAAAGTCACCCCACACTGGTGATGTTGTTTACGGGAGGAAAAGCTTCACGGGGCAGATCTGAGCTGAGGTCACAGCAGAAGACCTTTACCAGCCATAGGACACAAGGACAACAAGAGGGTGCCTGAGGACACGATGATGTGTGAGGTGGGGGCGGCTGCTCCAGGGTGCACGTGCCTGGTTTCCATCCCTCTGGAAATACGGTATGGAAATCAGCCTTGGCTCTGCCGCTGTGCTCCTGACAAAGGAAGACAACCTCATGGAGGGCTGCAAGTCCGTGGGGCTCATACTGCGTCCCTAGTCCTGGAGGGTCAGCACAGAATCTCAGAATCTCTAAATCCCAGAATCTCTAAATCCCAGAATCCCATAATCCCAGAATCCCAGAATCCCAGAATAGTATAGGATTGGAAGGGCCCTCTGAAGATCACCCAATCCAACCCTCTTGCTAAGGCAGGATCACCTGTAACAGGTGACACAGGGACACGTCCAGGTGGGTTTGGAATGTCTCCAGACTGGGAACTCCACACCCTCCCTGGGCAGATGTTCCAGGGCTCTGACACCCTCAACATAAAGAATTTCCTCCTCATGGTTGAGGTGGAACTTTTTGTGGTATATTTTATGGCCATTGCTGTTCATCCTGTGGCTGGGCACCACTGAGAAGAGCCTGGCACCATCCTCTGACACCCTCCAAGCCTGGGTGACTCTGAAGACAACCAGGACAGACACCCAGACCAGCAGGCCTCAGCCACGTGTGCCTGCTCCTAGAGACACAGAAATGAGGGAGCCCGTGCAGATTTGCCAAACTTCTCCCTTGTCAATTTGCATTTTCCCTTCCCAATTCTCCTCCAGCTAAGGGCAGGGGGTGGAGGTGGAGCTGCTCAGGTCTGGAGCTGGGGAAGAAGAGGACAGTCTCAGGTTTAGGTGGAGTGATTTGAGCTTTAGGGCAGGGCCTCATCATTTGGTGGGTGACCTCTCTTTGCTAAATGAGCTTCACTTCCTATCCCTATGAAAAGGGAAGTTGCTCTTTTAGAAAGCTGCTGTCATCCACTGCTGAGGTGGGAAGGAGGAGCCTACCACGAGGTGCAGCAAGGGCTGAGCAGTGAAGTAGTGTCTGCCAAGTCATCCTGGGAACAGGGCGATGGCGTGGCAGCTCCAGACAGAAACCTGCTTCTGATCTGAGACACATTCCCACTGCTGGCAGCGGGGAAACCCAGCAGCTGCAGCCGCCTGCTGCAAAGGCTCTCCCAGTGATGGCCGCAGTTCAAGCAGCTCAAAACCAAGAACTAAAAATAAAAAAATTGGAAATGGTGTGGTTTGCCAACTGCATCCCAGGGAGGTTGTTCTGGTATCTATGGTATCCTGTGTGTCATCTGGGGCACATCCCTTCATCCTTGTGCCTCCTCTGTTCCCTCCAGCCTGGACATCTCATGGCCACGAGATGAGACCTGGCGTCCAGAAGCCCAGACAGTTGGCTTACTCAGCCCAGGGATGTCCTCTGAAAGTGGCTGGAGGGAGAACCCTGAGAAAGCTGGTGAGAAAGGGCACTAAAAAGGGGGAAAGTCTCTCATTTGCAGCTCCCAGTCACTCCAGATGGGCTCCATCTGTCCCTGTTCCCCCGACCTGAAAGCACAGGCTGTGATCTCACCCAGACAAGCAGGGTCTTTCTGGTGGTGGCTTCCACCCTGTTTCCATGCATCAACTCCCAGATGTTCTCCAGTGTCTTTGCAGGCCCCTACACAAGTGTGAAATCATGGAATTATAGAATCACGGAACGGTTTGGGTTGGAAGGGATCTTAAAGATCATCCTGTTCCATCCCCTGCCATGGGCAGAGACACCTTCCACTATCCCAGGTTGCTCCAAGCCCCGTCCAACCTGGCCTTGGACACTTCCAGGGATCCAGGGGCAGCCACAGCTTCTCTGGGCACCCTGTGCCAGGGCCTCACCACCCTCACAGGGAACAATTTCTTCCCAATATCCCATCTAAGTCTACTCTCTGTCAGTTTGAAGCCATTCCTGGAAACTGAGGAAATCTCCCTCCAGATGACCCCACAGCCAACCAGGATGACCCCACAGCCAAACTCCTGCAGTGGTGGGCCCTGCACAACCTCCCCGTGCAGCAGTGCCCATCCCATGGCATTTTATCCACTTCACGCTGAACCAAAGGTGTTCCTGTTGGGATTTCTGCTGCAGAGGTGACTCCAGCTTTGCACTGAACCCACCAAGAGGGATGAAGGTAGCTCTCCTCTCCCATCTGGCCCCCAGGACTGCCTCCCCATCCTACTGCTGTAAAAGCTGGGCATCTCATTTCTGCCAGACATTTTCATGGGCTGGCCATGCTTTTCTCTTCCCTTTTAGGAATGACTACTCTCCTTTACCATCAGAACCTCCCTGTTCCCACTCCTCTAGCAGATTAAAAGCTTATTTACAGTGTCCTGTTGCTCCTGAAAGAGGCTGATGTGTTATAGACAACCTACCAGATTCCATGTGGAGACTTCTGGAGCTTTTTGAACTCTGAGGACTTTTTGAATTCTGAGGCAGCATCTCAGCTACTAGAACAGGCAATATTGGGGTTCCTCTCCCACTCTTAAAAATTTGGTGGCTGCATCCAAACCCCTGGTGGTCCCCATTCTACAGGAGCTGTGGTGGCTCCTGGATTACATTTATCCATATATGTTTATTATGTTTATTTAGAATCTATCCTGACTTCACTGGCCCTCCTCTTTGGTCTCACATTCCAAGGGACAGGCTGTCCCTTTCCCCCTGATGTGGAGGAAAATAGAGGATCCCATCCCTGTGTTTGGGATGACACTCAGACACGGGCACCAGGTACCAGATCACCCCGGGCGCAGGGTGAGGATGGACTCCCTCTTGTTTCACTATCGTTATTTATTATTAAATCCTTCTGGTTTTGAAGGGATATCTCCAGGGACTGGGATGAAAATATGAGTTTTGGGTGATGGAAGCTGGGACATAGTCTGCTAGGAAGGGCCACAAAGAGATTTTGTCTGGATCCCGTGAGGAAAAGCCTCTTCTGGACAGAGAAAGTGACTCCTACTCAGACCAGTCCTCCCTGCCAGGCTTCTCCTACACTCACAACTTGGCTATTCTTGGCTACTTGCAGCAGCCAAGACCTTGTCTCAATATTATTTCCTTTCTGATGCTCGTAAAGAAAGAAGGAACCCATTACTTTTTAATCCCTTATCCAAAATCAGAAGATTAACTCAGTTTTCAGAATTAAAATGATATCGAAACATCCTTATGGTGCTCGAAGGAGACAGAAATGTGGCAGAACAAGGCTGAACCTCGCAACCAGGTTTGTGACAGAAAGTCATTATTTATGGCACAGAAGTGATGAGGCTGATCCACTCTCAGGTTACCTCACACTTGATCTGGTCTGAATTTATTGCTTCAGAGCCAGAAGAAATCTTATTTCCTCAAGTTTCTTGCTTTGCCAGTGTCCCTGCTCTGCCTGGCATCAGCAGTACTGCACTAAAACAACCAGGATTTCTTCTCACCTGCTTAGGACCAGGCTTGTACCGAGTCCCACATTCACAATTCCCTTCCACTCACAGTTATTATTCCTTGGCAGACCACTCAGTGACTTTTGGAATGCTTTTTCCAACTTTTTCATCACAACTTTTAGGGGGAAAAAAAGCATTTCATGGGAAATCACCACCTTTCAAAAGGTTCTGTCACAGAAACACCACGAATATCGGCACCTTCCACTTGGAAAAAAAAAATACTAATTGTGCAAGTTCGCTGCATTAATGTCTCAAGCAGCTGTGCTCTTCTTCCTCTGCTTCTAAAATGGTCAAGGCCAAATATGCAAGAGACAGCCAGGAAAAACTGTCGAGATAAAAATCAATTTAAAGCTTTTCTATCAGTTTCTCTGCATGCTTAGCACAACACCACTTCTCCCTCTTTCCATCACACATTGAGTGTGATGCCTTGATTTTTCCATAGGTCAAATTTAACCTCTATTCAAAGGCCACTTCTCAGGCATCATCCTCCCATAGACACATTTTGAGATATTCTGCCCCAAATTGCATGGTTCCAAGTCGTTCACATAACCCTGGATGCCACCACGGCTCAGGTTTTAGGCAAGAAACTCTCTGGGCTGAAAGAAGCCCAGCAGCTCCTCTGCCCACAGCATTTTGTTACGGTTTTTCTTTCCCACTTCAGGTTTCATGGAGATAAGGGACCTTCCATGAATGAGGAAACACCATCCTGTAGTAAATTGGAACCAGGGGGACCTGGGCATGGGGCCCAGCACCTCTTTTGCCTCTTGGCCGTAAGGTCCTTTTATCAAGGGACAAAGAGTTTTTCAACCAACATTCATCCACCAAAATCATTTCTGATTCCGCCATCACAAAGGCAGACCAGATGTCCTGGACACTGAGTAATTTTTCACTCTTCTCTGCTCGTGAAGTAGCAAAGAATTCATTTGTGAGCCACATGTTTATTATTTGTGCTGTGTCTCCTACGTGCCTGACACACAGGACTGCAGGGGTACTGCTGGCTGCTTTTTGATCAGTAACAAATTCCACAGCTTCCAGAGGAGCAGAAATTGTCAGTGAGATTGGATCAAATTTGGAAAATGATTTTATAAGTGCGTAAGTAAATAAAAAAAGAGGGGAAAATGCAAGGGGATGAGTTTGAAAAGCACATTTCAGTTCAGGAGCCATGTGTATTTCACAGGGTGGCAGAAACATAGGACTGGCACCACGAAGGTTCTTAATCTCAGAAACCCCCTAACTCGGACTTCAAAGCTTTCAGTGATGGAAATTCCCACTGCTTCCTATCAGCCTATCCCAGCCCTCCAATTCCCATAGCCTTAAAATGACTTCCTAACAACCAGAACTAATTTCCTTCTCTGAAAGACCCATGACTGCCTGTCCTGCCCATGGTGGCTGCCCCTGGATCCCTGCAAGTGTCCAAGGCCAGGCTGGATGGGGCTTGGAAAAACCTGGGATAGTGGAAGGTGTCCCTGCCCATGGCAGGGAGTTGGAATGAGCTGATCCTTAAGGTGCCTTCCAACCCAAACCATTCCATGATGCCATGGTGGACAGCAAGATTCGTCCCCCCCTCTTTGCTGTGTCTCCAGCAAAAGAAGCAACATCATTTCTTGCAGCAATTCCACACAGTCCACACTTCCCATACCTCTGCTCAATCGTGTCCCTCTACTTCAGGCATTTATCACTGGGTTTGGAAGTTTGAATAGGCAAGGCCACAATGTTTTTGAAATTAAAACTGACTAACATTAACACAGACAAAATTGCTCTGTAAAACCACAGGAAAATTGTTCTCCTGCTCAGTTGCAGTTTTTTCTCAGAAAAAAACTATAATTAAACCCCATTTTTTTACTTCTACCCAAGGAGCTGCTGTGGTTTGAGCTTGGCTTTTGGTGGTGGGGGAGATTTTTTTTGCTGGACATTGTGATGGACTTAAACAGCAGGATGACTTGTGAGAAGAAAATATCTTGTCCAGCATGAAACATTGGAATTCTGGCTTACATTCCTATCTATTTTTGATCAAGAACTGTGACCCTGCATAGCCTGTTTTGTCCAGTGATGTCCAGTGGTGCAACTGCTCCTTCCACAAGCAGCATCAGGACCCTGGGGCTGTAATTTGTTGCCAAGACCTCTGCAAGGGGGAATTTCATCCTTTTTTACCCACCCCCAGCTACTTCTAATCTTGCAATGTGGTGTCAGCCTAACGAAAAAAGCTGATTTGCACCACATGGAACTAAGACATGGATGGAAACTTTGGGGCTGGCGAGGATTCCAGGAGGATTTAGCCCCAGGTGTCGAGTTTTTGCCCGTGATAGAACCCCTGCAGGAAATGATTGGCTGCAAAGGAACTCACCCACATGGAGGCAGCGCTTGGTTGCCTCCAGAGGCTCATGAACCGTGAAGGAGCAGTGAGAAAATTCCTTTTTTAAGACAGATGGAATGGAAAGAATGAGGGGAAGGAAGGAAGGCAAATGATGAAGTAACGGTGTGCTCGGGAGCTCCTACTCTGCTCAACACATCCCTGCGATCCCTGTGAAATCCATCCATGTGAATCCCTGTTTCCACACCCGCTTGAGATGACAAAAAACCTGGGCTGCTCCTGAAAATGTCCTAGAGGCCTTTTCAGATGCTGATGTGCCCATCAAGGCACCACAGAGAACTAAAGGTTGAAAGGCCAGTCAGGAAGAAAGTCATGATGTAGAAATAAAGGGGCTGATAGCTGTGTTTGAGACGGACACACAGCCCAAATTAGGAGGGAATGGGATGCCCATCCTGGGATATTTTGGGTTTAGCTAAGGGGAGCTGGGAGCGCACCATGTCAGATGAGAGCCCGGGGTATAACAGCATCCCAGAACACCCCACGCTGACTAAACCAAACATGGGAATTCATTGGAAAAGAAGATGAAGAATAATCAGCAGCATCTTTGCAAAATTTTCACTTAAATATGCCTTGGGTCTTTCCTCCTCCATCAGAAAATTCAGGTTTTGATTTCACAGTCCTCACGGGGCAGCAATAGCCCCGTATTGACAGAACAAAACAAGAATGTGCCAGAAGGGCTTTTTCACTGACTTTTGGGTATCAATATAATGAAAATGCTGCAGGAGGTCTGGGAGAAGAAAGCAAAACGTGAACAAGAAATCACAAGCTCTGCAGCCCTCAAATCTTCTGGTAAAAATGACTTAAACCTTGACAGAATGACCAACCGAGAATATTAATGAGGGTGCCTGGGCTGCCTTGCAGCTGTCCTTTTTTAATTCCTCATTTCCATCTGCCTTCTCCATCTCCAGCACATACCCGAGCAGGGACCATGTGCGTGTGCTCTGCATGCAGCAGGATCCCTCACTGCTGGCAGTGTCCTGGTTTTGCACTGTTAAAGATCCATAATCAATTAAACACCAGAGCAGCCCAGCATGAGAGGCAAGAAACAGCCCCAAATCACGAGTGGGCTAACTAAAGCACTTTGAAGAGTGTTCAGTGGGGCATCGCTGGCCACAAAGCCCTGAGGAAACACCTGAGGAGGTCTGAGATGCAAATACCCCACAACACGGCACACGCTCTTCTCTCCCAGAAGTGTCACAGCAAGCACGGATAACCTGAAATATCCACGCTCCAACTTAGAGCTCTGGAATTTTGAGCCTGACCTAAATTCTAATCAGGAATGAAAGTTACGGGCTTAGTGCAGATCCTGCAAAGTGACCACGGTAGAAGCAGCAAGTCCACTCTTCCTATAGCTCTGCTGGAGATTTCCAACTTTGCCAGAAGCTTTGTCCACAACCAACATTAACTTTGCAGTGATTTTACCAGCTTCAGTGGAGGAGCTGATGGAAATAAAATATTACGTCCGAGGGAACCATTTAAACCATCTGTGCGGTGGAATAAAGCAAAAAACCCTCAAAGATCCCAAACATGCCTCTCCAAATATGGGGAATTAAAGATTCGACCCTTCCCCACGCCGTCCACAGTACCCAAAGGTTGCTGAGTTGGAAGCTGAGCACCCTAACTTCCACCTCCCCTCAGCTTCAGAACTGATTTCACTTTCTCCTGTCACTCTCATTCCCAAGAAATTCAGTTGGATGAAGCTCATTCACTCCTCGCTGTCATCTACTTTCACTATTTTTAAGAGAAAATAAGTTGATCTGTGCCTGAGAGAGAACCCACTGGGTGAGCGTCCGACTTGGAGCATCAGTCCCACCTCAGAGCGTTCCCAAATCCAGCACTGGGAAGGTGCCAGAAGGAAAGACAGACACACCCCCTATCCTGGTCCACAGCAGCAGTTTGGCTCATTGGACATCCCACCCTAATCCTAAAGGCTTTAATAATCACTGGTCCAGAGATGGGCCAAATCTTTAAATACCCTAAGGGAATATGCCCAGGGGAGCACCAGACAACAAACAGGCAGCAGGGAGGAAGGAAAACTGCTGGAAAATCATTTATACTTACTTTGAGAGCCCTGTGTTCAGATTAAATCATATCCCACTCGATCTTAGCTGTCCACCAGAGCTGAAAAACCCCTTCCAGATCATCAGCTTAGGACCATCAGCTCCTTTTGATGAGTTTCAATCCTTGGAGCACGCAGAAGGAGAAGCCCTGATTCTTCTTCTTGTCGTGTGTTGAGTTGCTGTTGGTGGTTTCCTGTTGCCAGCAGCTGAATGATAAATGGAACTGGTTTGTTACACTTAGAGCAGTGGAGGGCTGACAGTATGACCACACTTCTCACACACTGCTAATATTAGAACGGGGTCTACCTTAGAAGAACCCACAAAGGCTCCTCAGGCTGTAGAAAGTCTGGTCCTACTGCAAACAACACCCTGAATTGCCCTCATTCAGGCTGGGGTGAGGTGAAGTTGTCCCCTGCAGCCTCAGGGTATAAAGCTGGTCTCAAAATGGGAGGAGAAATATGGGTCTGGAGTTGTCTAAATTGGCCCATTCACAGCTCAGAGCAGCCTGGGCCAATAGAAGGGGTGGAGTTACTTATTGCGTGCACTTAACTTTCAGAGAGCTTATCACCAGTCAGGTTCAAGTTTGAGAAGTTTCCCTTTTTGTAATCAGCTGGGTTACAGGGCTGTAACCTCACTCACTTTCCATCTGAGGTTCTGTTTCCACTTCAGAGCTCACCTAAAGAGGCTGGTCATGTTCTTCCTCCTTTCTTCAACGAGTACAAGACAGCTGATGCCATTTAGGGCATAGGGGGAAGAGCCCAGGAGACAGCTGACAGCACATCCTGATATCTCTTTATCACTTGTGTGTAAGATTTTGTGAGATCTGCCTTCACTCTGTTCTGTGCAATTAGCTGCTCGTGGTGCTGCACAAAGCTCTGCCCGTGCTGAGGACCCAGCGCTCACCTGGAGCTGCTGCGGGCAAGGCCCAGCTCAGATCTCACTGCACTGGGGGGGGTCCAGTGCCTTCCATTCCCAAGGGTCTTCGGGCACTGGAGAATCACAGAATGGTTTGGGTTGGAAGGAGAAATCAAGCTTTCCTTGTTCCATCCCCTTGCCATGGGTAGGGACACCTTCCACTAGACCAGGTTGCTCCAAGCCCCATCCAGCCTGGCCTTGAACACTTCCAGGGATCCAGGGGCAGCCACAGCTTCTCTGGGCACCCTGGGCCAGGGCCTCCCCACCCTCACAGCCAACAATTCCTTCCCAATATCCCATCTCTGCCTGCTCTCTGGAAGTGGGAATCCATTCCCCCTTGTCCTGTCCCTTGTCCCAAATCCCTCTCCAGCTCTCCTGGAGCCCCTTCATGCACTGGAAGTGGCTCTGAGGTCTCCCTGGAGCCTTCTCCTCTCCCGGTGAACATGCCCAGCTCTCCCAGCCTGGTTCCAGAGCAGAGGGGCTCTAGGCCTCAGAGCATCTCCATGGCCTCCTCTGGAATCACTCCAGAAGTTCCTGGTCCTTCCTATTTTTACCATGCAATGCTCTGAAGCTCCATCATTCTCATTTCCACCCTCACCTGCAGGTTCCAGACCCACCAACTCATCTGAAGGCCAGGAAGCTGATGAGTGTCACCTACAGATCCTGCTGGGTTCTGGATAAAGCCTCCACACATTGAGACAAGGAGAAAGGAAAATCAGCCAGAGCTTCAACAAACAGGACAACAAGGATCCTGCCTGAGACTGGCTGAGCAATGGGATGTTTATCAGCTCTTTTTTGAGATGAGGGATGAAAATCTTATATAGCAGAAGGTTGGATCTTCACTCTTGGTCCTGCAGTTTCAAGGATCACCCCTGGCTGAGATAACACCCTCCTGCTGATGGATTTCTGCAGGGGAAGTTGTCTGGAGGCAAATTGCAAAGTATGGATCTCTCTGAAATAGTGGACATCGGGACTGTTGCAAGCATTTGATTTTATGGCTCATTCATCAGGCTGAACAAACAGCAAAGCAGAGGAATCTAACAGGCAAACACATTTCAGGTGCTGTTCACATTTTAATGTCCCCAAAAGAGTCGGTTTGGTTTATAAATAGGAAAAAACCTCCAACAGTTGGGGTGAAAGAAAAAGAAGATAAAAATCCAATTATTGGTCTTTCATTTTATTGTCCTGGGTTGAGGAGATTGTCCAGATTCCATTTGTCAAGCCAACAGCTGCTGAAGTAGAACTGTGTTTCCTGACAATCAGTTACAAATCCAGGAAATTTCACCCAGCTCTTGCTGCAGGAGTGAGCAGGAAGTGACTTTGGGGTGACAGGGGAGGGAAGCTGCAGCTTGGACTCCACCTTTTATTCACCCCAACTTAAAGCAGGTGTCTGAGATGGGCTTTTCTTACCTTTCCCTTCCTCACAAAGCCAAGGAAATAAGTTCAGGGCAATCAGAGCATTTTAAAACTGAATTTTGGGGAGATGATGTTCACTCAAGACCCCTCCAATCCTGTGGGTTTTGGTGATGAAGCCTTACAGGGTGGAATGGTAAGACTGGAAGCGGGGGGGAATTTTTATTCACTAGCACTTCTGGAATTAATTTACAACAAATATTTTGAGTGAAAGTGGAACGGAAATCCCTTTTTTACAGCAGAGAGGTGAAAAAAATATATATCAGTCTTGAGATTTTAAATGCTTTTTACCTTTATGGATTGCTGCAATGGATTGGGTTAGTAGCTTTATCAAAGGAAAGCCATTACAAATCAGTCAAAATCTTTGGAAAGGGTCTTGATTTTATTTGGAAATGATTTCTAGTTCTTCAGGTCTTGGGATTTTTTTTTTTGAGTTGAGGGAAGGATAATTCACTAACTCAATATACACACAAAGTTAGTTATGGAATCACCAAGTGGATCTGCTTTTACCTTTGAAAAAAACAAATGGGCTGAAAATTCCCACCATGACTTTGGCAGGATTTCAGGCACAATCGTCCTCTGTTTTGTCTTTGATGTTTGACTCACCTGGGAGAAACCCATAGAGAAAATAATGTAGATACCCCAAGGAAGGAACCTGATCTAGTGGAAGATGTCCCTGCCCATGGCAAGGGATTGGAACGAGGTGATCTTTAAGGTCCCTTCCAACCCAAACCATCCCATGATTCTGTGAAGGCTGAAACAGGCCAGTGCCAGGTCCCTCAGTGATCCACAGAGATGAGCAGCCAGGTGAGTTCAACTGACCTCTGCAGCCCTCGGGATGCCAGGGGACAGCATCACCTGGAGACCTGCTGCCCTCTGCAGGTGCCTCTGCCGCATCTCCAGGTTGATTGGCCCCCAGGTGATCCTCCAGCCATGCCAGAGCACCTTCCCAGTACAAGTCCCTGGGGAGGTAAAGGAGTTTGAACCTGTCTAGGAGAGGATGATGATGGTTGGGAGCACCACAGACTCCTCTTCCCATCCTTGGAAGGCTGAGCCCCAGGGAGCCATAGGATCAGAATGGTTTGGGTTGGAAGGGACCTTAAAGATCATCTCATTCCACCCCCTGCCACGGGCAGGGGCACCTTCCACTATCTCCCGCTAAAAAAAAACGGCCTTTGAAACCCCCCGGGGACCCGGGGCCAGCCACAGCTTCTCTGGGCACCCTGTGCCAGGGCCTCCCCACCTCACAGGGAACAATTTCTTCCCAATATCTCATCTAAAGATACTCTCTTTCAGTTTGAACCCTTTCCCCTTTGTCCTGTCACTCCATGTTCTTGCCCCAGCTTTCCTGCAAGTTCCCTTCAGGTACTTTAGGAACTTTTCTTTACAGAGTCTTTGCTTTAGGAGAAAAGCATTTATCTGGGGATTAACTGAGAAGAAACCATTGATGGTCCTGTGAGATTCCAGTACTGGTCCCACACAATGGCCACACAAGCCTGCCAGGAGATCCAGCTCCTCCATGCTTTGCTAGCAGGATACCTGCAAGGAGAAATCATCCAAATCCAGCAGAAAGGGCAAGAAGCAGAAGGTTCAAATCCAAACGGAGTTGAGCTGCTGCTGTTGTGATAGAGGAATGGGCATTTCTGCCCATTTTGGGTGGTAAGAGGCAGCTCAGAAGGTCCAGGTAAGATTTAGGGGGCTCTAAGGCACCTTACAGTGTTTGTGGTGTTCAGATCAGCACAGGGGTTCCCAAGGAGGTCTGGCTGCCTCATCCCTGGAAGTGTCCAAGGTCAGGTTGGACAGGGCTTGGAGCACCCTGGGATAGTGGAAGGTGTCCCTGCCCATGGCAGGGGATTGGAATGGGATGATCTTTAAGGTCCCAAACCCTTCCATGATTCTACAAATGACCACTACAACAAGAAATTCCCAGGTTGGGCTTTGCAAAACCACATCCCAGCAAGAACCCAGGCTTGGATCCATGTGTTCCCAAGAATTCACCAGTCCTCTGGAAAAGGGCCTGTGCCCAGGGATGGTGTGGGAACTGGCAGTCTCTGGAGCTCTGAGTGCAACAGAAAGGATTCCTTGTATCTGAGGAAAAGAAAAAAACACTGAGCCATATATGTGGACAGTGCTGGTGTTGCACAGGTTTATTTTGACTCATCCCACATAATCTCAGGTGTCCACTGCAGGTGGTTGGTGTCAGAGCATCACCAGCAGGAGCAGCACTGTTCTTCAGCAGCTCCCCACCAGTTTTTTTGGATGAGGACAACTTATCCAAGATAAATCTGGGCCAAAAAAACATTCAAACCCCATGCACTGGCTTCAGAGGGACGTGGCTGCAGCCTTTCAGTGCTATCTTATGGCAGCTCATCTGAAATCCATTACGCAACTGAATTAAAAATAAACATTTACAGAAGAGGGAGCGGGTGACAGTGTGTGGTCTGTTCCTGCGAGGAGACAGACAGACAGACATCCAGCCTTGGGAGCAACACCTCTGCTGTAAGCTCACCCTGCTAGACCTGGGCTCTGGCCCTGTCTGGCCACGTCCCTGCAAGTCAACTCTCCTGGCTATCAAATCTGGGTGGCTGAATCCGACTTGTTTGTCAGGAAAGGGCTCCAGCCTTGGTCATTCCTGAGCCATGTCCTGGGATTGCTCATCCTACGTCAAAACCAGGCCAGGGGCTGTTTCACCCTGTGCCTGTCTGTTCCCTGGCACTGTTTGGGTTCCCTGACCCAGTTTTGGCTGAAATGTTGCAGGAAATGTTGAACCTCCACGTGCTTGATGGACCAGGCTCTGCTCCATGGGACCCAGCAATAGGATAGCAGGAACGGGCAGGAACTGATGCCCAGGGAGTTCCACCTGGATATGAGGAAGAACTTCCCTTTACTGAGCACTGAACAGAGACCAGAGATGGTGGGGAGTCTCCCTCACTGGGGATATTCCGGTGGGATGGCCCTGCTGGAGCAGGGAGGCTGGACCAGTTGACCCACCGTGATCCCTTCCAACCTGACCCATCCCTGCGATTCTGGGATTCCTTGCTAAGAGTTCCAAGGCAGCTGTAGGTCTCTGTCAGACAGTTTTAACAAGCAGGCAACAGCTCTTCCATCTCCCTTGGCGCCTCTCCATCATCATCAGCCTTCAGGTGTGTCCCTGCAGCACAGCGAGAGCTGATCACCAGGCTGAGTTTGCATATGCAGATCTGAAATCTGACAAAAAACGGGTGCTGGCAAAGCAAAAAAATTTAAAAGAAAAATTGAAAAATTTGCATTTTCATCAGAAATGTGAAAATACTGCTCTTCACTCTGAATCTGCATTGATGCACCCAGGGCACCCCCCTTCTCTGCACTCCAAACTTCCAAACCCTGTATGGGCACAGCCTCTAAATTACTGGGGGGGGGGGTGGGGTACCCTTGGCATTTGAAGGGAGGTGGGAAATCCCAGCCCTCCCATGAGGAGCTCAGGAAGGGGCTGTAAATCTCTCCCTGTTGCCCACAGGGGGGAGGAGGGATGGTTTAGGCACAAGAAGGGAAGGGTGAAAAAAAGGGGAAAAAAATGTTGTGAAGGGGTTTCTCTCACAAAAGCTGAATGTGGGAATGTGGGAAGGGACCTGGATGGTTGGGGGTCACTGGCCAAGGCTTAACTCTTCACAGCACCAGATTTGCAAATGCAGGTGGTGGCTCTGAGCCACCAGATGTGAGATGTGTGGGGTGCTTTGGAGAGCAGTCCCCAGGCTTTGAGGGGTTAACCTCCATCTTCTGGTGAAGGAAGAAAACCCCCTCTGTCCCCTGCCTTTGATTCTGGACCCCACTCAGCCAGCAGCCGGGGCACTGCCTCTCTCAGTCCCTCCTTGGAAGCAGCTAAAATGGTTTCCAGCCCCACTGGGGCAGCTGTGGAAGCAACAGGCGCTTTCCCAGTACAAAATTCAGGCACAGGCTAGTTCCTAAGCTGGTTTTCTGCCCGGGGATGGATGGTATCAGCAAGCTGGTACCAGCCACGGTGCCCCGAGGCACCACCCTGGGGCTTCCCAGAGATGCTGATGCATCCTTGCAAAATTCCCCTCAGCACACGCAGTCACCCTGGGCAAGCTGTGGCACCTGGAAAACGTTATCCCAAAGCTCTCCCAAGCGCCAGAGGACCACAGACTCCTTGAAGGGCTGATATCCGTGGTGTGAGACAGGAGTAGCGTGGGGACATCATCCCAGTTGGTGTAGGGAGGAGCCACAGATTCCTTTGGGAGCACAGCAGCTCTCCGGGCATCTCCTGCAAGCCCTGAGGGTACCCGGCTTCCACTGGACCGCTCCATCCCTGTTCTCCACGCCGAAATCATCGTGATCCTGCTCCCTCTCCTGGGTGCCGGAGGATGTTTAGGACCCAGGCTGAGCAGCTCCTCCCTTTCAGGTCTCTCCAGGGTTATTGCTTGGTGGGAGGTAGGTTCAGGGCTCGGTGGTATGAATGAAAGAGAGAGAGGAAATCGGCACTGAAAAGCTCAAACTGGAATAGCTCGCCTGTCTCCAGGCAACAGCCCTGACGCAACCGCTGGGGGGAAAAAAAAAAAAGTCCCTTAAATGAAAAAAAAAAACCCAACAAAAAAACCACCACACACACAGATTTCTGAAGCGAGACACAGAGGGGAAGGATGAGACAGACTCCTGGAGGCACTGGTGACACCGCTCTGCAAACACCAAGTTGGGGACCCGAGGTGGAAGGAGGGAGCCAAGATGTCCGTGCAATCCCCTCTCTGATTCCAGCCCCGGTAAGTTTGCTGCTCGTGGTGGCTTGGGGGGACAGAGCCACCCTGGGGACACCCAGCACGGGAGCTGCTGCAGAGCTGCCGGGTGCTGGAGGAGACCCCGGGCGTTTTGAGCCCTCGGGAAGGGGGAGCAGCAAGGACCAGGTCCCTGGGGAGCAGCAGTGAGGGGTGATGGGGACCCCACCGAGCAGCAGTCCAGCACTGGGGTCTGGCGTGCTGGTTCTGCTCTGCTGGGGCTGGGGTTTGCAAAGTGTCCCCCCAGCCTCAATCTCCTGCCCCGCCGACATTCCCCGGAGATGGCCGGCACGGCGGCTCCCCAATGACTGGGAATCAGCGCAGGGTCTGAATCCTGCTTCCCGATGATATCTGTGGATTTTGCTCCGAGCTGGGAGCAGCGTGGGGCTCCTCACCCCCTCCAGGAGGATTTTTCCGCACTGGGTGAGGTGTGACAAGGAAGAGGCTGCCCAGGTTTTGGGACAATCACCTGTTGCTCCCTCTGCCCCCAACCTGAGATGTGCAAGGAGCCCTGGAAAGGTTTGTGGGGTTGTGCAGTGCAGACATGGTGGGATGAGCGCGGTGGCCTCGCAGGGCGTAGCTACCTCGGGTTTTTGAAGCAGGCACCGTGTGCTGAGCAGAGCAGGTTTCCACCTGCTCAGGGCTGGCCCTCGCAGCTCACGTTTACACCAAGGAGGGGGGAAAAAAACACAGCCAGAACTTCTTCAGAGCCCTTTATAATAGCTTGGGGTTAATTGTTAAAATAATAGCGCCAGCCCACACCCCTCCCAGCACGAGTGTTTGTGCAAGCCCAGCCCGAACGCCCCGGGGTGTTGCACACCAGGGCACCATCCCCATCCTACAGCCCGGACCCGCTCCGGCCCGGGCAGGCTGACACCTCTCCCGCCACAGGCACCTGGCTAAGGACACCCCTCCCTGCTTTCCTGCGATGCTCCCCCTGTTATTCCACAATCCTGCACCCTCCGGACCTTTTCTACCTCGGGGACCTCAGCGGAGCGGGGGGAAAATGGATGAAAATCAAGTTCCTGGCTTCCAGCGAGGAGCCGTGCCCAGCTGATTCCCTTGGCTTTGTCTGCTCATCCCTTGTATCCGAGGAACTCCCCACTTTCCAGCGGGAACGAGCCTGTTTTGGCTGCTGTGGGCTCGCTCTGTGCCAGCCATCATTTCAGCACACGGGGGCTGCTGCTGGGTTCTGCGTCCCAGCTCTTCTCTGCTTTCAAATGCCCATGAAAGTCTCACCTCCCCCCCACCCCCATCCTTCGTGGGGGGGGGGGGGGGGGGGCCCCCCCACACAAA
>NW_008237408.1:263425-271046 GCF_000691975.1 Corvus brachyrhynchos
CCCCGGGCTCCGGACTCGCAATCAGCCCTGCAGCCATTAGGTGTTTGCAAAATGTAGCAGAGACACTGCAGGGAGAAAGAAAAAAAAATACAAATAATCAGCCTCAGAGCAGCGTAGCCCTTCTGGGGGGAGGGAGAGGAGGGTCTGTTTGCAACCAGCCGATCTGAAATGATATTAAATGCCAAAGAGCAGCTCTGCACTGGGAGAGGACAGGGCTGAGGATAGAGGTTGGACGATCACGGCTCAGATAATTGGATGGGACAGGGGGCATGTAAAGGGGATTAGGGGGTCACCGAGGGGCTGACCCCACTCCCCTGATCACGTTAACTTGGAGCCTGGGGGTCTCCAGTGGGAGCTGGCTGGCCCTGGCGTTGTCCCTGCAGGGGCTGAACTGGGTGCTGGGCAGATTGGAGCTCAGCAAAGCCAAAAAAAAAAAAAAAAAAAAAAAAAAAAAAAAAAAAAAAGAGGTTGTTTTTGTTTTTTTTTCTTTCTGAAAACACACCCTTGCGTGCTGCATTTGGGGAAAAAATAACTCCTCATACTAGTCTCCTGGGAAGAGAGCATTTCTCAGCCTGCCCTGGCTCATTCCCAAGGAATCCCAGCCCTTTTCATTACCCTGGGCGCACGGGCAGAGAGGTCCCTGCCTCTCCGTGCTGAAACGTGGCCGTGCTTGGGGTGGCAGCAGGGAAAATAAGGGGACAACCGGCTGTGCCAAGCCACAGGTCCTTTGGGGGCATCTCTGGGAACAGGCTGGCCGTGCCACCTCCGAGATTAGGGCCAAAACCTGCCAGGGGCCTGGGGCAGTGCGTGGAGAAGAAACCTTTGCCCGTAATCTGTGGCTCCACCGACCTCACCAGAACACACCGAGGGTGGACATGGTGGCTTCACCAAGAGCCTGTAAACTTGCCTTTGCTCTGCTCCTTAATCCTTTTCCTCCTCAGAGGAATCCTACTTGGTTTGGGCTGATGGGTTGAGAGCATTGACCCCATCCAGCTCCCCAGTTTGCAGCTACTTCCAACCGACTGGAAGACTGGTTCGCTGGAATGCCAAATATTTCTTCATGCAGGATTTCCACACAAAGCCTGGAAATCTGCTGATCGAGGAGAGTCTGACCGGTCTGAAAATGGAGCTACAAGGGTCCCTCTGAAGCAGGCAGCAGCCTCAGCCCTGCTCCCTCACCAGGAGCCTTCTGGAAGCTGTGGGGGACGCAGGAGGGATGAGCTGTAGTCGGGCAGGAAGGTGCAGATGTGTTTATTGAAACAGGTTCTGACTCCTCCCGCGATGCTGGAAATCAGCCAGGGAGAAGTGCCTCGGGGCAGGGAGTGCAAATTGGTCCCTTCTAATCTCACTGAATCACAGAATGGTTTGGGTTGGAAGGGAGGTCTCTTCCATAAAGCTCATCCTGTTCCACCCCCTGCCATGGGCATGGGCGCCTTCCTCTATCCCAGGTTGCTCCAAGCCCCATCCAGCCTGGCCTTGGACGCTTCCAGGGATCCAGGGGCAGCCATCTCTGCACTTCTCCACTCCTCTGATGGGTTTTCTGCAACCCCTACTGCTCTCCCCTCCCCCTTGCAGTGTTTAGGGCTCTTTCTGGACACCATTTGGGCAGAAGGACGGGCCAGGGCAAACTCTTGTCCTGCTCCAGGTCATACGTGAATGGAAAGCCCCTCTTTTTCCCTTTTCCCCGTTTTTCTGTGAATGCCACGTCCACATCCATGCTTGTGATGCCCATTTTGGTCACATCAGTGCTGCCATCCTTCCATGAGGAAAGGAACAAGTTCATGGTACAGGAGTGTGGCCCGAAGGTCTCTATGGGCACCGTGCCCAGTGGCACTGAGGCCTCTGCTGTGGTTCCTCCAGCATGGGCAGAGCCCTTTCCATCCTGTCCCGACCATGCTGAGCAGGCAGAGAGCATCTGATCCTGACAGCACCAATTCCAGCCCTGGAGCATGTCCTGACTTCGGGATCAGACAGCTCTTCATGGTGCTGGAGTCTTGTCCTTTTGAGGGGAGGGAGGATGAAGGTCACATTGGGACCAGGCTGGTTTTCTGCAGGAGAGGATTTCAGCTGCTATAGAAAAGGATTGGGTGGGTAAACACTGAATGATAAAATCCAGGGAAACCAGCTCTCCTCGGAGTCAGTGGGGTGGCTGGGGATTTGCTCTGCATCTCTGCAGGACCCCTGTGCAGAGCAGCAGGATGGGGGGCTCTGGCAGGGTGAGGAAGCCCCCAGCTCACCAAATCCACACAGCTCAGCAGCTCCTCTCCCGAGTGAGGCCATTCTGGCATGGAGAAAAGAATGACTGATGTGCAGCCACCCTGAAAGGGAACCACCAGCTCCAGGGAGCTGCAGTGTTTATCCTGATGGGTCTCTCCTTCCCTCACCCCACTCCTGAGGCCTCTGAGTCTCCGCTGCCCCAAGGATGCTGCAGAGCATCCATCCAGCCCCGTGAGCAGCTGGAGTGCTCCCTTACTCCATTGCTATGGCAACCCCTTCTCACAGGCATCTCCTCCTCTCTGCCCCTCTCCCACCCTGCCACAGACACCCGGGGGGGTCAGAGACTCGAGGGGCGTCAGTCATCCCCACCCCATCCCTGTGTCACTGCTGTGCTAAGGAGGGAAGCAAACACAGCTCTGCCTGCACACCAGGCACTGTCCCCTGCCTCTAGCTCCACCTCAGTGTTCCTTCATCCCACCTTTTCAGGCTCAGGATCCTCCTCTCCCACTGGGAGAGCTGCATGGTGATGTTGGCAGGTCGGATTTACTCCAGGGGTTTCCTCTGTAGGATCAGGGGGTGTCTGCGTGGCCCAGGGTGACCCCTGTGCGAACCTTCAGAGCAAACTGTCAGGGGAGTCACATCCCAAACTCCATGGATCATAGAGGGTGTCCCTGCACCGACTGGAGTGTGGGCATGGGCACCCAGATGAGACCTGGAGACACCAGAGGTGAATTCTTTACACCGCTGAAAGTCCTCAGAGCTTTTTGCCTGAAGGCCTGTTGCATGGACCGACTTCTCAGTGAGAGGGAAACTGAGGCACAAAGCGGCTGAGGTGCTTTCTGAAGGTCATTCACAGGCTGAACCATCGCCTCTGCCCTGTTTGCTCCATGCCAGAGGTGCCATCTGTGGTCTATGTGGGCAAAAGGGTTTCTGTCAGCTGGGTTTTTTCTCCTATTGAGGCTTTTTTGTCGTCCCAGTCTCCAGAGGAGCAGAATTCCTCCAACACAGACTCCTACAGTCACTGCTGCTCCTTTGCAATAAGAATTGGGGTTACAGGAATCCACAGTCCACCAGGAACAGTGAAGGAAGAAGAATAATTTGTTCCCCACACCTCCACCTCGGCCAATTGCTGAACTCCCAGTTTAACATTCCTGTTACTTCTCCATCCCAGGCTTGTGCTCCTGCTGATCGCTTGGGATCGGTCAGTTGACTTCTCCAATGGAAACCTAACCCAAGAAAGAAATTAAAAGGCTTTTTGTTGTTGTTTCAGTGACCTGTTGTGTCCTGTGCTTTCAGGACTCATCTAAAGGAAGGGGGAACCCCCTGAGCAAAGGTTCTTAGTGAGGTGTGAGCAAACCCTCACCCCATTTTGGAGCTGAACTCATTACCCCTAATTAGGGCTGGCAGGCTCTCCCTGCAGCGAGTGTGATAATGAGACCAATCAAGGATTAATCACTTAGATCCCCTCACACAGGGCAGCCCAGGGGGAGCCCAGCCTAGGGCAGGGAGACTGGGAGTATGTGGATTTGAGCCAGAGGCACGTTTGTTTCTGGGAATTTGGTAGCTCTCCGGCACCAAAGGGTTTGTGTTACAGCACAAGGGCATTTTCACACGCTTACAACTTTCAGATCTCTTTCTCCACAGCAGGTCTTTGATCCAAGTCCAAGATATTGATAGGAAATTAGAGGTGGCTCCATTCTGTCACTTCAGAGTTTGGACAGGCTGGGGAGCAGAGCTGCTTATTTAGGGGGTGTCCCTGCAGAGGGAACGAGGCGTTTCGTGTTACACCAGGGAGGAAGTGAAGGATGGGCTGAATCAATGCTGCTTTTAGGGTAGAAAAACCAAACCTCCTCCAAAGCTGCTGGGACTTGTGGTGACAGGGAGGGGGAGATGGCAGCAGGGCTGTGACAAAGGGGATGCTCCAAGCCACTGTCCTGCTTTCATGGTCCAATGCTCTAAATGTTAACTGAGCTGTGCCCAAGGCTCAAATACCAGGGGCCTTTCCCACCCTGAGGATTCCATACACGCTGGAGAACAGGACAAAAGAGTTTGTGTGGGGCTCTGCTTTGTAGCTGTGGCATTCAGAAAATGATAAAAATATGATCTTTGCTGGGGACTAGCAAATCCAGCAGCCCAGTGTGGAACTGCAGCAGACTCTTGGACTGCTGGGTTTGGGCCACCCTCAGCAACCTGCACAGAGGTCTCAAGGACAAAAAAAAACCCCTCAGAGGTGAAGTCTTTGAAGTCATTACTTCTTTTCCTTTATTGATCTATTGAGGCTGGAGCTGGAGGAAAGGTAAATTCATCGACATGCCCTGAGCCCTGCAGAGCACCCCTCCCCCAGGGCAGCCCACTGCTTTCCCCTCTATTTTTCAAGAGAAGAAGGAAAATTGTTGCTGTTCCAGGCACGAGAGCTGTTGGCTTCAACCTGACAGAGTGTCTGTGAGGGCTCCCTCTCCTGTAAAACTCTCATTAACATAAATAGGAGCAGGAAAGAGACCACAACATGACTAATCCTCCACCCCCACACTGTCTGTGTGTACGCTATCAACTCCTCGTTCAGCTCATGTGCCCCCACACAATTGTTGGGATAAATCTTGCGCGCTCTCTCTCTCTCTGTGTTTATTTTAAATTGAATCTTCTTACTGAAAAGGTTGGAGAGGCATAATTATGGTCTGGATTTCAGAGCTGCACACGCCTTTGTGGAAATGGCAGGGAGAAGAATGGCTGAGTAACTCTAGGAAGCTGCACACATCCTGCCTGCTTTTCCAGGCATCTCACTAGGCAGGCAAAAAAGTATTTCGTTTTGCTCCTGGCATTCAGAGGAGAGCTCTGGATCTATTCCTAGCTCAGCTATAGATGAGCACACGACCTTGAGAACGTCCCTTACCTGATCCTGCAGGCAAATGAATACAGAAGCTGCCTGAGCTTAACTCTTGGAGAGTTGTTCGAGTCCTCTGCCCCTCCAGGGCCCAGGGTTTGTCAGAGCAGCTTTGGGCACAGCTTCCATGAGTGCTGACAGGAGCAGAAGTGGGGAGGAAGCTCCTGGTTTCTCTGTGCTACTGCTCCTAAGGGGTGTTACAAGGGACCGTTCCCACTGGATAAAGTGGATGTGGCCAGTGGTGGAAACCACAAGTCCAAGTCTTCCTGGATGTCTGAACCCAAACCATGCCAGCAGCCCAGTTAGTTCCTCACATGGCTGGGAGCACATTCCGGGCTGGAACCAGGGGGTCAGAAGGGAGCCGAGTCCTAAAGCTGCATCTTCAGCAAACCCAGATCTAAACCCTGCTCTGTAAAACTGGAGTGTGGTGTGGGGAAGAATAAATCCCTTTTTCCAGTTCTCCTTTTGACTCAAACTCTTGGGAGAAGTTTGGGTTCACAGAATCCCAGAATGGTTTGGGTTGGAAGTGACCTTAAAGATCATCTCATTCCCACCCCCTGCTATGGGCAGGGACACCTCCCACTAGCCCAGGTTGCTCCAAGCCCTGTCCAACCTGGCCTTGGACACTTCCAGGGATCCAGGGGCAGCCACAGCTTCTCTGGGCACCCTTTGCCAGGGCCTCACCACCCCTACAGGGAAGAATTTCCCCCTAATATTTCATCCAAACTTCCCCTCTTTCAGGTTGTCTTACTTGATTTGCCCAAATGGGGAAATGTGGGTTTGCCAGGCAGAAAATCAACAAGACCAGACAGTCCAAAACCCAGCAGTAGCCACTGGTGTTTCCAGAGAATGTTGGGGTCTGGGAATGTGTCCTGGCCTCCTTGGCAACCTTTCCATGGCCCCTTGAGTTAAGATTGGAGGTGTAGGTAACCAGAGCTTTGCTAAAAGCCAGAGCCTGTCTGTTCCTGCCCCAAAGCACTCAGATAACCGAGGTGAGATCACCCTCCCCAGCAGCACTCTGGCACTGAGCCTCTCCCAAAGCCCTCACTCCCCTGCTCCAGCAAGAGCTGTCTCTCTTTCCTCACTCCCTTTTTCCTTCTCAAAACCAATCCTTTTTTTCTCTTCTAGGTCTTCATCCAAGGCTGGTTTGCTGCTTGAGCAGGGGCCCACACCTCAGCTGTCCTCCAGGGTGCTGTGTTGGGCACCTCGTGACACCAGGTCAAACCTTGAGGGTTCTCATCCCCATCCCTGGCCCTTTCCAGCCCACCTCTATGCCTTTGGACTCCCAGAGAGGATGTCTGTCCCCCAAATCCAAATAGAGGAGGCGCTGGACAGCACGGATGCTGGCTCTGGGGGGGTTCCTCCTCCAGATGATCACCTGAGGACCCTCAAGGCATTGACAGAGAAGCTGAGACTGGAGACCAGGCGCCCTTCCTACTTGGAATGGAAGGCAAAGCTGGAGGAGCAGGCTTGGAAGAGCCCCCAGGCTGAGGGAGATGGGGAGGACGAGGCCACCAAGGCCAAAAAGACCCCAGGGGAGACTGTCCCCATGAGGAAGGTGCAGCTGCACCTCAACGGGAGCCCTGCCCAGGACAAGGGGACTGTCACCTCAGGGAGAATAGGTGGCTTTGAGAGCATCGACGAAGCTTTGACGTGGCTCAGGAAGGAGCTGGTAAGTGATTGCCTGTCCCTGTTAGCACAAATTTTGAAGAGGGATAAAAATGAAAGAGTGGGGAAACTCCTTGTTCCTGCCTGCCTTCAGCCCCAGGTGGAAAGGCAACAATCAGTCATTGTGTTTTCCATCAGTCGTTGTGTTTTCCACACCTGGCTCTTCCAGGTCCATCTTCTGTTGCCTTTTTCTTCATTCAAATCCAGTCCACATTTCAGTCATCCTCCCATCCCAATCTTGGGCCCTGTCTCACACATCTGTTTATTTCTGGACATTTCGCAGAGAAAAGAGAAGACAAAAATGCTTTGTTTTTTCTAGGAATGTGTGCTATAGGAAAATCCACAGAGCCAGGGCACAAGGGCTGGAATTCACCTTTTCTCTGTCACTTTGCTATCATGGTCTTCAGCACAAATTTATCCTGGGCCTGACCCAGCTCCTGACCCAGCTCAGGAGTCAGCACAGCCTGGGGATAATTCCCAGGAGAATGCACCAAGCCTGACAGAGTTCAAGAAATGTTTGGAAAACACTCTCAGGCACATAGAGTGATTCTGGGGTTGTCCTGTGCAGGGCCAGGAGTTGGACATAATGATCCTTGTGGGTCCCTTCCAGCTCAGGGTATTCTATGATTTTCTGGAGGCCGATAGGATGGATGTGTCCCTGTCAGGGCAGCCTGAATTCAGGTCTGGAGAACCAGTCCAGGTGATCTTCACAAGGGTAGAAGCAACCAGGTTCCAAAAATACACTTCCCAGAGATCCTTCCCTTCTCCTCACTGGCATGAAAAGTCCTTATTATTTGGCCCAAATTACTGGAAGTGACTCATGACACGTGGCTCTGTTTCTGTTGCCCAGTTGGA
>NW_008237408.1:271072-289270 GCF_000691975.1 Corvus brachyrhynchos
ATTTGCAGCAGGGGCTGGGACATCACTTGTGGCCAACACTTGTGAAAATGTTCCTGTGCAGACGCTTTGTTTTTGAGAAATACTGAAATCTTTGAGGGGAACTTCTGACAACAGTGAATAATAGTTTTAAAGATTTCTTTGTGACTTTTGCTTCAGGTAATGTTGACTTGTCAACTTTCTGTTGCTGTATTCACCCAACTCCTCTGATCCCCTGAGAATTTATTTACAGAGGTGGCTCTGGGTGCTGTGCTTTGGTGACTTTGTTTCTCAGGATCTTGGCTTTCAGGCATTCAGGACTATTAGGAACAGTGTTGACATGATCCCCTACAACCCCTCAGTGCTCTGGAGAACCTCAGCTCCAGATGTGTGACCTGAATCTGGGTGCAATCCTAAATTCACACTTGATGTAAACCCTGAATCTCGAGATGGTCAAAGACAGCAAGAAGCAGATTTTCCTTCTCAGAATCCTGGATTTTAAAAGATTTGGGGTTTTTTTCAATCTCTGCCCATGATGGAAGTATAAATTGTCTCAGAGTCTGATTCTACCCCTTAGACTGGGGTGTGGTATCTAAACCACCATCTGTCAAAAACTGAAAGTTTAAATTAAGGAAGAGAAAAGGCCAAGCAAACCTTAATTGTTCCCCACTTTCCATTTTCCAGACACTTAATTACACTGGTCTTTGCTGGATCTGGACGTAACTGGTAATTTAGAACAATTTCCCCAAAAGAGAGAGCAGTTTTTTGACTGACCACAGGGTGAAATAGCTGTGCTGGAGGCACGAGTGTGGGTAAGAGCTGCCAGCAGGCAGAGGGAGCACAGCCAGGCCATCCCATCACACGGTGTTGGAACCAAAAGGTGCATTTTGCATTGCATTTCAAGGGTGAAATCCAGCTTTTTGTCAAATAAAGGAACAAGCTTCCAAACATCCCAACATAGCCAGGATTTTTCCTTGGTTTTGCCCATGTTGTGGTAAGAAAGGCATTGGGAAGGCTCCATAGCAGGATGAAGCCCAGTGACCAACCAGATCCTGGGCTGATCCCCCAGCATGGACAGGAGGGGACGGGGGAGTCTGCTCCTGTGCCCTGCTCAGGTGACACCCCACCTGCAGAGCTGCCTCCAGATCTGGGGTCCAGCACAGGAAGGACATGGAGCTGCTGGAGCAATTCCAGAGGTGGCACCAGGATGATCAGAGGGATGGAGCAGCTCTGCTGTGAGGAAAGGCTGAGAGAATTGGGATTGTTCATCATGGAGAAGGCTTCAGGCTGACCTAATTGTGGTCTTCCAGTTCCTGAAGGGAGCCTACAAGAAAGATGGAGAGGGACTTTGGACAAGGGCCTGGAACGACAGGACAAGGGGGAATGGCTTCCCACTGCCAGAGAGCAGGGATAGATGGGATTTTGGGAAGGAATTCCTGGCTGTGAGGGTGGAAAGACCCTGGCACAGGGTGCCCAGAGAAGCTGGGAAGTGTCCAAGGCCAGGTCGGATGGGGCTTGGAGCACCCTGGGCTAGTGGAAGGTGTCCCTGCCCATGGCAGAGGGTGGGATGGGATGATCTTTAAGGTCCCTTCCAACCCAAACCATTCCATGATTCTGTGATTCCATTAGATGGTTATTTAGGGTCTGTAGGATTCATCTATCCAATGAAAGGGCAAAAGCTGGTGAAGGTGGAGACTCTTTCCATGCAGGAAAGAAGTGCAGCAGCCATGTCCCTACTGAATGAAATGCAGAGTGTGCAGCTCCATCACCCCCAACCCTCAGCACAGCTCCCAGCGTGTTCAGGCCAGGTTGTTTCAACAGCATCACCCTGGAATGGTTCTGGCTTGTCCCAGGGAGCATCCTGCCAAGCACTTGGAGCTTCAGGAGTCTGCACATGCTGGGGACTGTTCCCAACAGGCAATGGGTACAGGACCACCCAGCTTTGGATTTATCTCTATCCCAGACAAAAGCAGCAGAGGCAGGAGAGTAAATTTCATGCTATCATAGAAGAGTTTAGGTTGGGAAAGCCCTCTAAGATCATTGAGTCCAACCACTCCCCAGCTCTGCCAAGGCAGCACTAAACCATGTCCCCAAATGCCACACCCACACAGCTTTTCAGTCGCTCTGGGGATGGGGATTCCTCCACTGCACTGGCCAGCTGCGCCAGGGCTGGACAATCCTTTTCCTGAAGAATTTTTTCCTAGTATCCAATTTAAACCTCTCTTGGGACAACTTGAGGCCATTTCCTCTTGCCCTATCTCTTGTTACTCCCAATCCACACAAAAGCCATCATCTGACACTGCAAGGAATTTTCCTCTGTGTGTCCAGAGTCTGCTCAGGTTTAGCTTCAGCCAGGTTCAGGCTGCTCATGTTCAGAAGTGAAGGAAAAGACAAAAGCAAGGTTTTCTTGTCCATCTGGTTTTCTTGGCCTGTCACCTGCCATGACCAGCCCCAGGCCCTGGTTCTGCACACCAGGCCCTGGCCCTGGTTTGTAGGACTGACATAAGCCCACGGAGCCTCAGCCAGCCACGTCAGCTGGGCCCTGCTGAGAACCTGGCCCCGAGAAGCTGATTTATTCAGACATGCGAACTGCTCTTGTTTTTGTGCTGAGAGGCTCTGTGGAGGTGTAGGAGCAAATTGCAGCTCTCAGCGTGTGCTGAGCTGCCCCGGGGCTGGAGCATTTCCCTCCCCAGCTCCTCCTGCCTCTTCTTTGCCCTTGTGTTTGCCTTTGCACTGTCAAGTGTGGCAGCTCCTCATCTGTGCTGAGAGCAAAACCATCACCAGCCTGGGGATGGTGACAGACTTGAGGACTGGAGGGGTCACACTTTGCTCTTTGTTTTTGAAATTTGCCAGGTTTTACAAGTTATAAAATTAAGCACTCAGAGTTCTCTCCCTCTCAAGTATGGCCAAAGTACAAACCTATGAACAGGGACATCTTAGAATAGTTGTAACTTTGTCCCCTTAGGAAAAATGAGTTTTCTGTCTCAAATTCACCAGTTTGGTACTCAGATCTGAGTGAGCCTGCATTCTGTGAGCCAGAATGCAGGAAGGAGTTGAAAAGGAACACAAATATCTGATGTCCTCTCCTGGGAAATTGTAAAACACCAGTGTCCTGTTGGTCACACATTTATTATTACGTATTAGGCACTATTATTATCATTTGGGATACTGATATTGGCTGAGCAAGTGCTTGAGTGAATTTAAACAAAATTTCCTCATTATGAGGGTGCAGAGGCCCTGGCAAAGGGTGCCCAGAGAAGCTGTGGCTGCCCCTGGATCCCTGGAAGTGCCCAAGGCCAGGTTAGACGGGGCTTGGAGCAACCTGGGCTAGTGGAAGGTGTCCCTGCCCATGGAACAGGATGATCTTTAAGGGTCCCTTGCAACCCCAAGCATTCCATGACTCTGTGACCTCTACTGTTAAGTTGCTGAAACTAGGGAAGAGTTTAGGATTTATTATGGAACAGGACCATGCCCAAGGGTCAGCTTGGGTGCAGCCACCCTGTTTTCAGGAGAGAGGGAGCCAACACAGACTAAACAACACTGAGGAAGAGTGAGATTTGGTACCCACGACAGGCTTTGCATGGGCTGCACCACAAGGACATGAGTACCTAAAATTACCCACAACAGGGTGGTGTCTGAGCACCTTTGAAGAAGCTCCAAACCAAAACACAGACAATGTGGACTTCTCTGAAGGGTTTGGCAAGGATCTGACAAGTGGCCTGTGCTTCTCCGTGCTTGAACCCAAGTGGCTGCACGCAGGAAAGCACCACTTCACATCTCAGTTTCTTTTGATCTTTTGGAAATAAAAAGGGCTGGCCCTGCGGGAGCAGCTGTTTCTCCACAGACTGTCCCCCTGAGCTTCATGGGCCAGGCTGGGACTTCATCCATGGGACTCTTCTCTTCTGGGAGGAGAGGGAAATCTCAAAGAGCTCCCCATCTCCATGCCTTGGGGTGTTCCCTGCTGAAACACCCCCCACAACAATGCAGGGAAAAGATGGACTGCTGGAAATGGGAAAATTATTGGAAAATTATTCCTGTCTGTTGAAGGCAAAATTGAAGGCAACTGCTTGTATCTGTTTGGGCTGAGCCACCTCAACTGGAAAACAGGAAAGAATACATCCAAAGCTTTCTCTCCCTGAGAGAGAACAACCCTGGGAGACTTTGAGGCTTAATCCAAGCAGAAAATCCTCCCTGGCTTCATAAGATTCTGTAGTCCAGCTTTGCATTTCAACCCAGCAGTTGCTTCACTGCTGGGAAGGAGCTGAGTTTGATTCCCCCTTCCACCCTGTCAAGTTCAACCCAGCATCCTGTGCACCCCAACAGCATTCCCCAGCCATGCTGGTGAGAAACAGCTGGAGCTGGGTGTGCAGGAAGAGCCCAAATGTGTTAGAAATTTGGGTTTTATGAGCAAGACACACCTAAGGTCTTCCTGTCCTGGCCATGAGAGGATCAAAGGAGATGGAAAGCCTGGCTTCTGCTGGATGCTCCCCATGGGTTTCTCCAGGACATTGCACTCCGTGTGGGGGATCCTGCTGCTGTCCCACACGGGTGAACTGGAGCGTGGAGTTACCTCGTGGTGCCCGGCCCTGTGGGCGAACTCTGCCAACCAAAAACCCCACAGCTTCCCATGAGGTGGCCCCTGTAATCCCGTTATTCATTCCCAGGCAGCTCTGTGGGGCTCTGCTGGCCTGTCAGTGCTGCTTTTAAAGGGACATCACTCATCCTTTCCAGCGATTGTTTGGTCCTCAGCATGGGACGGGGGGAATGGCTTTAGTATTTGTGCAGAGCCTCTGGGAAAGGGAAGGAGAATGAGGATTTCTGGGTTCTGGCTGAAATTCCACTAAATATTCCAGGAGGGTTTGACCAGAGCAGTGTTTAATGGGAGAGCTCCATGGATGCAGGACAGGGGGTTTGCACCTCAAGCCAAGCCCCAGGGATGAGTGTGAGGAGTGAGAGTTCATGTCCTGCAGAGCAGCCCAACTTTCATGCTCCACCCTCTGCCCAGATGTCACCCCGTGGAGCTGCCTCTGCAGGACCTGTCACCAGCCAAGGAACTCCCAAGCCCTCGGGAAGACAAGGCAGCCTTCCAAGGAGCGCAGGCAGTCACAGCCCTCACCCCGTGTGCCATCTCCTCCTTGTGCACATCATCCTCTCATAGAAACATGGAATCGCTAAGGTTGGAAAAGCCCTCGAAGATCGTTGAGTCCAAGGCCACCTCTAAACCATGTCCAAAAGTGCCACATCCACATGCTTTTAGTGAACCATTGCCAGGCTTTGTTCCTCATCTTCATTTTCTAGAGGGCTTTGCCTTCCAGCTTGCATGAAACCAAACGGCTTCCTCAAAAGAGAGGGAAAACAAGAACTGGTCAAAAAATGTAAAGCTGGTTTGCAAGAGGAAAAAAGCACCTATAGCTCACACCCCTCTGCACAATGGCCTCATAATTCTCTTTTAAATGCTTTTTTTTGTTGGCAGCAGAGGCTTTTTTAATCCCACATTCTTCCAAATATTAAATGAAAGCCTTTGTTGGCATTTCTTAGGTAAGTTGATACACCGAGAAGAAAGAATGACCCAGGGTCTCTTCAATAGCACCTGTGATCACCTCCCTGATAAAGTGTCAGCATTTGTTGTGAGACAGGGAAAATTATCAACAGAATGATTTTTTTTATTACTGCAACTCAGGTGGGAGAATAAAAGCCTGCCTGGCATGGCTCTGCTGGGGGCACAGGTTATGGAGTCTGAGAGGAAGTAGTGGAGTGTTTTTTGAAAAAGGTGAATGGCCACAACCCTGCCAACAATTTGAGAGAGATTTCCTGAGAGAGGGAGAGAGATTCACTCAGAGATTGGTACAAAGGTGACTTAATCCCCTCCAGACAGCCGAGCTGGAGTCCAGCTGCTGGCTGGGAGCATCAGACAAGGTCCTCCAGGATGCCTCTGTAGTGTCAGAGAAACACAGAACAGTTTGGGTTTGAAGGGATTTAGATGGGATATTGGAAAGAAATTCTACCCTGAGAGCGTGGTGAGGCCCTGGCACAGGTTCCCATCCCTGGAAGTGTTCAAGGCCAGGTTGGACAGGACTTGGAGCAACCTGGGACAGTGGAAGGGGTCCCTGCCATGGCAGAGGGTGGGGCTGGATGAGCTTTAAAGTCCCTTCCAACCCAAACCATTCTGGGATGCTCTGATTGTCTGGAGGAGGAGGGATTATGGCACAAGCTAAAGCAACCCTGAGGCTGCTTTGGTTCACACCCTCCTTGCAGCAGCCCTTGTTTCAGGCATGGAAAGGTCTCATGTAGGAATATCAGGGTCTCTGTGGGGTCTCTCAAGGGGAATTTTCCCTCCTCCCTTCCCTTCTGCATCTCCATGCACAAGCCACCAGGCCAGGAATAATTTACTCCCTACACCCAGAGCTACATCTGTACCCACAAATTGAGCAGATCATTTTCAGGCCTGGAGGGAAACTGATATGGTCTGATCACATCCCTGCTGCTAAAATCCAGACAAGGGAAATTTATCCCAAAACCTAGAATCATGGAGTCCTGGAAGTGCCTGAGCTGGAAAGGACCTTTGAGATCACCCTTCTGGGGGGCCTGTTTGGCTTCTCTCCCACCCCCTTTTCTCTGCAGCTTTTGTGGTTTTGTTGCTTTTCTGTGAGGAGGGAAGTGGGGTGAGAAAAGGGAATTGTCTTGATCTGCTTTTCCAGCCCTGCCTGCTCCTGCTCCCCAGGCTGATTCCCACACCAAGTGTTCACCTCCTTCCTTCACTACCCACAGCATCCTGTGGCAATGGATTTTCTTAATTATGAGTTAGATTTTTTTAAAGAATAGAAGACCTCTTTTCTTTCATTATTTCTGAATCTTCCGCCTTTCCAAGCCAGGTGCCAGGGGAGAGAAAAATACATCCAAAACACTTAGATCATTAGCTTGGAGGTGGTAGTTCTCTCTCCTGGGGGAAACCATGGAGGTCCCATCCTGAGAGCCACTTCAAATCACCGAGATAAAATAAGCCACAGGGGAGGTGGAGACTGTCATGGACCAGCTCTGATTTATGCAGGCTGCAAACCCAGGCTGAGTATTTGGGGATCAGTTATTCGGTGTTCTTTTAATTGGTCCTTTCCACCTCTAATTGCTCCATCTCCCTGTGGCTGCTGCCTTATGAGCAAAATTAATTTGGGCTTTGTTTAATGTTGAGATGGAGGCTCTGAAGCCTGACGGATACCCAAGCCAACAGCCTTGGCACGGCTTTAATTCCAGTTTCCTGGTGCTCCTGAAAACACGAGCAGGCACAGACTTTCTCGATTGTTAAAAATTCCCCATCCTGAGCTGCTATATTTTTGGGATGCATTGCTGGCTTGGAAGATCCCCGTCTCCCTCCCAGATGGAGCACCTCTAGATGAGTTTACAGAATCACAGAAGCAGCTAGGTTGGAAAAGACCTTTGAGATCATCAAGTCCAACCTGTGACCCAACACCACTTATCAACCAGACCAGGGCACGGAGTGCCGCATCCAGTCTTTTTTTAAACACCTCCAGGGATGGTGACTCCCCCACCTCCCTGGGCAGCCCATTCCATGCCCAATCACTCCTTCTGTGAAGAAATTTTTCCTCATGTCCAGCCTAAACCTCTCCTGGCACAGCTTAAGGCTGTGTCTTCTTGTCCAGTCGCTGGATGCTTGGGAAAAGAGCCCGATCCCCACCTGGCTGCCCCCTCCTGTCAGGGAGTTGTAGAGAGTGATGAGGTCTCTCTGAGCCTCCTCTTCTCCAGGCTGAGCCCCCCCCAGCTCCCTCAGCTGCTCCTCACAGGGCTTGTGCTCCAGACCCTTCCCCAGCCTTGTCACCCTTCTCTGGACACATCCAAGCACCTCAACATCCTTCCATTCCGTGCTCTGGTGCAGCTTCGAGCAGGACGCAGCAAATTTGCCACTAAAAACCCTCTTCCCTCCCCGTTGCAGGCAGAAATGCGTCTGCAGGACCAGCAGCTGGCCAGGCAGCTCATGCGGCTGCGCAGCGACATCAACAAGCTGAAGATCGAGCAGACGTGCCACCTGCACCAGCGCATGCTCAACGATGCCACCTACGAGCTGGAGGAGAGGGACGAACTCGCTGACCTCTTCTGCGACTTCCCCCTCATGAGCTCCTTCAGCCTCTCCACGCCCCTCAAGCTCATCGGGGTCACCAAGATGAACATCAACTCCCGCCGGTTCTCGCTGTGCTGAACGGGGGGGAAGGAGAGGGAAGGATGGGAGAGAAAGAGGGAGACGGGTCTCTCTGCCTCATGGCTGGGTGAGGAAAGGCCAATGAGGAGCAGAGGGAACGGGAGCAAACGGGGAACCCGCAGCTGGTCTTGGTGGCAGCGCAGAGGTGGGCACTGGAATGGCCCGGGGATGCTCATGGGGAAGGCAGGACCTGCATGGAGGAGGCCTGGAGAGCATCCGAACCCAACACGTGCACTCAGCTCCTTTGCCAAGTCCCTTCTCCTCCTCTTCCCCCCGCAGGACGCAGCTCGGTGTAGGTGGCTGTGCTCAAAAATCAAAGGAGGGGTCGAAGATCAGCCACAAAGCAAAATCCCTCTTCCCTTCCCCTTCCTCTCCTCCCAGGCTGGAGCAAGAGTGTTGCTCTCCTCCATGGATGTCTCCCTGGGCACCAACCCTCAGCCTCTGCTGCTGCAAGCGCAGGGTCCGTGGGGCTATTTCAGGTGGGAAGTTGATTTCCAGTGGGAAGGAGCCCTCCCAGCAAGCAAAGGGCTGTGGGTTAAATGGTACCAGCCCCAACAAGTGGTGAGAAGATGTGTTTGTTGGATTGCTCCATAGAGTCCAGGTCACTACAGCTTCCTTTTGCCTGTGGTATAGAGTATGGATTCTCCATGGGCACATTCAGAGATTCCAGCTGACCAGAAATCTCCTGTGTGCTCTGGAAGTCATACCCAGAGCAATACATGTTTCTGATCCTGTTGGATCCCGTTGTCAGCCACAAGACACCCTGTGGTTCTCCCTGCAAATGAGGAAATGTCGTACCCAAGACATCGCCTATCAGAGAAATCCCCAGGCTGACACCCCCCAGCAGCAGCACCAGCAAATCCTGGATCCTCTGTAGCAACACACATCCATCAGAGAGAGGAACTTCAAGAGGAGAAAAGGGACTTTTGGGTAATGAACTCAAAAAGGGACTTAAAATTTAAGGGAGAAATTGCTGTGATGAGCTTTGGACCTGCAGCAACGTAGGGGTTCCCCCCCTGCCCAGCAGAATGTGAGATGGATGCTGGATTTTCTTGCCTTTCAGTGCACACAGCTGCCTGTACCTGGCACAGGGGGCAGAGACCTCTGGTGCTGCCCAGCAAGGGCAGGGACTCCAGAGGCTTTGCCATGGCAATTTTGGGACACTTGGCACCCAAGACAGTACAGATGAAGCGTGGGTGCCGTCAGGTGCTCCCTCCTGTGCCCACACCGCTCCTGACCCTGTCAGGGTGGAACAATCCTGCTCATGTCATCCCTGCCCATGGCAGGAGGGTTGGGATCAGATGATCTTTATGGTCCCATCCAACCCAAACCATTCTACGAACCCAGCCCAACTCTGCTCCTCACCATGTGCCTGAGCAGGAGCAGCTCTTGGCTGAGCAGACCTGGCTGTGTCCGCAGCATCAGCCTGGGAAGGAGCAGGAGGAGCAATCCCGCTGCTCTGGAAGCTGTGGCTGTGTCGATGTGCCTGTGGCTGTCTGTGAGCTCTGTGTGTGTGTCAGTCTCTGTGTGTGTGCATCTGAGCCCGCAGGACGCCTCTCCCGGGAGGCTCCGGGCTGGGTTCATGCCTTTGTTCCGAAAGGTGACGGGAGCCGAGATCCGGCGAGACTCCGACGTGCCTGGGAGGATGCAATGAGGCTTCCAGACCTGGGGGCACCACAGAGAGTTTTAGGTTGGTGCAGAGAAGACAGATAATTCGTGTGCCTCCACAGGTCTCCGTGGGAGGGACAAATTAAGGGGTTCACAGATGTGTGGGGCCGGGGACTCTGGAGCTGAGATCGGTCCTCCATCCCCCACAACCCCCGGGTGATGCCTCCCCATCCACTCCAAAGCTCCCTGAGTAACTTTTCTTTCTGCTAAGGAAGAATTTTAGGCACCAGAGCTTTATCTACACCATCAGCACCATGCCTGGGTGCTGAATCTTGTGCTCCCCAGGTGAGGAAGGTTTATTTTGGGTTGTGACCAGACTGTCACTTGGCCTCTGGACAAGACAACCAGCCGCGGTGCCACTTAGTTTACTAGGAACAGCCTTATTTCCCCATCGACATCTTGGAAAAAAAACCAACCCACCTCATTAAAATTCTTCTTTGTTTACTTTTTTCATGAAAATAAATCAGTTTGTGTCCCACATGTTGATTTTCAGAGGCATTTTCAATCAGAAGATAGAAATGATGGTTTTTCAGTGAAAAGAATGCCTTGGAAAGGGGGATTGTTTCTCTCTAGGGGCAACTGGAGTCGAGTACAGGGTGGACCTGCCTTTGGGCTCTTGCCTGGTATCCAAAAGCAGGAGGTTAATTCAAGCACAGTCTTAGGGGGTCTTTACACGTGGCATTGGAAAATCAGACGTCTGGGTTCCAGACATGTATTTTCTGCATTAAGGGGGATGAGGGGTGGGTGTAACTGCCAGCTGTTTGTCAAAATGCACATTTTTTTAATTATAAAAGGTCTGTCTGTATTGATTTGTGCCTCTGGTGTCTCACTGTGCTGAGGAAGCACCAGGATGGTGCGTTCCAGGATTACAGGTGTGCCGGGTTTGTTCCTGGCAGGTTTCTGTATCCACTCACACCCTTCAGCTCCAACTGGCAGTCCAGGAGAGATGGGAGGGGAAGAGGAAAATCAGGTGGGAGCACTTATGGTGTATTTGGACAAAAATGGATGGGAAAGAAAGCAAAAAACAGCAAAAACAACAAAATCCCTTTTTTATGTTTTATGTTTTTCAGCCACTGAATAAAAAGTGGGTCCAGGCACTTAAAATATATCAGGGAGGAAAAAATAGATAGAAATAGGTCTGATTTTTGCTGAATTTTGTTTTAAAATAGAGAGTCACCCAAAAGCTGGGTCAGCTTTGAGGAACATGAGGAGAAGTCATTGCTCCCACCACAGAATTCCCAGCAAGGAGCCTGCAGGTCTCAGCTGTCCCCAGTGAGGTGATTCAAGCCCTCGAGTGCTGGTTCCTCTCCTGGGGCTTAGAGCCACATTCACTTCCCCAGATGCCTGGAGAGAAAAGCTGGTGGAAGTCAAGGTTGATCCTTCTGAGGTCCATCCTGAAAATGCCTTTTCGTGGACCGACAATCAGAGCTGCATCTCCATCTGGAGCACCAGTGGCTGCTGCTCCATCTCTTGGAAGCAGGAATCTTCTGGGCACTGATTCAAGTGTTGTCCTCAGCCGCCCAGTGAGACACGTTCCCCATGAAATGGAAGAGCCAGTTTGAGGCTAATCCATGGGAATAATTAACTGCATTTTTATTTTACATGGTCAGACTGGAGGACCATGGATTTTTCCAGCCTATCTGGAGGACAAAATTTCAGATTGTTTTTTGTGCCCCCAAAAAGCTCAATGCAAATTTTCAAGGGAGAGGGGGGGGAAATCTGTCTAGCATTTTAATTGGATAAATTTTGCTTTTACTCACAACTTAAATATTTCACTTAAAATTCTTTTCTTAGGAGGAAATTCTTCCCTGTGAGGGTGGAAGGCCCTGGCACAGGGTGCCCAGAGAAGCTGTGGCTGCCCCTGGATCCCTGGAAGTGTCCAAGGCTGGGTTGGACAGGCTTGGAGCACCCTGGGCTAGTGGAAGGTGTCCCTGCCCATGGCAGGGGATGGAACAGGATGATCTTTAAGGTCCCTTCCCACCCAAACTGCTCTGGGATTCTGCAAAAATAGTTATAAAAAACTTAAATTACTGAGCTGAGACATTAACACTTCATTTTCATTCAAACATTGTTTTGCTATTAACAGTCAAAAAATTTTCCTTGGAAGAGCCTTAATAAAACTTTTCCACTTTCTCTTTTTCAGCTAGACCCAATCCCAGAAGTTTTAGTCAGTCCAAAGCCCTACCTTTTTGGCGTGGAGAAATCAGTTAAAAATTAATTGGCCCAGATTTCTTTTTTCTTTTTACTTCCTTTGGGTCAATTAAGAGGAAGCACAAAATTTTGCACATTTTACCTCACGATCAGCTTGCTGCTCTCCTTGGCATGGCCACCACGACCCAGTAATGGACAGGACCTTGCTCCTCTGTCACAGCCCCAAAGCAGAAATGATGAACAGGGTCACTGTTCCCAGGAAAGTGTCTAATTCCTCACTCTTCTATCACTGGGAAGTGCTATCCCATAATCAGTGAGTGATTCGAGGTCTCCCACAGTCACCCCCATAAAACCTTAATTAAATTCGGTGGAGACACGGTCACAGAAATGCCACACTGGGTCCCCTTGCACCAGGAAAGCCAAGAAATGACACATTTGAGGACTTAAAGGCTGAATTTTCAGATGGACTCTGCTGCACAGGATTTCAGCTATCACAGTTTAAGATATAGATGATGCAGATATGGATATATATAGGAAAAAATCCCAGCTGGAGTATTCCCAGCACCTCCTGGGTTTATTTCACAGCCTGACGCTGTCAGCTGAGTGGGTTTTCCTTCAGATCGAGGCAGACAGGAGGAGGGGGAAGGAAAAAACAGGGGATTGCAAGGAGGATGTGGCAGGCTCCACTCCAGAACCGGAGTCAGACTTGCTTCCCCCACTGCACGTTTTACAACCAAGGGTTGTGTCTGAGGGGATGCACACACCACATCCCAAAACCCCGGGGAGAAACCACCCCTCTGGCATCACTCATAAACCAGATGGTGGCCAGAGGAGCCGTGCAGCAGCTCCGAGGAGGAGCAGCACCCAAAGGTGTGCAAACGGCTCCTAAGATCCTCACTCATGTCTGTGTGACCTCTGGGAAATCTGGGAAGCTGACTGGCACCAGCACATCCCTCCCCTCTCCAGGCACGGGACACTCCTGAGTCCTGGATCATCACACTCCTGGGAGCTCCAAGCTGCGATGGTTGGGAAGTTAAGGTGAAATGTAAATGTGGGATTTAAGGTAAGCAATGATCGAATCTGGGGAAAACTCCTGATTTCAGCCTTTCATCTTTTCAACCTATTTTATGAAGAAGAATCAAGAAACCACCTTCATTCACACACCACTCAGAGCAGCCAAGACCTGGACTGGCCCCATCCTTGCAGAAGATGGACATTAGAGAGTCCTTGTGGTCAGACAAAGCATTCTGGCCACTGCTGCCCTCAGCACTAAATGTGCTTTAAAATGCTCTGGGGCAGCCACTGAGAGGGGTGTGCAGTGCCAAAGCTGTGGCTGTCCCATCCCTGGAAGAGTCCAAGGCCAGGCTGGACAGGGTTTGGAGCACCCTGGCATGGTGGAAGGTTGGAAAGGGATAATCTTTATTTTCCCTTCCAACCCAATCCGTTCTGTGATTCCATGAGGATGCTCAGTGCTTCACCACTGCTCCTTCTCCACCCCCCCCTCGCCCTTGTGGCTGTCTCAGCTCCCCCCAAGAGGGAGGAGGGAGGTTATTACACAATGTTTTTGTTCCTCTGACAATTTCCCTCTGCCAGTTGGAACAGGCTGCTCATAAATTTCGGCTTTTTGGAGGAGTTTCAGGAGTTTTGCATTCTCAGATCATTGTCTGCCTTTCCCAGGAACAATGGGGGTAGGAGGGAGCTGCTCCAGAAATGCCATGTGCTACAAGGGGATCTCTCTTGGATAGGGATTGCTCAAGGGGGCAGAGGGAGTTGCCCTCAACTGCTTCAGCTCACAGCCTGGGTAGCCAAGGAGGCAGAAAAAAGCAAAGGTCAGCTCCTTCCTGCCACCCCAGAAAGATGATTGGAGGGGTTATCCTGTGATTATAAGGTGGGAAATGAGACGTGGGATGCCCCACGCTGTGGGTGCTCAGCCTGAGATGCAGCCGGGCACCTTCTGGACTCCCAGGTGTGAACACCTTGGCAGGCTCAGCACGTCCTTCACCACCCTGGAAGCTGCTGGGGCTGGGATTTCAGAGAAAATCCTGTCCTGCAGGTGAGATAAAATCGAAAGCCTGTTGTAAGTCTTCTAACCAGATCAGAGGGATCAAGTTCCTAATTCTCTCCGGCTCATCCTGTGAAGGCAGCAGCCTTTCAGAGAGCTCTGTCCCCTTCCCGTGCTGCCAATTCCAGCCAAGCTTGGCTTGCCAAGGGTGGGCTCTGCCTGCTTCACGAAGTTCCTGGCACGGTGTTGGTCCAGCCCAACCAGCACTGACTCCAACCACCAGCAGGCTGGGTTCAGGAGATGTGGGAGCCAGGGATCATCCCAAACTGCCAATCTGGGTGCTGCTACCTCTCTGGGGGCATGAGGGTTTAACCATATCAACCTGTCTGGGCTGTACCAGCTGGAGGAATGTCCCTGGTGCTGTTCAGCTCACCCACAGAGTTGCAGCAGCTGCTTGAGGGAACTCAGCCAGGACAGAGTGCAACAATCCTTCCTCAGAGAGAGCAGTCACTGAGGACTCAGAAATCCTGCAAAGGGACAATTCCCCAGTGCATTTTTAAGCCAAGGATGTAGGGACAAAGTTTTCTTGACCCGTGGCACAGAAACCTCTCCCCCAGAGGTGGAATCACTCGTTTGGATGGGAACAGCTGGAGCTGTGCTTCACCAGCAACCAGGACCCATCCTCTGACCCGAGGCCAAGTGCCCAATTTGATCAAGTCTGTATTATTAATTACGAAACAGCAGCCACAGCCAAATGACATCTCAGGAATGTCCTTGACCCGTGAAAGCTCCCAAATTTGCCTGGGGGTTGTTTTCCTGTGCCTAATCCATGCCAGGAACTGTGATGACCATTGAAATCCAGCACCTGGAAATGCTCTCAGCCTTTTGGTTTGCTCCCAGCCCTAATACAGCTCCAGCACTGACACCAGCAAAGTCCTGAAGAAGTTATTTTTCCTTCTCTGGGTCTCTTCCAAGCCCACTCAGCACAGGCAGAGGACCCCAGCCCTCTCAGACCCCCACGGAGAGGATTGGCCAGCTCGTTCAGAAAGGTGGCTATAAAATCTTAATTATCTTCATTAGCTGCCAGCCTGCTCCGAGTTGCAGTCCCAGGGATGCCAGGATGTTTCCTAGTAACAGCATGCAATCAGCCAAAAAAGAGAGGGAATTATTTATCAGAGAGTTGCTTGCCATGCAGGAGGAGAGGATGGCAGAGGAAGGACGTCCCAGGGGCTCTGCAGGGAGGAGCTGCAGTCTCCAGCACCTCTGTGAAGGATGGCAGGGTGCAGCACTCCTGGAAATCCCTCCTTTGGGCAAAAGACAACCACCAAAAAATCTTCTTCTTCCCCTGGGTGGGAAAAGCCAGGATATCACACAAGAGCCAGGCTGAGCTCCTGCCCCGAGCTAAAAGGAGCACTTCAGGCCAGGGGCTGGCTGTATATACCCAGCCATATTTCCTGGGAAAAGCCCTTTTTGGAGTTTTTCACCATTTTCCCATCCCAGCTTTGGGATGAACAAAGGCAGGGACTGATCTTGGTGCAGACAAAGCTTGAGATTTGCCATGTTCCACAGAGTGAGGTGAAATTTGCCTCATTGCTCGTGATTTCTTCCCAGTTCTGGCAGGGAACGAAAGGATTTAGCACCAGGATTTCAGTCCTAAGAGGTTTCTTCACATCCTCAAAATGCCAGCCTTCCTCCTGGCCCCAGTTCAGAGCTATTGCCACTGAAGAAGGAAAGTTGATTGCTTTGTGTGCTTTCTCTCACCTGGAATTCCCTGGAATTCTGTTTCTGCAGAGCAGCTTATGCACCAGCCTCCAGAGAACTAAGTTTGGAGTCTATGACTTTTGGTCTTCTTGCTCTTCCCATGTCCAGAAATTAATTCCCAGAGGACATGCTCCACGATTTTTCTAGGGTGTGAGGAGGACCTGACCTCCAGAGCTCTCCAAATCCTCCTTTTTCCCTTTCTTAAGGTGTGTGTAAAGCTCAGAGACACCTGAGGGTGGGCAGAGATCAGACATTAGGAGTTTTTTGTAGATGACAGGCAGCAGCCTCACAATCCCACCAGAGAGATCCATTAGAGCGCTAGGATGGCTCTCATGGATGTAAATACATTTAATTTCACTAAGCAGCCCCTGAAATTTTATTTCCCCAGCTGCTGGTTATTCTCCTTCCCAAACTGTCGTTAAGTGCAGGAGCTTGGAGCAAGTCTGACGGATAGGAACCGAGGCAAAAAAGGCCATTCAACCTTTCCCATAATCACCCTTTGTTAGGCTGTCCCCCCATCCAACAATCCACACGCATTTTCCCTCAAGTGTGCTGTTAAAACACTTGCAAACCCCCTTTCTGCCACTCTTAGCATCCCTGGCCACTCTCTGCTCCAGCTGGTCCTCAGTCCTCCAGCTTTCATCCCTAAGTACCCCAGCCTTGCATTTGCTCTCTTCTTTCATTTCCCCTCCTTATTTCCATTTCTTGTATGCTCCCTTTTAACAGCTCAGCTCACTAAGAAGTGCCTTAATTAGCCAAGGAGGCTTTGTGCTGAAATTCCTGATTTTCATGTGCAAAGGCAGGGTTTGTTCCCAAGCTCTGAATGAGTGTTCTTTAAAAATAAATCAGCCAGCTGTCTTGGACACCTTCTCCCCTTCATAGCAACCTCAGAGTTCCCAAAAAAATCTGAAGTCAACTCTCCTGAAATCCAAAGCCCTCAGCCTCGGCTTCCTAAGCCTCTCTCCAGGTGCAAGTCCAGTTACTTCACAGCTCTGAGAGCCCCAGCTGCCCCCCCTGAGCCCAGCTGTCCTCTGCTCCTCCTCCTTTATGAGGAGCAGGTCAAACACTCTGATGGAAGTGGACAGGAGCTGACCAAGGAGTCTCCCTGTACTCTGTGCTTGTGAAATCCCACCTGGAGCACTGAATCCAGCTCTGGACCCTCACTGTAAGGACAGGGAGTCGTTGGAGCAGGTCCAGAGGAGGCCATGGAGATGCTCCAAGGGCTGGAGCCCCTCAGCTCTGGAGCCAGGCTGGGAGAGCTGGGGGTGTTCACCTGGAGAAGAGAAGGATCCAGGGAGACCTCAGAGCCCCTTGCAGGGCCTGAAGGGGCTTATAAAAAAGAGGATGCACAACTTTTTACATGGGCAGAGAGGGACAGGACAAGGGGAACACTTTTAAACCAGAGGAGGGGAGATTTAGACTGGATATTAAGAAGAAATCCTTCAGTGTAAGGGTGGTGAGGCCCTGGCCCAAGGTGCCCAGAGAAGCTGTGGCTGCCCCGGGATACCTGGAAGTGTCCAAGGCCAGGCTGGATGGGGCTTGGAGCACCCTGGGATAGAGGAAGGTGTCCCTACCCATGCAGGGGGTGGGAATGGGATGATCTTTGAGGTCCCTTCCAACCCAAACCATTCTGTGATTCCGTGGCTCTGGATTTATCCTTCCCTGGAGATACTCAAAAGCCGTCTGGACACAACCCTGAGCAAGCAGCTCTAGGGAACCCTAGGACCAGGTGACCTCCAGTGTCCCTTCCAACCTAAACCATCCCGTGAACCTCTGATTCTGTGAACTGAAGCCAAGCTCTTGCACTTGCCAGAAGCTCAGCTGCAATCCTTCAGCCGCTGCTCGTGGCGCAGGGGATTTTCAGATGCCCCCTCTGCACACACGGGATCACCCCGACTTTCCCAGCCTGGCCAGCCTGTAAAGGACACAAGGACATGGTTTTCCTTGATGTCACCCTGCCTTCCTCCCACCTCGCTCTCACCCTTTATCATCTCCAGCCTGGCATCCTAGCCCAGAGGAAACATGGCTTTTAATGAGCTCAAGCCTGGCAGATCTAAGAGGTGCCACCGCGGCTCAGCCTCCCAGCGCTCCCAGCTCCTTTCTTTCCCATCACATCCCCGTGGAGTGTTTGCTCTGCCTTCCCCGCTCCCCTCCCGCGCCTCTTTGTTCCCCTTCCACCGCTCCGCGGCCGCGGAGGTTTGATCACCTGCGGCTTTTTAATCCCCACGTGCAGCTCCCCTCCATCTCCCGGACAGCAGAGAAAGAAAGGTCCCCTTTGAGCTTCTCCCCGTTTTGTTTCCGGGCCCCCAATACCCTCCGAGAGCAGCTCTGCCCCATCCCCTTGAGCATCCCGCCCGCACAAAGCCCTCTTTGTGCCGGCCTGGCCTCCAGCCAGCCCGGGCTGCAGGCTCAGGCTTATCTTTAGGCAGAG
>NW_008237408.1:289298-289587 GCF_000691975.1 Corvus brachyrhynchos
CACTCCAGCGCTGAGTGGATCGTGCCAGGCATCCGAGTTCCTCCTGCAGCACTCAAAAATTCCCTGCCCCAGCCCTCACTGCCAAGAATTGCCCTTTTTTCCCCATGTTTTCGCTCGAAGGTGATGAGGGGATGATGCTCCTGCTGTTGTTGTCTGCCATCGCTTACTGGTGCTATCCAGGGGGAAATTGGGCTGCTTGGCCAGGCTTTGGGAAGCTCTTGCCAGCTCAGGATTCCCCGGGGGCTCACACTGGTCTCTCCGGGTGATTGCCAAGGGGAGCAGGGGGAAC
>NW_008237408.1:289622-297907 GCF_000691975.1 Corvus brachyrhynchos
ATCCTGTCCAGGCACCTGGAGGGTTCCGTGCACTGCAGAGGCCGATTCCCTCAGGGAAGGAGATGGAAGGATTCAAGGGCTGCTCTTAAAATGGTTTTCATGTGTGGAGTGGGCTCAGTGAGAGAGGTCAGAGAGGGTTTGGGGGGACTCCCTCTAGCCTGGTTTTGCTTGGAAAGGAAAATTCCCCTGTTCCTACTGATTTATCCTCAGCAAGCTGCACTTGCAGGCCTCAGGCAAGGCATGGACTCCAGGCTGGTTTTAGCCGGAATGTTCTGTGAGTCCCAGAGGGAAAAAGTGCTGCTTCACTGCTCCAGGAGCGCCCTTAACCCCAAAGGAGGCCCCTGTGCTATGTTAGGGTCTTTTCTCAGGGGAACACCCTGATCTCTAATTGCCAGGTGGTTGTTGAAAAGATTTTTGCAGTCACAGCCTGATTTTTTTCCCCCTGTGCTGCTTGCAGGTGGAAATCATCTCCTTGGGGGCATCTGTCCAGGGTATTTACCCATCTCTAGAACAAGCCTAAATCCTGATTACACAAAGGTTCCCCAGCAAAAGGAATAGAAGTGTCCCTTACAGGTAAAGGAGAAAACCTGAATCCTCTTGTTCCCTGGCCAGCTCTGCCCAGAGAGGAAGAGAAGAGCAAAGCTGCTCCCTCCAAAATCCAGGAGAGCAAAAAGTGAGGGCTTGAGGGATGTGCCAGCAGCAGACAAAGGCTTCTGAGCAGGGGAGGGAGCGAGGAGCTGGCTCCGAGGCTGCTGGCCGGGTTGCCATGGATTTTGTGCTAATCAGCCCCTTTCTTGCCGGGAAGCAGAGGGAAAAGGGAGGATTTTGAGCGTGGAGGAGTTGCCTCCCTACCTGAGCCGTGTCCTGCCACCATCTGCACGGTGGATGTGCCAGAGCAAAGGGCCAAAACTCGCTGGTATGGGATATTTTGGGAAATGATGTCCGTGGCTGTGGCTCGGACCTGGCCGTGCTCTCCTGCAGGGCTGCCTGCATCGTGCCACCTTTGGGGTGTGGGTGTTGCGAAGGGGGAATTTACAGGAGTGGACGGCAGGGGCAGGATTTGGGGGTGCCTGTGTGAGCTGCGGGACACCTCCAGACCCCAGATAAACCCCCAAAGCCCTCCTGTAAGCGTGCACATCAGTGTGCAAACCCGTGTGTGCTCCGCTCTGCCCCTGTGTGGGGGCTGGCACCGTGCCTGGGGCTCCCCACAACATTTCATTTTCATTTCCAGGATGTTTCCTTGAAAAGACCAGAGGAGCAGAGGCAGGCTGCGGAGCTGAACGTGGACCAGGGGAGGTTTATATTGGATATTAGGAACAATTTCTTCACTGAAACCGTGAAGGTTTCTTGGAACTTGGAACAGGCTGCCCAGGGCAGTGCTGAAGTCACCAGCCCTGGAGGGATTTAAAAGATGGATGTGGCACGTGGGGACATGGGGCAGCGGTGGGCTTGGCAGTGCTGGGGGAATGGTTGGACTCAAGGATTTTAAGCTCTTTTCCAACACAAATTATTTGCAGTATTCCTCCAGAGTGGCTTTTCATGTTTGCAGTCTCTTGGACATGGATTTATATATCAAAAAAACCCCAAACCCAAACAACAAACAAACCCACAAAACCTTAAAATCCAGATAACATGAAAAATATAATATAGACAAACTACTCAGTAGCCTGAAAAATATAAAATACACAGGTTTCTCAGTAACCTGCAGCCTCCCTCTCTCCCTGGAGCACTTTTTGGGACATCTGTTGACATGCAGGGAGATCCTGTGAGAAGGACTGGAACAGACTTCCTGGGGAAAGGGTAGAATCACCATCCCTGGATGTGTTCAAAAGCCGTGTGGATGTGACATTTGGGGACGTGGGTTAGTGGTGGGTTTGGTAGTGCTGGGGGAACTGTGGGACTCAGTGATTTCAAAGGTCTTTTCCACCTTAAATATTTCAAAGTTTCTATGATTTTATGTCCATGCTCCGGGGTGGGGTTCCACACCAGCCCTGGGGAGCTGTCACCCCATGGGCTGTGCGATGTGTCTGTGACCTCCAGCCAGCTTGTCCCTACCTCCACGGAGCCTCTGTGGCCATAGGGGATGCCCAGGGACAGGGGACAACCCCGCTGCTCCCAGGAGCCCATGCCAGCACAGGCAGGCTGCAGGGAGATCTGTGCTGGCTGTCCTTGGGGGCAGCAGGTGAAGGGCATCTCTTTGGAACTGAAATAACACCCCAAGGGCCACTGCCTGAAGATGGATCCTCATGGCAGATTTCATTCCTAAATCCCTTTTTCCTCCTTTACACCAGTCTTCCAAGCCTCCTCCTTGCACTGTTGTCTCCCAGGGAGGTTTCCTCCTCTCCTCTCCCAAGCAGCTTCTCCAACATCATTTTTCCTCTGGAACACCCTTGGCTGTGGGACTGAGGTAAGGGCACAGGCTCGAAAAGGATGCAGATGTTCTTCCTCCATCCTGCCTTCCACCTGGCTCCAGGACCCGCTGCTCCAGCCCCTCTGGAGGGCTGTGTCCGTGCCACAGAGAGCTCTGCATCAGTAACGAGCTGCTTGCTGGCTCACGTTTCAGTTTCTCCTTTCTCAGCATCCCAAACAATCAAATATTTGCCTTTCCTTGCAGCATCTCTTTGTACAAACAAGGAGGAGGGGGAGTAGAGAACGGTCTCAGCTCGCCCAGCCCATCTGTCCCTCTATCACTGTGGAGCTCTTTAAAAGAAAGGACATAATTACAGGAGAAATAAAGAATAGCTGTGCTGGTCCTGCTCTGCTGTTGACATGTGTTCCCAGATATTTCTCTGCTCCATTTGGTGCTCATCCTGTGCTGGCTGTATCCCAGGAAATCCCTCTTGGCTGCTGTGGGGTTTGGAGCACCACAGACATGCACACTCCAAGCCTGCAGCAGGCAGGAGCCAATTTTGGCACTGCAAGGCTGATGAGGGATGGAGACCCCGCTGCCCAAAGCTCTTCTGGGCACCACATTTCTTTTTATTCCTGGATTTTCCATAATGGCTCTTGAGATACTCCTCCAATTCTGCTGCTGCAAAATCCAGAGCTGGTCAGGAGGCAGGCTGGGCTTAAAACACACAAACCTGGGCTTAGAGGACCTCTGAACTTTTTAAAACCACAGCAAAATCTCCCAACGCCATCACTGCCATGGGCAGCTGCTTTGCACTCTGAGGCTGTGGAGTTCAGGTTCCAAAGCCCAAAAACCAGAGGTTTGGATCGCTCTGCACAAATCCATGGCTCTCCATCCAGGTCCTGCAGGATGAGTGGCAGCATCCCAAGAGCCTTCACTGGCCCATCAGGTGAGACAATCCTCGTCATGGCAAGGGCCAACTGGGCACAGGATTTCAGTGGGAAGGGGTGAAGGCACCCTGCCTCCTCAGGATCTCATTTTGGAGGATCTCATCTTCACCCTGGGCCCCACTTTTAAGCTTCTGACACCAGTGTGAGGTTTTCCTGAGTGAGATTTCATTCAATTCCTATGGATTGGCCAACCCTGCATGAATTTCTCTCATCCCTTCCTTGAATCTCCACAACCCCTGGGGAGGATGCAGCAGTCCAGAAGTCAGGAGCTTTTTAAGGTTTTTGCTCAAATCCAGGCTGGGGGTTGAGGTGCTTGGGCCAGTGCTCAGCCTCCAGAGCCAGGAGCAGCCATTCCCCACAACACCAGCATGGACTGATCCCTGGAATGGGGTTCACTGTGCTCCCAGTCCTCCCCAAAGGATGCCTGAGCTGGGAGGCTGAGAAGTGGGAAGAGCCAGAGTTGCTCTGGTTTTTGAAACAGCAGCATCATTTCCAAAGCCAGCAGCTTCCAGATCGAGCTAAAAACAACCCCAGGTGAATCCCCTGCTCCTCCTCCTTCTCCTCCAGCATTCCCAGTTCCCTTTTACCCCAGGAAGGGAACTTCGAGCAGGCATTTTGCTCTGGAGAGTGAAGGGAGGCAGGGAAGGGGGGTTGCAACCCCAGACAAAACTGGGTTAATTCAGCATGGAAAGGTTTTTGTCTCCCCATTGCTCCCCTGCCGAGGGAGGAGTGTGCTCCTTCCCCTCTCCATTGGTATTCCAAGCTCATTCACTGCCGCGGGAGCTGCACAGCCATCAGCCGGGCTGGGAAGCACATCTGCATCGTGACGTAGTCAGAAATTCGGGTCTCCAAATCAATTACTGACCTTCGGCTGCTCCAAAAATTGCTCAGGATGCATTTGCATGCTGGGTGTGGGGAGAGGGAGAGGCTCAGCCTCGTTTTCTGCTTCCCTGCTTCTCCGGCTGCCTCAGAGGCAGAGCTGTGGTTTATTTTTTGGATCTGATTAATTGAGCCTTGTAGAATTTTCCCACTTGTCTTGATTTCCCTTCTCCTGGTATAAATTTGGGTTGCTGATGCACAAGCTGCTTTTGGAGTGTTTGTTTTATTCCTACGAGACTCAAGAATGACGCTGGTTGTGTATCCCACTGTCACCCACCCCCTCTTCCCCCAAACAACTCCGGGACCTCCTCATCCTGGCCGGATTTGATGGACCAGTGACCCTCAGAGATGTCACATTCCCACAAATGTTTCTCAAGTGCTTTTCCATCAGTGCCCTTATCCAGAGGAGACTGAGAGCGTTGGGTTGTTCAGGCTGGAGAGGAGAAGGCTCCAGGGAGACCTCAGAGCCACTTCCAGTGCCTAAAGGGCTGGAGAGAGCTGGAGAGGGACTTGGGACAAGGCATGGAGGGACAGGACACAGGGAATGGCTTCAAACTGGAAAAGGGGAAATTTGGGTGGGATATGGAGATGGAATTTTTCCCTGTGAGGGTGGTGAGGCCCTGGCCCAGGGTGCCCAGAGAAGCTGTGGCTGCCCCTGGATCCCTGGAAGTGTCCAACCCAGGCTGGGTGAGGCTTGGAGCAACCTGGGCTAGTGGAAGGTGTCCCTGCAAGGGATGGGAATGAGATGATCCTTAAGATCCCTTCCAACCCAAACCATTCCATGTTTCCAGGGTGCTGGACACTGACTATATCCACACCAGTGAACTGACCAGTGCCTGGACTTGTCCCCTGGCCCAAGACAACCCTGGCTGTGTCAAGTGGCCGGGAAGGAGCTGGGTATGACAATTACAGACCCGACTTTCCCCAAATCCTGGGGAGCAAGGGTTGAAACCCTCAGGGAATCAGTTTAAAACCAGTAACATGAATTGGCTGTTGGCACAGTGGGCATCAGAAAATATAAGGGCGTTGGAGAAAGGGAGGGGAAATAGCAGCAAGGCCATGAATAAATGTTGAAGACCAAGCTGGGGTGTCCTCCCTGGCATCCCTGACTCCAGGGATGAGGATGCAAAGGAAGCACTCGAGGATGGGCCCATGGAGAGCTCCTGCCCATGGATTAACAAGCTCTCCCTAAAAAGCATCTCTTTGGCCAGTGTGGGCTCAAGGGACCGTGCTGTGACCCTGGAGGGATTTCCTATCTCCACTCCTGCCTGTACCACCCGGATCCTCACAGTCCCTCTGGGGGCTGATGCTCCTGTGCCCAGATTGCTGTGGAATCACATCCTGAGGGACCCCACAGTCCAAGGGAGGCAGATGGGGGAAGGCAAAGCAGTCTCACAGTGCCCAGAAATCCTGCAGGGAGGGAGACCTTGGAAAACTGAGGAAGATGAGGTCTCATGGGGAGACAATTTCCCCCTGGGAGCAGCATTCCAGCTCTGTCTGCGTCACGTGCGGAGCGGAGCAGGAGAGCGGAGCGCCGGTGTTTGCTGAGCTGTGAACAGGCAGAGCCTGGTGTCATTTGTCTCAATGAACTGGTTATTAATCCTTGCAGGAAGGGATGATTTTGCATTTCCTTGGCAGCATCGTGTGCTGGCAGGAGAGGAAAAGGCAGGAATGTCGGCTCTTCCCTCCTTTAGAGAGGACATGGACACCCAGGCAGAGCCAGAGGCTGCTCAACCATCCATGGAGACACTGAGGAAGCATCTTGGGGGGGGTCTGGTCACTGCCAACTCTCAGATCTTCCTAAATTAGAGGGGTGAAGCCTGATCTTTGAGGGGAAAATAAAACCGAGCCAGCAAGGAAATCCAAGCCTGTGTTGGCTCAGAAATCCCTACACACACGAACAAACCTGCCCATGCCCACCGTGTCAGATCAGTAAGGGAATACAGGGAGGGTTCTTTAGTTCTCCAAGGGTTTTGGCCCCAGCTCACTGACAGAGATCAGAGCATCCCCTGGATAATGTCAGTGCTTGCATCACATTCCCAGCAGGCACTGAGGGGGCTTGGGAGCTGCTCCCTCTCTCAGATAAAAGATCAGCTTTGGAGGATTTGGGGGTTTGATTATTTCAGTTTCTGTTAAATCCTCTCCTTATTTTCCTGGTTGGTTGGAGCTCACAGGAGAGGGAGGGTGGCGGGAAATGCCCTTGTCAGGTGAATGTAAGTGATTGCAGGAAGAGAGGAGAAAATACAACAGGAGTCAAAGCACAAAAGGATCCCTGAACCTTCATGTTCAGCCCATCCCCATCCCTCTGTGGTGGAGAATCCAGAGCTTAAACTGAGAAAACTGATGGAGCTCAAAAGCTTCATTGAAGTTACTCAGATTCTTCCCCTGCATTGAAGTATCCCCCCTGGAGCTGTCCCTTGCAGGAATTTCACAGAGCCACAGAATGGTTTGGGTTGGAAAGGAGCTTAGAGATTTTCCCATCCCATCCCCTGCCATGGGCAGGGACACCTCCCACTAGCCCACATTGATCCAAGCCCCATCCAACCTGGCCTTGGACAATTCCAGGGATCCAGGGGCGAATTCCTCCCCAATACCCCATCCACCCCTGCCCTCTGGCAGGGGGAAGCCATTCCCTGTGTCCTGTCCCTCCATGCCTTGTCCCAAGTCCCTCTGCAGCTCTCCTGGAGCCCCTTTAGGCTCTGGAAGGGGCTCTGAGGTCTCCCTGGATCCTTCTCTTCTCCAGGTGAACACCCTCAATTTGGATGTACAAGGACACTTCTGGGATCACCTGAGTCAGCTCAAACAAGGTGCTGAGCCCCAGGAAGACCAGGAAAAAGCAGAAGTGGCCAGTGCCAAAAGCAGAGTGAGGAGAAGGGACCTTCCTGGCTTTGCACACAACATTTTCAAGGATCACAATTTCCTCCAGCACCTTTGGAGATGGGGGCAGGACATCCATTCCCAGGGAAAAGTCTGATAAGGCCTCTCGCCAGCAGAGATGAAGGAAGGCAGAAGATTCACTGAAAGGGTTTCTGCATCCCCAGCAACCTTTGAAAAATGGCCTTTGATCAGGAAAAAAGGCAAAGAAGCTCCATGAAATGAGTGAATCTTTACAGAGTTCATGTTTGTGTCCCACAGCTCCAAGGCTGCTTTTACCCATTCACACAAGACTCCAAGATATTCCCATAATCCTTATTTTTTCTGCTTAAGTCCCTTTTATCTCCCAGGCACATTTTTTCACTGCTTTCTCTCCTCTGACCCTGTCTGCTCCCCATCCTTGCTCTCCTGGCTGTGGGTACACCTTGTCTTGGTCTTGTTTGGAGCGTTCCAGGTGCTGAGCAAGAGCGCAGAGGCACATCCTGGCTGCTGGATCTGTGCTTTAAGGAATATAAACAATCTCAGGCACTGCCACCCCCACCCTTCCTTCAGTGCCAGCAGTGAAACATCTCCTGTCCTCCAGCCAGCAACCAGTCTTACTTAAAACCTTCAAAACGCACCCATTTTTGAGAGCTGCACCCCCAGATCAGCCATGGCTGTGATTTGTCACCTATTTCAGGTGACTAAACTTGCAGGCAAGCAAGTGACAAAGGTCTGCATGTCATGTGGGCCCTTTTCTTTAGAAAACCCCCCAAAATCATAGTCTTGGAGCCTTGAGTTGGCTGCTGGCTCTGGTGTGGTTTCATTTCTTCCCAATGTTGCTGTGTAAACACTAATCAGTCCAAATTATTCACATCACAACTGTCGAGCATGGAAGCGGCGTTAATGAGGAAAAATAGGGAACAGATTGGTGGAGCAGAACATGTCCTTTGGCTGGAGGTTGGTGGCTCCCATCCAGCACATGCAACTCACACCCCTTCCTCTGCCACAGCCCTTGGAAATCCATCCTGCTGGGAGAGAGCTCGGGGACAGCTTGTCCAGCCCCAGGGTGCCTGGATGGCCAAACACCAGGGGATATTTCCCACCAGGAGTATGAGTCCCTTGGGGTCTGACTTCAACATGTTTTGGGTTGGGAGGGAGCTTAAAACTCATCCCATTCCCACCCCCGTTCCATGGGCAGGGACACCTTCCACTAGCCCAGGCTGCTCCAAGCCCCGTCCAGCCTGGCCTTG
>NW_008237408.1:297953-303346 GCF_000691975.1 Corvus brachyrhynchos
GGGCCTCACCACCCTCACAGGGAAAAATTCCATCTCCATATCCCACCCAAATTTCCCCTTTTCCAGTTTGAAGCCATTCCCTGTGTCCTGTCCCTCCATGCCTTGTCCTAAGTCCCTCTCCAGCTCTCCTGGAGTCCCTTTAGGCACTGGAAGGGGCTCTGAGGTCTCTCTGGAGCTTCTCTTCTCTGGCTGAACACCCCCAGCTCTCTCAGGACAAGTCTCCAGAGCCCAGGACTGTGAAGAGCATGGAAATTACCATTTCCCAACCCAGTCCAGGAGCACCACGGCTGCAGAGCGACATTTATTCATCACTGCCCCTGCCCAGCTCCACATTAGACCACAGAGATTTTGCCAGACGTGGGGAACAGGCTCCCATCCTTCCTCAAAATTTTACACAACATGGCCAGGCCCTTCTTGGCCTCCCTCATCCTTGCAGGCGTATAAGACACACCTGGACATGGCCATCAGTGACCTGATTTAATTTTACGTGCACTGAGCAGGACATGGAATGAGATGAGCTCCAAGAATTCCTTCCAACTCAAATTATTCCATGATTTTAGATTGCTGCTGTGGTTTGTATTAATAAAATAACCACTACCAGCCACCAGGCCAGGAACAAATTCCCCCCCCCTGGGGGCTACATCTGGTGGTTGGTTTCTCTTTTAAGATAAACTTTTCCAGATCATTTTTTAACATCAGTAACACCAATACCTGGAATAGATGGGAACCACTCACCCAGAAAGGTCCTGGCAGAGCCTTGCAGGAGGCTCTTCAAAGGTGGGAATGGGATCTCTTGGGGGCTGTTTAGAATCAGCAAGATTCTCATATTGGAGCAATTTTCCAAAAGCAAAGCACGTGTTGTGGGTGGAAAGGGTAAAGTGGATTCTGAGGAGTGGCAAATCCACATCTTTCCATGGAAACCTGTTGTTCTACAGAGAAAGCCAGCCAGAAATCACCTGCATCCATCCCTGCACCCAACTGCAGCACAAACTAAAGCAGGAAACCATCCAGTCAGCCCTCAAAGCTGGTGTTTAAACTACCCGGAAAATGTCCCAGACATTAAACACTTGGAGCTGCTACAATAAGGTCAGAATAAGAGGAATTACACTTGGGAAGGGAAGGAATGAACCCATCAATCTTCAGCCTCAGGAAGAGCAATTTTAAAACCTTCAGGGGGAAGAATTTTGAATTTGGCTGGAGCACCATGAAACGCTGCACCCAAGGTGTTTGGGTTTCCCTCCTTGCTCCGCTGGCAGTCTCGTTTTCCACCTGTCTGGCCCAGAAACGTGGAAAATCTGGGTGTTTTGCATTGTGGCCCTGCTCCTTTCTCCTCTGAAGTATGAAAGGATCCGTTGTCCCCATCCTTGCTTCAGAGGCAGCAGCATTTTGCAGGGACAGAAGCCAACACTGTGTCCAGAAGTTGGAGGAGGTGTCGGTATTTCCCAGAGACCGACTGGAACCCTGTTTTCCACCCAGGCACAATTCAGCTGGGAAAGTGCTTAAAAATGGACTCACTTCCCAGAAATGTGGCAACTCCTTGCTGCAAGGTGCTGCTCCTGCTGACAGCTGATGTTGGGATGCCGGATGATTCTATGTCAGTGAAATTCCATGTTGGTAAATGAGAGGATGGAAACAGCAGATAAATTCAGGAATATTTTGAGGCAAAACTGAATCCTTCTTAGTGAAGGATATTTCAGGTTTGCCTTATCCTGTTGGGACAGAACAAGGGTCGTTGGGTTTAAGATGAAGAAGGGTTGATTTAGATTAGATAAAGAGAGATTATTTTTTACAACGAGGGTGGTAAAACACTGGCAAAGGTGAGAAGCTGTGGCTGCCCCACCCTGGAAGTGTCTAACACCAGGTTGGACTCAGAACAACCTGGACTAGTGGAAGGTGTCCCTGCCCATGGCAGGGTTTTTGGACTGGACCACCTTTAAAAGGGTCATCCCTTCAAATCCGAACTATTCCATGATTCCGCAATTCTCCGCAATCCATTCTCCAGCTCTTTACGCCTCTCCTGGTCTGTTCTGATTAACAAGACTTTGTGGTTTGTCTTTATAGGGATAATTTCTCCCAAATGAGACATCTGAATGCTCTCAGCTGTGCTTGGCTCCAGCTTTTTCCTGAGGGTGGTGAGATCAGTTCATGCAACTCCAGAGACTCCCGTGTCTCCTCCTGGTTTCCCACTGCAAAGGAAGCCAGCCCCAACCGTGTCTCCATCCACCTGATTTCCATCTGTCGCTGTCCTGCTCTAAGTGGATGTTTGCACTGGAGCTAAACTGAGGTTGGGATAATATTTACAATTCCCAGATGTCCTCTACCAATGGCTAAATAAATCCCTGGGACTAATAAGGATGTTCTCCAGGTTGGTGCAGGCTCCTCTACTCCAGTCAGACCCTACACCCACATCAGTGAGGTGGGTCAGGGCTGCGCCTCAGCCTCCAGCACCCAAAATCAAGCCCTTTTAGATGCAGACCCACAAAAATTCCTCAGATTTTATGTATCCTGCAGGCTTTCAGGAGTCTTTGGCCCTGGGAGCATGGTGGGTTTGTGGAAATTAAGCTTTTAGCAGCTGTGAGGTGTTGTTAAGATCAGAAAAGGGAACCTTTTCCAATGGACTGATTTTGGGAGGGAATTTGGCCCACTGATCCCATGTGATGTAAGTCTGGCATGAAGCAGACCCCTCCCTGCTCAGGGACCCACCTTCCCCACCGTGACACCACGTGGGTGGCCCAAGGAGCCTTGGGCTTCGGCCAAGTTAAAGGGCAAAGAGAGCAAAGAGCGAGGATTGCTGCTCTCCATCACAAAACGTGTCCTCAGGCAGGTCCTGATCTCCTTGAAGGTGTCCCTGCTCACGGCAGGGGCTTGGAATAAATGACCTTTAAAGGTCTCTTCCAATAGAAGCCACTCTGTGAGGCCCTGCCTTGGTGGACACAGAGTCCCTTGGCAGAAGGAGCTCCATAACTCAGAGGTCACACAGACCAACCTCGGGGAAGGAGTCCTGGTTCCCAGACCCTCCACCATCACTCCCTTCCAGATTTGAGGTAAAACCCCTTTATTTTTGCAAGCAGTGGGACCAAAACCATGTGAGCAAGTATTACAACCCAGTGGAGATGTCCCTGGTCCAGCACATCCATCTCCCAGCCTTCAGGAACCCTCTCTGGGAACGCAATAATGAATCCCACTTTGAATCCCACTTCAGTCCGAGTCCATTTTCACAGAGCCTTACATAAGATTTATAAGGGATTTCACCTCCTATCAACCCCACGTTCTCTCAGGGAAGAGTGGCAGGGACTCAGAGCTCCTCAGAGGCCAGGACACAGTTCATTAGTGTGGAATTGCAGGACCAATTACAGCAGAAAAGCTGAAAGAAACCGAAACGGAAAGGTCAGCCCCAGCCCCCAGCTACCAGGTCATATCCAGGTCCTTGCACAGTGCATGGAAAAGCAAAGGGAAGTCTGATGGCTCCAGGAAGGGTAATTAGCTCACAGTGATGAGTGGGAGACTGGGGACAATGTTAGGGCAGCATAAATCACCTCTTAAACAAGCCTTGTTTATTTATTATGGGCTCCCATGACCTGTGCCCTGAACTTCAATGCCCCCCTCTGCTCCCTTATCCACTCATCTCCAGGCTTTTGCTGGGCTGGGTGGAAGGGAAGGTCAGCCTGTGGGTTAGCAGGCTCGCTGGGCCCTTCAGAAATGCGGATGAAGAGATCTGCAAAGCGCCTTGAGAGGTTTTTCCAATCATTTCCGTGCCCTGATGGAGCAGAAATGACACAGAAATCAGAGCTGGCAACATCCACATGAGGGTCTCATCAAGTACCACACCTACATCACGAACATCACCTTCCACCCCAGCTGCCCTGGGTTTCCTCTGCCACAGGCTGAAGGATCCCCTTTATCCCTGCTTACTTCCACGGCTGCACACACCTCAGTGGCCTCCTTCATCCCTTGTCTTTGTCTTTTCACCCCAGGATGATGCTCGTAATGTAGAGGTCATAAAATCACAGAATGGTTTGGGTTGGAAGGGGCCTTAAAGCTCATCCCATCCCACCCCCTGCCATGGGCAGGGACACCTTCTACTAGCCCAGGTTGCTCCAAGCCCCATCCAGCCTGGCCTTGGACATTTCAGGGATCCAGGGACAGCCACAGGTCGAAGCAGGATTCTTTGTCTCCATCCAAACCCTGCAAGTATCTTCAGGAAAATCCTCCTTTTCCCAAAAAGCCCATTTTTTTTCAGCCCACCACCCCGTCGTGCACATGTACAGTGGGTGTTTGGGTCAATGGGATTGGTCTTGGCCACACCTCTGCCCAAAGCCCAGGGTGAGCAGGTGCAGAGCAGGAGCACAGCCCTGAGCCTGCCTGCAGCCCTTCCCACGCCACTGGAACGAAATCAACTCTTTAATTATGGCAATTTTAGCAAAAAAGAGACAATTTCTAGGGAATGCACTAAAATATATATATTTAATACACATCTTGAAGCAAGAAGGGGCAGGATGGGTTCTTGGTGGTGCTGGGAGAAAGGTGACCTGTCCCTTGCTCATCCTGTCCTGTGAATGGGATACAAGGGTCACTCATGGGTCAGCTCTGCCCTAAACTATGCAGATACCCTATAAATAGATGCAGTTTCCTGCTGGAGCCTGGTTGCTGCTGTTTTAAACCAGATCTTGATGCTGGAGTCCCCAAGGAAAGTGAAGGGTGTGCTGGAATAGGCAAGAGTGACCCTCAGAACAGTGTTGTCCTGGCTGACCCCAGCACCAGCTTTTCTCCAAGGCAGAGCTCCTGTCACCGTGCTGGGGAAGGCCAAGACTTTCTGGGATCGAAGACAACTCATCTCCTTCTTGTTGAGATGAGATAATTCCCTGCCTTTATTCCCTTTGACCTGCTGCATCTCCCTGGAAGAATTGTTCTGTTGAAAGGTCAAGTGCCTGTCTCATCCAAGAAAGGAAATTCCTTGATCTCCATCCATTCTTTAAAGTAGCCCAGAGAAATTCTTGCCAGGTTTAGTTGGCTTTGAGTAGCCTGGTCTAGTGGAAGGTGTCCCTGCCCATGGCACAGGGTTGGAATGAGATGAGCTTTAAGGTCTCTTCCAATCCCAACTGTTCCATGATTCTATGATTCCACCCTTGTTGGGGTTTTAGTTTAGTCTTAGTTTTTTTCCTGTTAAAGGAATTTTCTCCCATATGCATGTTGCTAGGGGACAAATAGCTGTACTTAAGAAAGACAAAAGGGGAGTGGGGCGGGCCTGGCTACTCCTTTTGTCTACACCTGGGTGTGGGGTGAGTTCGCTCGGAGCATCCGGAGAGAGAAGCTGCAGAGAAAGGAGCTGCTGCTGCTTTCTTTTTGGCCGTTCTTTCTTCCTGCTGGAAACAACGCCGGGACCCCAAAAGCCG
>NW_008237408.1:303630-311632 GCF_000691975.1 Corvus brachyrhynchos
GAGGGGAAAGGGCCTGACAGCCGAGAAGGCTGGGACTGGGTTTGTGATTGCTGTTACTGCCATAGTTGTTGTTGTTTTGTTTGACTGGTTATATACATATATATATATATATAGTAAAGAACTGTTATTCCTATTTTCCCACATCTTTGCCTAAAGGCCCTTGATTTCAAAATATAATAACTTGGAGGGAAAAGGGGTTATATCTGCCACTTCAAGGGGGGCCTCTGCCTTCCTTAGCAGACACCTGTCTTTCAAAACCGAGACAACCCTGGAGCAAGGATGTGGGAATGGGAGCTCTCCTGGCAGGTCTTTGATCACCCCCCAGACCCAAAGGAGCGCTGGCAGCAGTGGCACAGATCTTACTGTGAGTCCTTGCTGCTGCTGGCCCTGGCTCCCACCTCTGCTCCACGCCCAAGGGTTTTCCAGGCAGGGCTTGCAGGGAGGTCTGTGCCATGCTCAGCTGAGGTGAGAGGGAGATGATTGTCCTCAGACTCAATCTTACAGCTCCTCTGGCAACCAAAAACATCCTGCCCACCTTTACCTGCCAGTTTTTCCCTCTGGCACTGTGGAGTGGGATTTCCACCAGCCAAAAAAAGGGAGACCTCAGGCTGGAGAGGGCCTTTGGCCTCCAGCAGTCCTTGGCCAAGCCTCTCATAGAATGGTTTGGATTGGAAGGGACTTTAAAGATCATTCTGTTCCAACCCCCTGCCATAGGACACCTTCCACTAGCCCAGGTTGCTCCAAGCCCTGTCCAACCTGGCCAGGAACACTTCCAGAAGTGTTATAAGTGTATAAGCAAAACATCCCCAGCACAACCACGGAGCCCCTGAACTGGGGTTGTGGGAGTTGAGGCACTCTGCAGGTGCCACTCTGCACTGCAGCTCAGACTGGGTTAAACTCAGCTCAAACTGCCTGGTTTTCACAAAGCAATTCACAGACTTAAATTTGAGGGCTAGTGCCTCTGACCTCAGAACCCCAGGGAATCCGTGCTCCTGTTTTGTTTGGGATTTAGGGTCTCAAGGAATGAGTGTTACTGTGCCCAGACCTCATAGAAATCACTGGAGCCCTTTTTAGGCTATGACTGGCTCTTAAAGAAGAGCTTTAGGATACTGAACTGCCCCTTTGCTGCCCAGCTGTGCCTCTAACCCATCATTTTCTGTATCCAAGCTCACACAAACCCAGCCCATTGTCCCCTCGAGATGGAGTCTGGCTTTCCCCGAACAGCCAGGGCTCAGTGTTTTTCTCCCTCTGACCTGTCAGTCCATGAGCACTGTGGCTGAGGAGGCTCCTAAAAGTGACATGAAGACCCTTTGCCTTCTCCTGGCTCCTGGCACAGCTTCCACGCTGTTCAAGTTGGGTTTAAGACCCCTCAGACGGCCCAGGCTCTGCCTAAACCCGTTTCCCTGAGGGTGGCCACTCTTAAACCGCATTCGAAGCCATCCTTGCTGTCCCCCAAGGTGCCCATCCATCCCTTACTCCCCTCCTCCCTCCTCAATCTGCTCAACTCAGAGCAAAACCACTGACAGGGAAAAGTGTTCCCAGCTCCAGCCCACAGGGAAAAGGTCTGGGGAGCTAATTATAAACTCCTGCATCAGAGCCATCAATAATTCAGGGAGCTCTGAAATGGAGCTGGAGACGAGTGGCAGGACAGGGCTCACTCAGTGCCTGAAGCACCCGGGGTCAGGGTGGCCAAATCATGGGGATCTGTGGGATGCAGCACTGTCACCTCTGCATTTCCAGGGCCAGGCACCAAATTCAGGCTCCCCATCTTTCCTGCTGCTTCACTGACAGGTGAAGGGGGCAGGATCCAGGAGTTCAGGCCACCAGGCTCCAGGTTTCCCTCCCAAAACAGACACAAGTGCCATTCACCACCTCTTCCCACACCCAGCTCTACATTTTTCTCTGCCCTGAGTGAGGTTTTGAATTTGTTAGAACAGGGGTTTATCCATGAGGTTGGGGTTGGAGCATCCAGCCAGCAGAAATGCTTCTCTCTTTCCATCCTTGAGACTTTGGGACAGGGCTGCCCCATCTTCCTGAGCATCCCTTAAATTCAGAGGGAAGGAAAACGGGAAGGAAAAAGCCTGAAACTGAAGTTAACAGCACAGAGGGTGCATTTTGCTAAATTGTGAGTTCAACCCATATTGGGATGCATTTCCCATCAGCTGAGTGGACTCAGCAAAAGAGGGATTGCATTTGCTGTGGCAGATAAAAATGGGATGTAGGTTCCTAAGGCCACAGGAGAGGGGACGAGGGGACATCCCACCCACAGCACAGTGCACCCCATGCAGTTAAAATTCCAGGCAAAACTCACACAGGGCTTAAAATTATTGTCCTGACTACCCTGGGATGTGACTCCATCCTGATTTAACCAGCCATGCAGAACCCTAACAGCTACTAGGAAGGAAATGAACTCTATCCCAGCCAAAACAGCCGGAGTCAGGGATCTTGGAGGGCTTTTTCCAAGCTTTGATTCTCTGAAACAAGGACAGTCTCCAAAAATTAGGGCCCTGACGTGTTCTGAATATCCTCGAATGTGGCTGGGACCAGCTCCAAAGGGGCGGTTGTGTAATTTGGGATGTCCCTACAGCGGTGAGAGCCCTTCCCTGCAGCTCTCACAGCTCACAGCTGAGGCTCTGGCTCCCTCTCCTGACTCCTTTTACTGGTCCAGCCATCCTCTAAAAGCTGGTGGGGAAGGCACTGGGATTGCTTTTCACCCATCAGGTCCAGGCCAGGGGCTTAAACAAAACCTCTGGGTGGCTCAAGCGTCCCCAAAATCCAGTTGTGGAGATGGTTCACTCACAGAAGCTCCTGAAGGAATAACGGAGTGGAATGTGCTTCAAAAGTTCTTCCAAAAACCCTGTCAAACAGGTTGCACCAAATCAAAGCACCTCCAGCACCATGCCAAGCATGGCCTTGCATATTTGGGACACATCCCCCAGGCCTACAGGGAGTGTCTCCCATGTCCATCTCCTCCCAGTGCATCTGTGTTTTCACATGGGACAGATCCTCTTGCTTCTCCAAGCTCCGGTGTCCATCCCTTATCCTGGGATGGGTTTCACAGCCTCCTAACTCCATCAAAATCCACGCCGGGCCACCTGCAGCTCGTCCTCAGGATCTCTGTGTCAAGGAAGGTGGAACCAGGAGAGCAGCAGCAGCGATGAGACAGAGGAGGGAACATCCCTGAGCCAAGCCTGGGGTCCAGGGAAGGGACCCTGAGGAGGTTTAGGAGAGGGATGATGCACCATGAGGATAAACATGTTTAAACAGGAATTAGTAGCTCCAGGAGTAAGGAAATCCTTCTGGAAAACAAAAAGTTACCTTGCAAGGCAGTGCTTGTTCCCTTCCTGACCAGGCTGGGCCCCTCCAGGGGTGACAACAGCAACACAGGGCTCAGTCCTCCCCTTGTCCTTGTCCTCGAGGTCCTCTGTCCCCCAGTCCTGCTCCTCTGACGGGCTCCAGACTACACCAGTAGATGGCAAGACGAGCCCACATTTTGGGGTGACAGTAACCACGAGTGGGAGAGAGACCTGGGAGCCACCTGTGCCAGGGTGGGGCTTCTCTTGTGCCTGCTGCGGGGTTCAGCTCACCCCAGGGCATCTCTCTCTCTCCTTCCAGCTGCTCCTGCCTCAAATTTTTTGTATGTTTGGTATTTTTTGTCTTGCTGCCTCTCAGTGAAATCACTCTTGGGGTGCCAGGATTGCTTGGGAAGGGGTGATGGGCAAATGGAATAACACTCAGGCATGTAATGCTTGATTTCCTTGGGAAGAAGGCTGTAAAATACCTATGGCATGGGAGACTGGGGGAGAAAAGAGGGGAATGGTATCAAGGTATTTTAAAAAAAAAGTGGGAAAGCAGTGCTGGTCCCATGTATCCTGTCCCAACAGATCAGCTGCTTGTGTTCCCTGCCTGAATCTGACCTGCTAGGGAGAGATTTGGCTCCCATCCCACCACTTCCCATTCCCATTATCGGGAATTTATTGAGATTTATTTCAAGCAGCTATTTTCTCTTTCTCTCTCTTGCTGTCTTTCCATCCTGGCCTCCTGCTTATTCTGTGATTCCATGATTCTGTGATTCTGTGTTTCTGTGGCTCCATGAAAATAGTGACACATTTGGAGAGGGGAGAGCTGCTTTCACAGAAAGGAGTGTATCCCAACTGTGCATAACCATCATTTTCCCTTGAGAATACAAAACGATCAAATATCCAAACAAAACCCAGTATTGGGGGAGTTTTCAAACATCAGCCCCTGCTGATGTCATCATGCACAAGGTCCTCAAAACCCAGGGTGCAGAGGAGAGAGGATGTGATGAAGCAAAGCAGCGTTTTGGCCTGGGCTCAATGTGGGAGGATGGAGAAGCCTCCACCTTCCCACTTCTTCAAAAACATTCTTTGAGCCACTTCTCTGCAGTTCAGAAGAAAGCTGGGCCAGCTGTTCCTCTGACACCAAGCTTGGACACAGAAAAAACCTTTCATAGAATCCCAGAATGATTTGGGTTGGAAGGGACCTTAAAGTTCATCTCCTTCCACCCCCTGCCATGGGTGCACCTGCCCCGGGGGCCTCCAAGCCCCATCCAGCCTGGCCTTGGACACTTCCAGGGATCCAGGGGCAGTCCCAGCTTCTCTGGGCAACCTGTGCCTCACCACCCTCACAGCCAGGAATTCCTTCCCAATATCCCATCTGACTTTGTCCTCTTTCAGCTTAAAGCCATTCCCCCTTGTCCTGTCCATCCATGCTGTTCCAGTTTGGCCAAATTTAGAAATATAGCCTCTGAGAGAAGGCAGGTTACAACCATCCCTCCCCCACCAGGTTCAGGAAAAAATAATTTTTCCTTGAAGGAAAGTGAAAGAGATAAAAACTATTTATTTAACAAATACACAGGAAAAGGGATAATGATGCTCAATAATAAAATCTCTCACTCTGCTGAGAGAAACCTGGGAAAATTTCAGAGTCCTTCCGTAGATCTCTCTCCCTCCTTGGAGCTGGGATCGGGTGGTGGGCCCCCCTCTAGGGCCAAGGCCTCGGTGGAAAGTCCTCCCAATGTATTCTGATGTTGAAACCATCCAGCAGAGAAGAAGGGAAAAATCTGAGTCCCAGGAAAACAAAGTTCAACTCTCTGGAGGAAAAGGAGCAGAAAAAAACTGACCGAAAGCTGGCTGGAAAAAAACAAGCCTGGGGCTTCCTCCCGCTCCCACCACAGCAGAACGCAGAGCCATCTCTACCTCTGTGTGTCCTTGAAACACTGCTTTGAAAGTTCTGCCCAGTTTTTTTTTCTCTTCCCCCTCTCAGGCTCAGTTTAAAGGCATAGAAAGGCACAAAATTAATTTCTGGGCATAGAACAGCGATATGAGATACAAAATCATAAAGTCACCCCCAAGACACATGGCCAGGGACACCACCCACTAGCCCAGGTTGCTCCAAGCCCCATCCAACCTGGCCTTGGACACTCACAGGGATCCAGGGGCAGCTGCAGCTTCTCTGGACACCCTGTGCCAGGGCCTCGCCACCCTCACAGCCAGGAATTCCTTCTCAATATCCCATCTGGCTTTGTCCTCTTTCAACTTAAAGCCATTCCCCCTTGTCCTGTCTGTCCATCCCTTGTCCCAAGTCCCTCTCCAACTCTCCTGGAGCCCCTTTAGGCTCTGGAAGGAGCTCTGAGGTCTCCCTGGAGCCTTCTCTTCTCCAGATGAACACCCCCAGCTCTCCCAGCCTGGCTCCAGAGCAGAGGGGCTCCAGCCCTTGGAGCATCTTCCTTCCAAAGACTTCTCCTGCCCCAGCAGTGCTGCTTGCCCCAAGCACACCCCAAATTTGTGCTGTTGCTGCATCTTCGACGCCCAGAGCAGAGCAACCTCCACCACTTCTGCTCCAGCCTCCCGGCCAAACCAGCACCAGTTATTTAATGGCTTCTGGGGAGAGGACAAGTTAAGCCTTAAATTAAACTTTCCACTTCAACAGGCACCTTGGCAGGATGGAGACCCCTGCCCTGGCCAGACAAGCAAATCTGTGTCTGGCTCCAAGTGTCTTGGAAGAGATGGAGAGGCAGCTTCTGGTGGAGTGGCAGGTGGCTGCCATGGGAAGGGATTTGGGAACTGGCAGGAGAGCAGCACAAGCCTCCAGCCCAGCAAAAATCTGATCCCAGCCATGGAAAAAAAGCCATCATTAAAAAGCATCAGCCAGAGCCATAAGTGGAATCTTCCTGGCAATAATGGAGCAGTGTTGGAAGAGCATTCAGGCTTTGAGCTCGGTGTAAGTGGCACTGCTGTCACTGCATCATCAGCACTGCATTCAGAGTCTGAATCAGGCCTGAAAACTGAAATAAGGCCTCTCAAACTGACACAGGGCGGGGTTAGATGGGATATTGGGAAGGAATTCTTGGCTGTGAGGGTGGTGAGACCCCAGCACAGAGTGCCCAGAGAAGCTGTGGCTGCCCCCCGATCCCTGTGAGTGTCCAAGGCCAGGTTGGACAGGGCGTGGAGCAACCTGGGATAGTGGAAGGTGTCCCTGCCCATGGCAGGGGGAGGAACAAACTGATCTTTAAGGTCCCAACACAAATCATACAGTGATTCTACCATTTTAATGGGGTTTTTCGAATTAAATTATGATTTCTTATATTTGTCTCCAGCAAGAAGCTTGGGGGCTGTGGGCTGCAGTCCCTCCCCAGATTCCCAGCCCAACAATGCCTTTTTCCTCCTGTGCACAGCAAAGTTGCCCTTCCCCATCACAGCGCCCTTCACTCCGTGGCTGGAGCTCTGTTGTAACCTTTGGAGAGCCAAAGCCTCCCCAGAATTCCCCAGGCCCTTGCACAGACACATTGTCTGGAGAGGGCCATGGTGTGTCCCCAGCCACTGAGGTGCCACCATGCCCATGGAATGCAGACCCTGATGGCCTCAGTCTCCTGCCAGCTGAGGCCCTGGGGTCACTGCCAGGCCTACGTGCCCGGGGATGGGTGGGAAATGTCCCCCAAAGGCTCAGGATTACCTCAGGCCAACGGGCCCGGCTGCTGTTGCCAGGCAGAAAGGCCAGAGGTGGGAAATCGGCTCCTGGCACTGATCCCGGGACACGCTGCCAACAGAGCAAACACCCCTGGGGTCATCAGCACCCAGACATCTGCTCTGTCATCCACAGGGTGCACAGTGACACCCTGCTGCCTGTGTGCCATGGATGGGGCAGCTTTCCACCCAGAAGGGCTGAGGGTCCTGTGGATGGATGGAGGGATGGATGGAGGGGTGGATGGAGGGATGGATGGAGGGGTGGATGGAGGGATGGATGGAGGGGTGGATGGAGGGATGGATGGAGGGGTGGATGGAGGGATGGATGGAGGGGTGGATGGAGGGATGGATGGAGGGGTGGATGGAGGGATGGATGGAGGGGTGGATGGAGGGATGGATGGAGGGGTGGATGGAGGGATGGATGGAGGGGTGGATGGAGGGATGGATGGAGGGGTGGATGGAGGGATGGATGGAGGGGTGGATGGAGGGATGGATGGAGGGGTGGATGGAGGGATGGATGGAGGGGTGGATGGAGGGATGGATGGAGGGGTGGATGGAGGGATGGATGGAGGGGTGGATGGAGGGATGGATGGAGGGGTGGATGGAGGGATGGATGGAGGGGTGGATGGAGGGATGGATGGAGGGGTGGATGGAGGGATGGATGGAGGGGTGGATGGAGGGATGGATGGAGGGGTGGATGGAGGGATGGATGGAGGGGTGGATGGAGGGATGGATGGAGGGGTGGATGGAGGGATGGATGGAGGGGTGGATGGAGGGATGGATGGAGGGGTGGATGGAGGGATGGATGGAGGGGTGGATGGAGGGATGGATGGATGGATGGATGGATGGATGGATGCGTGGATGGATGGAGGGATGGAGGGATGGATGGAGGAATGGATGGATGCATGCATGCATGCATGCATGGATGGATGGAGGGATGGATGGAGGAATGGATGGATGGATGGATGCATGCATGCATGCATGCATGCATGGATGGATGGGGGGAGGGGTGGATG
>NW_008237408.1:311706-329212 GCF_000691975.1 Corvus brachyrhynchos
ATGGATGGATGGATGGATGGATGGATGGAGGGATGGAGGGATGCATGGATGCAGGGATGGAGGGATGCATGGATGGATGGATAGATGGATGGATGCATGCATGGATGCATGGATGGAGGGATGGAGGGATGCATGGATGCAGGGATGGAGGGATGCATGGATGGATGGATAGATGGATGGATGCATGCATGGATGCATGGATGGAGGGATGGAGGGATGCATGGATGGATGGATGGATGGATGGATGGATGGAGGGATGGATGGATGCACGGATGCATGGATGCACGGATGCATGGATGCACGGATGCATGGAGGAATAAAGGTGTAGCTCTTTTCTTGGCAGCTCCTCAGCCAGATAGCAGATTAAAAACAGCTCAACAAAATTCTGGGTGGGCCCTGCACCCTGGTTAGGGCTTTGCAAGGCCTCTACATGCCATAGAGGATGAAATAGTCATGGAGAAGTGAGAGTAGGGGTGGTGGGATCAAGGGACTTGTGGGGGGAACCAGAAGATTCTTCACAATGTGGTTTAGTGGGAATGATGGTATCCAGTCAAAGGTTTGACTTGATCTTGGAGGTTTGTTCCCACCTTAATGATAACATTCCATTCTCTGCTTCTGTGATCAGCTGTCCTGGGCTTGGATGAGCAGGATCTGCACCTCACTGACCCCTCTTCCTCCTCCTGCTGCTCTCAGTTCTGGCAAATTCATCTCTGACCCAATTGGGAATTACTTTTCTTTGTTATGTGTGTCAGATCTCACACCACCTTCACATGGGGGAAAGGTTGCGGGAGGAATTGGGGTTATCCCCAGTTTCCAAAGTACATTTTCCTCCAACAGGGCCAAGTGTGACATCTCTTGGTCCCTGGCACAACTTCAGACCTGCTTAACCCACACCGACCCATGGAAAAAACATGTGGATGTGGAAGGAGGAGAGATGATAAAAAAGGAGGAACATGAAGAAAAGGAAATTGCTCATTTATCGACCTTTCCTCCTTTTACATTCCCCAAAGGCAAGTGCAGCTGGGAAGAGTGTGGAGTCCCCTGTGATGGGGCTGGGCTCAGGCAGAAGGAGAAGGCATCTCTTTGCAAAAGGAACGTTTTTAATTTCTTTATAAGACACCCACATCAATCACAAATCCACACCAAACCAAGTTTCCCTAGCGCTGGAGCTCAATAAAACACTTATCCCATGAAACAGCATCCTGGGGGTGGTGTTTGTGTGCAGCCAAACACACTCAGACACTCTGTGATGAGTCCCCTATAAGACACCCTGTAGGTACAAAAATGCTGTTAGTGAGGATCTTCTTGTTATTTTTCTAAGTCCGTGAGAGACTTTTCTCTCTCACAGAAGAGGTAGCAGGGAATGTAAACAACCAAGCCACCTGCAACCTTGGAAAGTCTTGTTTATGGTATAGTAGAAAATATTTTGATAATGGATGTTTTAGGATTTTGGCCAATCACCCCCAAGGGGTGGCTGGTCCTTTGTCCAATTAGACTATGAAGAAAAAAGTCTATAAAAGAGTTTGTAAAATAATTAAATAAATCAATCTTGCTGCACAATTCCTGCCTGCTGGATCTTCTTCTCCTCCTCCTCCCTATGGCTGCGGGACACGGTGATATACCATAGGAACCAGGCCTGCGGTAATAACACCCTACCAAAAAAAAGTCATTTCAGCAGTTTATCACAATTTAGGAAATGCTGGCAAGCCATATCTGAGCAATTATGGGGTCATTCCTGTATTTACCAAATATATGTTGCTGTGGAAATAGTGAAAAACTGATCCCACTAAAGTAAGCAAGATAGTAAAATGAAGAATTATTATAAATAAAACAGTGATAAAATACTAAAACTTGACTGTCTTAAAAATTAATTACAGATTTTGGAGCTCACACAGTCCATATTCATTTCCAGAAGATCAATTTTTCTTGAAATTACAAGAATGAAAAGGACTACGAGAAAAGAATGGCAAAAAAGGTAAGAACTGGTCCTAAACCTCCTATGAGAGTTTCTCAGCACCACAAGAGTCCAGGACGAAGAGCTTTAAAAATCCGCCAAATCTGATGAATTTTGGGCGGTGTTGGGCAAAGGGGGCGAACTCTGGACTTTGCTTTCTCTCCTCTGACTCGTCCCTTTCGCAACAGCTCTGCCGGTGACAGATCTTTAATCGGGAATTGTGGAAAGGCTGGGGAGATGAAGGACCTGTTGCTTCACACAGGTGAGGTGACGTCACCCTGGCAGCAATGCCCCCGCCTTGCCAAAAAACGATCGGCTCACCGCGTCCTTGGAGCCGGGTGTGCCCTGCCAAGAACCTCCTGTTTTATAGGATTGGGCCAAAGCCCATCCCACACATCCAGGAACGTGCCGTGGCCTCACTGGGGATGCATCCCCAGCCCTTCCCCCTGGATGAAGCTCACAAGACGAGGAACAGAGGGGGGGATGTGCTGAGCAAGCGGTGGCAAGGTGGAGGACACACTGGCCAGGGACAAGGGACATAGGATTTGATTATGGGAAGATATTCCGGAGCATCCTGCTTCTTCCCAAGCCTGCCTGGATGTCTGAGTCCCAGGCCCGTGGTGGGAAGGGAGGCTGGAGATGTTGGTGTGGGGTCCCAAGGGATGGAGTTAACCTGAACCCCCTCTGGCTGGCACAGCCTTGCTGTAGGCATTTACTGAATTAATTTGTCATCCAAAACAGGGTCACTGCCCCAAAATTTCCTGCTGGGAGTGGTTCTTACTCCAGGCTAATCCCTGAACTATGCTCAGGGATGGGGTTGGGAGGTAAAGAGAGCAGGGAACAGCTGTAAATTGGGTAAATCTGTGCTGTTCCCCCTCAGCCCCAAATCCCTTCCTGCCCCAAACCTCACTCCCAAACTGACAGGGATTTGGACACCCTGCTGCTTTCCCCTTCAGGACAGTGACAGATGGTGCCAACCAAAGCCACAGATCCAAGGACATCCACAGCCAGTCCAGGCTGGGAGCTCACACACATGAGAGGTCTCATTTGCTCCTCTGGGAAAGTTGGGATGGGAAAACCTAAGGTTACTTAAATGTGGGCTCAGAAATAACCTCTGCAGAGTCTGTTTTCCATTCGACTTCACATTCAACTGTGGAAGAGTTCACAGAATCACAGAGTGGTTTGGGTTGGAAGGGAACTTAGAGAGCATCCAATTCCAGCCTCTGCCATGGGCAGGGACACCTCCTGTTTTATAGTGTCCAACCTGGCCTTGGACACTTCCAGGGATCCAGGGGCAGCCACAGCTGCTCTGGGCACCCTGTGCCAGGGCCTCACCACCCTCACAGGGAAGGATTTCTTCCCAATATCCCATCTATCCCTGCCCTCTGGCAGTGAGAATCCATTCCCTGTGTCCTGTCCCTCCATGCCTTGTCCCAAGTCCCTCTGCAGCTCTCCTGGAGCCCCTTTAGTCTCTGGAAGGGGCTCTGAGGTCTCTCTGGAGCTTTCTTTTCTCCAAACTGAAATATCAGAGCTTTGCTTGAGGTCAGAAGAAATATTATCCAGCACTCAAGGTCTTTTCTACTGTGGGGATCCATCTGAGATGGGGGGAGAGGGCACAACACCGCTCATATTTTTTGTCAAAATTTTAAATGCCCCCAAAAGTGAATGCTAACCTGTGTGCTGCACCTTCTCAGGAGCTCCAGAAGGCTGCACAAGGACTATAGGGGCAGGAAAACATCCTAAACTGCTCCCAGTTGCAGAATCAGGGGCAAGAAGCAACTTTCTCTCTTGGCTGAGCAATGCCCACTCCAGATTTAGCTTCCACAGTGGTGCTGCTGAGGCATAAATGTCTTTTGAATTGCGTCTCCACAGCCGTGTGTGCCAGCTCTGTGTCATCCCAGCCATCCTGAAATCCCTGGGTTTGTTCCAGGAGCTGCCCCCTCCCCGCCCCTCAGCCCCCGCGTGCCACAGGCGCTCAGTCCCACGGGAAATTTAGGATCATGTACAGTTATGGTGTGAAGCCAGAAATAGCCTGGAGGGCATTTCTCTGGCCCGAGGCTCCAGGAGAAGGGCAAACGCCAGCTGATGTTCACCTAAAATAGACACAACCTGCAGGGGGGCAGGAAACCACCGAGCCTGACTGAAACACCGAGTGTGGGGAGGAAGGCTGCAAGAAATCCAGAGCCTGGATTTCCCTCTGGATAACGTGGGTGGTCTCCTCTCTTCACCTCCCTGGGCTCAGCTTCTCTTCCCTGAAGGAATGAGGAGCTCCTGACCGTTAGGAGCTTGATTCTATCCCGAGGAGCGGCCGGAGGGGTTTTCCAAAACCACAGGGGTTAATCCCCCACATCCCTCACACCTTTCCACTGAGGGGAGGAGCTTCCTCCTCCTCCTGCACCTGCCTGATGTCTTAAGCAGCCAAGAGGAGAAAGCAGCTCCAAGCTCCATCCAGCCTGGCCTTGGAAACTTCCAGGGATGGGGCAGCCACAGCTTCTCTGGAAAACCTGTGCCAGGGCCTCACCACCCTCACAGGCAGAATTTCTTCCTAATATCCCATCTAAACCCACCATCCTTCAGCTTAAGGCCATTCCCCCTTTTCCTGTCCCTCCAGCCCTTGTCCCAAGTCCCTCTCCAGCTCTCCTGGAGCTCCTTTAGGCCCTGGAAGGGGCTCTGAAGTCTGTCTGAATCCTTCTCTTCTCCAGGTGAACACCCCAGCTCTCCCAGCCTGGCTCCAGCTGCAGCAGCTCTGGAGGCAGCACCATCACCTCTGGCACTTCTAAAAACCAGGCTGGGCTTGTGTCAAACAGGACTCGACAAGATCCAGACCAAGGCTCAAAGGGAAGCAGCTGGGAAGAGCACGGTGCTGCAGCACCTCCTGCAGCACGATGGCCACGTTGGCCACTCAGTCGTGGTCAAGAGGAACGTTCCCTCCACCAGAGGTTCCCCTCATTAGAAAGGCGAGGTGTGGGAGGAGGGAAAGGCCTCGTTTCACCTGCAGGGTTTATCTATGGATTAAGGAGGCAGGGTGGGGCTGTGGGGAGTTAGGAGGAGCGTGCTCTTCTCACCCAAGCTTCTCCTGCTGACCCATCACAGGTTGTGCAACAGCTGGAGACAGGACCTGCTGAGACAGAGAAACAGGGACCCAACAAGGCCTCCCCACCCTCACAGGGAGGAATTGCTTCCCAGTATCCCATCCATCCCTGCCCTCTGGCACTGGGAAGCCATTCCCTGTGTCCTCTCCCTCCATCCTTTGTCCAAAGTCCCTCTCCAGCTCTCTCTTGGATCAATCAGTGCTGACCAGGACCCCCAGCCCTGACCAGGATCCCCCAGCACTGCTCCAATCAAGGATGACAAACCCAGGATCCATCTGCATAGGATTTTATTAAAGTAGGCATCACCCACAACTTAAAATAGTTGAAAAAATATTCTTAACAACTTTTTTTTTTTAAATATTTTTTTCCTGAATAGGTAATTTATCAGCCACAGTGCTCAAGTGTCGTGAGGGAAGTCTCTGCCCAGAAGTCGAACTTTAAAATGGAAGCAAAAGGTAAATATTTTGTACCACATCAAGTTGATTTAATACAGAAAAAAAATCATGACATCATTACAGGAGAAGTTAATGTGAAAGACATGGGGGGAAAAAAATATACAGATCATTGGTCAGATTGAAAATGAGAATTTCAAACAGGACTGAGACTTCGCAGACACATTTAATGACATTCCCTGATTGTCACCAGTTTCCTCCAGACCACTCTCTATTGGAACATGGTTTATTTCAGATTTAAAAATAATTAAGTTGCTTAAAAGGCTGCTCCTAAATGAAGCCAGCCAACATCATGGCAGGAAAACCAAAATTTTGTTCAAAATGCCACAGGTTTGAATTTCACCTTTTGCTGTGACACCCGTTCCAAGGCTTGTGTGTAATTCCACCACCAAGGACAGTGTTTTCCAGAAAAAAGAACGTTCCTGCTCCTCACTCTTGTTGAGTCCAATTAAACTGGAGCTGGGAATGAGGGAGAGGGGGTCAGACCCCAGGGCTTTGAGTGATGGAAGGAAATGGGAGTGAGACCCATCAACAACTCTTTATTTTACACTTCCTGAGGGTGGAACAGAGGCACTGAGGAGTGGAAAAGACACTGCAGCTCCTTTCCAGCCCTTCATCTGCTGGCTCTAGGTCCCTGGGAGATAATCCAGTCTGGATCCATCCTTTTGGGCAGGGCAGAGGACAAAGCCCAGCCAGTCTCTCCTCGCAGGGTGTGAAGGGAGGGCTGACTTCGCTGGCCCATTGGGCCAAAAATTACACTTGAGCTACATGAGAGTTACAACAGTGGCCAAAGTTTAACAACTTGTCTTTTCAGCAATGTAAACAATATAAAAATGTTTCAGTAACAGCCACGACCCTTGAGCTTAAATACCTGGGAAATTCCTACTTTGCCCACAGATGAAACGATAAAATACGTACAAAACCAAGAGATACAAGTGTAACAAATGTTTCAAATAACTGAGTTTCACCACAGAATCTTCATTGGAAGGTTACTTTTGTGAGGAAACATATTCCCTGCAGGAGGACTCCTGCACAAAGAGACGAAAATCTGATCATGGCAGGGTTACAGAGAACGCAACAGACTCACAACCACCAAAGCACTGTCACAGAAAACAGAGCAAACAAGTTGTAGGCAAAAAAAAAAAAAATAAACCCAACAAAAATACTTGAATGTGTTTACCTACACACACTACTGGAGTATACAAGACAAAAAAAAAAAAAAGGGGAGCTTCCTGTAGGGAATTTCCAGTCATTTTGAAAATGAAAGATATTTTTTCTTTGAAAAAAAAAATAAAATCCAAAGCTCCCAGAGGCTGTTTCTCAGCTAGAGTAGCTGACAGCTCAGGCTCACATCCATGGAAACTGGTATTTTACCTACAGTGACTTTCCTGTCTCTCCACTTTGTCATTTCCTGAAGTCTCCTAAGTAGCTTTTGAACTGACATCTCTTCCTCTCACGCATCTACTAAAACTCCCTTGTTCATCCCAGAATCTCCTGTGCATGAAACTCAACAAGCAGAACAGCCCTTAGCTGTAGCTAGAAGATGGTTTCAGCTTCTGGATCCCTCTCTGAAGAATAAAAGGGTATGAGTTATACACAAACAGCATCTACAAACACAGTGCACGTGGCAAAATGGGGTGAACAGGAAAGATTTCCAAGGCTGACCTGACTCTACTGTAAGGCTCCATCCTCAGCCCACCTTTAAAACTTGTTCCAGGCAATCTGTCACCGTGCAGGGACACCGAACAGCTGGGAGAAACAAAAGTACTGCTAAAAACCCCAGATGGGCTTGGCCCCCCTGAAATCCCACCCAGACTCACATCCATGGAACAGCTCTTCGGATTTCAGCTCTCCCTCCGAGGTTGCACTGAAGGCAGCAGCACTTGCAGAGAACAGGACAAAGCTTTGCTTGTAAACCCTGCTGTTTTTTAAAGCATCATGAGAATTCAAGTCCTATTCCACTTCACATTTATAAGCAGCATCATAAGAATGCTACTCTGTATGCCCTATGTATAGAAAAGTGTATGCTGAGACAGCACTAAGAGAGATATAAATAGGAGCTATCGACCAAAGTTTGATTTCAAACTGGAATTGCAACGACTCCCTGCAATTTGGAAACATGAAACAGCTCTTCTGATGCCTCTTTTGTAAGCCAAGAGTAGAAAGGATCTTATCTTCCTACAACCTGACATCCTCCACCAGGAAAATGCAAAACCTACTGCTAACTTTTTGGGATATGTCTGAAATGCCAGGTTGGACAATGCCATCCCACATTGTTTGCCAAGGAAGAGGCAGGAATGATTGGAGAGCCATCAGCCAGGAGTAAGTGCTTTCTTTTTTTGTGTGTTTTTTTTTCCTAAGTGTGAAAGTTCGAGAATTCTGTGTTTGTCAGCAATGCTGTGTTTGGGGACAGCACCCAGTGATGCTGTTTATCTAAAGGACATTCCAGCTACAGGACGTTTCTGCCCAACTCTGTCGCTACTTACGGAAATTAGTAACTGACATGCTCTAAGACTCAGAAAATTAGAAAGTAAAATTCAGCCATTTCTTCCTGGTCCTCTGTGGAAATCTGGAAACATCTGAAAGCATTTCAGTTAGCTTGGGCAATCCTGGAGTCAGAGCCAAGGTAGCTAAACATCGTGGTCACCAGCTCAGGGAGGTCATAATCATGTTTCCAACCCCAATCCCTGCGGGCGTTGCTGTCGTCAAAGTTCATGGGCCAGCTGTCAGCTGCAGGGGAAAAAAAAGAAAAAGAACCAAGAAAGGTGAGGTTTAGGAAAAATCTCTCTGAACTTTGATATGTTTCATCACTACTAAAGCTGAACCATAGGGCTTGAACTGCACAGGAGCAATTTGTAAGCGCCTAAAAGGAAAAGAGACTTTATTTTGCCCTTGATGATGTTTTTTCTTACCTGCTGCCAGGGAAGATACTAACCTATGGCCTGCCTGACTTGATCCACGTTGTAGGTCATCTGGAGCTCAGGGACGTACTTCTGCACCTCCTGGGCCAGTTCCTCAGGAGTGAAGCTCATGGCACTGATGTTGTAGGTCCTCATGGTCAGGGATTCTGCAGGGGCCTCCATGACCTCCAGCGTGGCCTTCAGGCAGTCGTCGATGTACATCATGGGCAGCCGGGTGTCCGGCCTCAGGTAACACTTGAACTTGCCAGTCTTTATGGCATCGTGGAAAATCTTGACAGCATAATCTGGGGGAGAGAATAATGGATGTGTATGACGTGTGTTGTGCCCTTCATGACAGTCAACAAACCTCAGACCAACTCCAAAGTCTCCTGAAGTCTACAATGTGGTGATATTCATCATAAAATCACAGAGGGGTTTGGGTTGGAAGGGAGCTTAAAGACCATCCAGTTTCAATTCCCTGTCATGGGAAGGGATGCCTCCCACCATCCCAGCTTGGTCCAAGCCCCTCAGCCTGGCCTCGGACACTTCCAGGGATCCAGGGGCAGCCACAGCTTCTCTGGGCACCCTGGGCCAGGGCCTCACCCCCCTCACAGCCAACAATTCCTTCCCAATATCCCATCCATCCCTGCCCTCTGGCAGTGGGAAGCCATTCCCCCTTGTCCTGGCACTCCACATCCTCATGAAAAGTCCTCCCCAGCCCTCCTGTCACACACCAGTCACTCACCAGTTGTTCCCCCCCCAGGCTGGGAGTCAGCAGAGATAATCCCGGGATACCTGAGGCAGCGGAAGTCCAGGCCATAGCGGTAGTGGTAGTACTGGGGAGGGAGGGGAGAAACACAGAGTTACACACCAAGAGTTGGTCACACACACACTGATTTCACAGGAAAAATCTGCCACAGGATGACCCTTCAGCTGTCCCAGGACAGGGATGAAAGGAAAGGAATCACTGAGCAATCCCCATTCCCTGCCTGGCAGCTGATGTCCCTGCTTGCCCTTTTCTAGCTCACACCCACATCAGCAAATATGGATGTTTGCCATGGATTGGTTACTCAAGCAGCTCTAACTGCTGCTCAGAAACTGCACATTCCCAAGTTTGTGAGACTTGCCAGGGTAATACAGTCCTCAGACCTACGTGAGGAAACCGTATAAAACTATCAGCTTTAAAAATGTTGTTTATAAATAACTAGAAAGCCGCAAGAGAAGTTGAGCATGTGCAGGCTCACCTGGCTTTGGCTTTAAAGTCTTTTTTTGGAGAGGAAGAGCAAGAGTCATCACTGTGTACCTGCTGTCACAAGGCGTTGTGCACTGTCCTTTCTGCAGTGCCATTCACGTTGGCAGGCAAGGCAGAGAGGCCAAAGCCATAAAAAACAGGGAAAGAAATGACACTGGAGGCAGCTGTTTGCCACCTTCCCATGCTTTGTGCTTTTCCCAACAAAACTCAAAAGATATTTGACCTTCAGAGCTGCCTCAGAATACTGCTGAGTACTAAAGTCTGAAGGAAGGAAAAATGGGGAAAAGAATGATCCACTGGAGGAATCTTACAAAAGCGATTAACTTCCAATCACGGAATCATGGAATGGCTTGGGTTGGAAGAGACCTTAAAGAACATTCCAACCCCTGCCAAGGGCAGGGACACCTTCCACTACCCCAGGTTGCTCCAAACCCTGTCCAACCTGGCCTTGGACACTTCCAGGGAAGGAACAGCCACAGCTTCTCTGGGCAACCTGTGCCAGTGAAATTCTCCCAGAACTTTCAGGACATGAATAAAATAAAAAATTCTCACTTCTCCCATGAGCTCAGCGTGGACCTTGGAGACTCCATAGATTGTCCTTGGTCTCTGAATGCAGAGATCAGGAGTTGGATCTCGAGGAGAGGTGGGTCCAAAGGCTCCAATAGTGCTTGGAACAAAGAGCCTCAAATTATGCTCAGCTGCAATATCCAGAACATTGTGTAAACCTGGGAAAAAAAACCCAACAGGATCTACCAGAATATTTCTCAAGCCATTGTGGGAATTATAAAGTATCCTGAGCTGGAAGGGACCAATCAGGACCATCCAGTCCAGCTCCTGGCCCAGCACAGACACCCCAACAATCCCACCCTGTGCATCCCTGAGAGCGTTGTCCAAACACTCCTGGAGCTCTGGCAGCCTCGGGGCTGTGCCCATTCCTGAGGAGCTGCTCCAGTGCCCCAGCACCCTCTGGGGGAAGAACCTTTTCCTGATATCCAACCCAAACCTTCCCTCACACATCTTTAAGCTCTCAAAACCTAGCACATACCAGTGATATTGACAGCTCTGGCCAAGGGCACGTTGGCCTCTCCCACGGCGCTGAGCAGGGCGCTGTAGTGGAACAGCCACGTGATCCGGTTGTTCACCACGATCTCCCGCAGGTTCTTGTAGTCCAAGATATCCGCAAAGATAAAAGGACCTGGAGGAGAAGGAAGCACTGGGAAATTGGCTGTCAGGAATGGATGGAAGGAAAGGTTCTGCATGAAGCTCAGGCTGCTGTTTCTAGCACCTAAACACATCACTAAACAGCAACGGTGAGGAAAAATTTTAGCAAGTTTCCAGTGAAAATCAAAGAATCTTAAATCCTACTCCATATCCATCTCATATTAAAATTCCCTGAGCAGGTAAAAACAAAGCACAAGTTTCTTTTCCAGCTTCCTCCCTCCAAAAGAAAAAAAGCACCTCTTTTGACAGCAGGAGCACAACGTGCCTCAAGTAGCTACTCAGGTCAGCAAAGTGGCGAAGCAGCAGTGAAAAAATGCAAAGAGAAATCTTTAGGAAAAGGGAATAATAGAAGAAACCAACATCTTGGCAAGATTTCACAGCAGGGAGGCATTATGCAGAAGGTTTGAACAGCAGCTTGTCAGTGTAATCCACTTATCACTTTGATAATTAGTTTAGGAACATCAGAGGTAAAGCCAAGACTTTTTTTTTTCCGTGTGCTTCCCCAGTCACTTACCACTGTAAAAAACATTATCTGCAGGCTTTCTAATGTCAGACAAGATCACGTTGTTCTTTCCAAAGCGTTTCCTGTGTAAAAATACCCACATGGAACAGTGAGTCCACAGCTTCTTGAGATAATCCATCAGTTGCTATTTTGTTTTGCAGGAGCGATAGCAGAGGAACAATAATTTCCACAATAAAATCAGTTATTGCACTAAACAAAAAAAAACCCCAACAATCCTTTAAATGCCAAAGCATAAAATACTTCTAGTAGCACTCAAGGTCTGCATAAGGATGGAGAAATTTTTCACAAAGTGAAAACATGTTAGGAAAAGAGACTTTCCTACCCCTGGCTTACTGAAAATTCTACCCAGGGATAATTTACTCCCCTGCAGACAACAAAAAGCCACTGGGCTCGTTGTAACTGCAGCTACTTTTATATCAACAAAGCAAAATAAAAGAGAGAAATTGTGACCTTGTGCTAATCAACACAAGGCTGTTGGGGAGAGAAAGTCTGGGGGCACTGGAGCACAGTCTGGCCTCCCATCATTTGAATAATTTAAAAATATATCATAGAGATGGTAGAAAATATTCAAACTGCAACAGTGTTGAGTGCAGTGAGTCTGCTCACTTTTGGTCTTGGTCCAAACCCCCTCCAGCAAAGACTGGGAGCAAATGATACCCTGGAGCTGAGCTGGATATGGACAAGGACACGGATCAGGGAGAGCTCATGGAGCATTTCACACTTCTTGAGAAGATATCATAAAAAAACGAGGCAACTGTGCTTGAGGAGGGGGAAGAGGAGAAGGAAAAAGAAGGAAAACTCTGAGGGTTCAGACTCTGAATACTCCCATTTAACTGGAAGCAAACAACTCAGCACACAGTCCCTTAGACAAAATCCTGCTATTTTGGGAATCGTGACCAGTGGACACGCAGGAAGGACGTCAGGAACCCACAGCAAGCACAGGAGGGACAAATAAAATGATGGTGAAAATTAAATTATAGAATCATTAAGAATCATAGAAAAGACCTTTAAGATCATCAAGTCCAACCATTAAAGTAATTTACAAAGACAAGAGGCAAAAACAGCATTTGAAAAATAGGATTTCTTTTATAAACAACTTTCCAGACAACTATTGCTCCCATCAGTGATGGCTAAAGCTGGAATTCCTCACTCACAGCAAGCCAGAGAATGGTGACCTACCTCAGCAGCTTTGCAAGTCCCACCCCAAGCTGACCAAGACCACCTAAGAGACAAAAATCAGAGGAAAAGGGGGGTCACAATACAGAATTTCATTATTATCTGTACCACAACAGGAATTAGTATGATTTTCTCAGCGAGCCAGGAAGCTTTTACATTTTTTTCTCAAGCAACTGGTTTTAGAAGAGCTCTGGAATGAAAACAGGAAAGTTCACATGGGACCCTGATCTCACTGCCCGATGGGAAAGATCATCCCAATTCCAGGATATTTTGGGCAGTTCTGCTGCCAGAATTGTGCTCTTTGGGGAGGGAGGAGAGCAGTGGGGGGCTCAGCTGAGAAGCAGGAACCCAGCTGGGACAGGAATGCTGACCTGTGATGAGCACCCGGGGATGATCCGACTCGGAGAACGTCACCGAGTGGAAGCTGGCGTCGGAGGCCACCTGGCGTGGGGACACCCCGATGGCCCGGACAGGCACTAGAGAAACGCCACAGCCACAGCCAGAGCTCTGCAGCAGCTGGCTGGCAGCTCTGCTCAGGTTCCTGACGATTGGCATCTTCCCCCTTCAGATGTGCTTCGAGGAGAGAGACAGAAAAGATGAGTCACGAGCGATTCAACCCCGTTAAATGGGTTTTTAAATGCTCCCCCATGAAACTTTGCAGGAATCCAGAGGAATTTGATGCCATCCGAGGGCTGGGGGATTGTGCCAAGCAAGGGCTGCAAGCAGCCTGGGATGTAACATGAGCAGAGGTAATGTATTCCCTGGAGTGAGCTCAGGAAAATATCCACAGCCCAGGAAAATGGACAGGGAGAAAACTGTAAAGCTCGAGTTGAAACCTCTTTTAAAAAAATCCCTCAAAACTGTGATTCTAAGCATAAATACAGAATAAAACAAAGCTGCTGTGATGCCACGTTTGGAGTGAAAGTTTTGCAGGCTGCTGTGAATAAGCAAAACTCCTCAGGATTGCATCAGCAAGAGCAGCTGAGCCAACAGGGGCAGCAGGAAATCTCCCGGAGAAAAGGGAGATTTACTCCAACTGAACACTCAGGATGGACAGAAAGCAAACAGAGGAGTGGCAGGGTTTAGCCAGGCCTCAGGAAAATGTCCTACTTATTTCACAAAACTGTAAGTTACTCTGTGCTGCCTTCAAGTTTGGATTCTTCGTCTCCAAATTTTTCATACCAGGGAAGGAAATGCAAAGTACCCCAAATAAATCACAGCTGCAGCCACAACCGGTCATTTCCGTGGTGCAAATTTACTTCTCTCAATTATAATTCTCAAGGCTGAATCATTTATTTTTTTGTTATTCCCTCTGAGCAACTTTTAACTCTCTCCCAAGGATGTAGAATACGTAAATTCCCAGCTGAAAGCATATTTCAAACTTGCCTGATGAGATTACCCTGTCAAATCCTTTCCTGGGGCATATATTCTAAAAAGGAGAGTCAGGCAGAAGGAAACTCAGCACAAGAAATTGCTGCAGATGAATTCCGGTTACAGAGAAAAGCAAACAAGTGATTAATGTGGGTCTTCCTTTCACCTCTCAGCTCACCTGGCTGAGAATCTTCTTGAGGGAGTTTTTCTACTTAAATACAGATTTGCTAAACTACTTATTGTCTAATAAGACAGCCCCATAAAAAGTGCATTATTAAAAAATTACATTTAAACTGGTCAAAAAGACTCAGTCTCAGATTCCTAGAGAGGTGACGGGAGTCTCCATCCCTGGAAATATTCAAATTCCATCTGGACACAGACCCAGGCACCCAGCTCTCATGATAATCCCTTCCTATTTCAGCAAGGAAAAATAAAATGTTCCTGCATCGAGAGAGGCTCACTGGTCTGTGTGACAAAAAATTTCCACTCCAAGTACCTGAAAAGGCATTTTGAGCTCTGCAAACCAAAAACAAAAGTTGGCTGTGACTCAATTTGGTTTTCCAGTGACTGGAATGGTATTTTGAAATGCACCTGGAGTGAAACCACAAAGGCTTAAGCTGAGAATTTACTCACAGGTCTGACTCAGAACAGTAAATGCATTTTATAGCAGGCACTGAAACAGCCAGGCAGCAGAACTGCTGCAAAACCCTCCACTGATGACATTTATTTCTATTTCAAATACAAAGGGGGAAAAAGCCAGGCATGACTGGCTACTAAAGTTGCCATAAATGCACAGATATATAAAGAAATCAATATTATGCCTTAAAAACACTTCCCCAAATAGCTGAAGTCAGCCCCAACACAGCAATTAACTTCCAAAAGCAACTCAGAGAGAGAAGCCCACTCTGGTAGATCCAAGTTTCCCAACAGATCCAAGCTTCCCATCTTAAATAACTTCCAGGAGTTATTAACAGCTCTGAACACACAAAAAAAATTAATTTATCTGGTGTAAAGTAACTAAGATTTTTTTTTAGGCTTCCCTTTTTACTATTCCAAAGAGGAATACTTCTGTTCTGTTGGGAATTGAGGAGAAAAAAATTATCTATATAATATATAGATATAATTTATAGTGGAAGATGTCCTTGCCCATGAAACAGGATGAGCTTTAAGGTCCCTTCCAACCCAAACCATTCCATAATTCCATGATATATTTTCAAACCCCTCCCCCATATCCCCTTCTGAATAGTTTCTCAGTCCCTGATTTTATTTCTCAACTCAAACTGATATTAGTAAGTGTCAGCAAAATGAGGAAGTTATTTCCCCCACCCCACAAATTTCAATCAATAACCAATGTTAATTTCAAGGATTAGGCAATGGAATTGCTGCTTGGATTTTCCCTCTCCTGTACTCACCTGTCCCTCAGCTGGTGATAAGGCAGAAGCAGAGCGGAGAAGGCAATTTATAGGACACTGCCTCTTTGGAAAGCCAATCAAAACCTGGCAAAGAGTAGGAGTTGTCCCACACCTTAGGGAAAAAAAAAAAAGGAAAAAAAAAACCAACCCCGTGCGTGTGAGAGCAGCAGCAGCAGCCAGGGATATCACTGTTCCCTCCTGCTTGATTTTGAAATGCCTGGAAATTTGGGATAGGCAGGGAAAGGGCTCTGAAGGTGCACAAGCAGCTCCTCCAAGTCCCAGAACCAGCCAGCCTCGGGTCATGGCTGAAGGACAGAGTTTAAACTAATTAGTGGCGGTGCAAAGGATTAGTAGAAAGCAAACACGTGTTCCAATGTACAGCAATAATCTGCCTGGGATGGCAGGAAATTTTGGGGGTTTGTAAGAAGATTAAAGCGCAGGGAGAGGGAAAAGAGGGAATAAAGAAAAAAAAAAAAAGAAACATTAATAAAATGACATTTAGTGGGTGAACTGCCAGCTGCTGATCCTCTGCGAGGTTTCCAAGGTGTTACATAAGCAGCAACACCTGTTGCTCACATAAAAGTCAAAAATGTTGATGGAAACCAGCAGTTCTTGTAAATTAGTTATTAATAGAATGTCAAGGTGATAAGAAAGATAAGAAAGTCATGGGCTTGGTCTGGAAAGTCCCACTGCAAGCTTCAAAGAAAATGGGAGAGAGGGAGGAGAGAGAGGACAAAGCAAATCCCAGAGTTCCCACAGGATTTCTGGGGGCTGCACAGCTGCTGGGATGCCACGGGATGCCTCTCCATGGAGCTAAACCAAAGAATCCAGAACTTTCTTCTTTCAGAGAAAATTAAGGGACTCTGCAAGGCACAGGATCTTGCAGATTCCCAACCACATCCTCGGGTCCACACCAACGCACTGAGTTCCAAGTTCTCAACTCCCATTTGGCTCCAAACCCCACAGCTTCTGCTTCAGACCTGGAGATTTGCTTATGCATTGGGAACCTCCTCTAATGTTCCCAATTGTATCAAGAGCTTGAGGAGAAAGACAGCACCTTCCTTGGGCATCCAGAAGATGAAGCACAAGTCACTCTGGCCATGGGAAAGCCTCTCTGGTGCCCAAGTGCTGCCATGTGGAAACTCCATCAGATCCCTGCATTTGGGAGCACTCAAGCTGCAACAACGAAGGGATACTCTCAGCTCAACCCCAATGACTGCTGCCTGGATAGCTGGACAGCCCAAATCCATTGCACATTCCCTGCTGGCAACTCCTCTGGTTCTGAGAGCTCCCCAAGCTGGGACGCTGCGCCCCTGCTGGTGTCCCCTGGCAGATGGGATGTGCCAGGGTGTCCAGGCTGGAGCTATTCTCTCTGACAAGCAGCTGTTGGCCAAGCTTGGCTGAAATAACCTTGACACACACACATGGCTCCTGTCCCAGGGGTGACGCACGGCCGGGGATGACACGGAGCCCCTCGCGGAGCCCGCCAAGGGGAGACGTCAGCCCGAGCCATGAGGGACCCGCTGGTGAACCTGACCCCAGCCGCCAAAAGACCCCACCTGCAGAGCTGTCTCCAGATGTGGGATCCAACAGCAGAAGGACGTGGAGCTGCTGGAGCAAATCCAGAGGAGGCCACGGAGATGCTCTGAGGACTGGAGCCCCTCTGCTCTGGAGCCACGCTGGGAGAGCTGGGGGTGTTCATCTGGAGAAGAAAAGGCTCCAGGGAGACCTCAGAGCCTCCTCCAGTGCCTAAAGGGGCTCCAGGAGAGCTGGAGAGGGACTTAGGACAAGGCATGGAGCGACATGACAAGGGGGAATGGTTTTAAGCTGAAAGAAAGTAGGTTTAGACGAAATATTTAAGAGGAAGTTCTTCCCTGTGAGGGACGTGAGGACGTGGCACAGGGTGCCCAGAGAAGCTGTGGCTGCCCCTGGATCCCTGGAAGCGTCCAAGGCCAGGCTGGACAGGGTTTGGAGCAACCTGGTCTAATGGGAGATGCCCCTGCCCATGGCAAAGGATGGAGCTGGATGAGCTTTGAGGTCCGTTCCAATCCAAACCATTCCCTGATTCCCTGGCTCTACACCCGGCACAGCCTCCGCTGATGAAGCCCAGCGGTCGGTGCGGGTGATGCGCACGAACAAAACCCGCCCGCCCG
>NW_008237408.1:329579-337589 GCF_000691975.1 Corvus brachyrhynchos
GAGGGCGGGCGGTGCCCGGCACGGGGGACAGCGCGACTTGGAGCGTTGGAAGGGACCTTAAAGCTCATCCCATCCCACCCCCTGCCATGGGCAGGGACGCCTTCCACTAGCTCAGGTTGCTCCAAGCCCCGTCCAACCTTTGGACACTGCCAGGGATGGAGCAGCTACAGCTTTCTCTGGGCAGCCTGTGCCAGGGCCTCCCCACCCTCAGAGCCAAGAATTCCTTCCTGATATTTCATCTAACCCTGCCGTCTGGCAGTGGGAAGCCATTCTCCCTCTTCCTGCCACTCCATGCTCTTGTCCCAAGTCCCTCTCCAGCTCTCCTGTTGGTCAGCACTCACCAGCCAAGCTGTGGTGCAACAACACAGTGCTGGTCACAGAATCCCAGAATCCCAGGATGGGTCAGGTTGGAAGGGACCACGGTGGCTCCTCTGGTGCCACCTCCCTGCTCCAGCAGGGCCATTCCAGAGCACAGGGCTGTGTCCAGACAGGTCTGGAATATCCCCCATGAGGGAGACTCCCCACCCTCTCTGGACAATCTGTTCAGGGCTCGGTCTCTGCACAGGAAAGTTCTTCCTCATGTCCAGTGGAACTTCCTGGGATCAGTTCCTGCCCGTTCCTCTGGTGCCATTGCTGGGCCCCGGAGCAGAGCCCGGGCCCTGCTCTGAGCCCTCCCTGCAGACAGGGACACCCAGGGCTGAGGGTCCCTCTCAGCATCTCCTCTGAGGCTGAGCAGCCCCAGCTCCCTCAGCCTTCCCTGGGCATGGAGATGCTCCAGGCCCTTCATCATCTTCACGTCTCTCCTAGGCTATACCACCTGACTCTCGACTGCCCAGGCATCAGAGAGGGCTGTAGTACCCAAATGGTCTTTCAGTTGCTAAAAATCACCTCTGCGTTTCAAACTTCCTCTGCTGCCTTTGCATCCTTCCAGTGGCTCTTCTACATGACCAGCTGCTAAAACTCACTCTCCCTTGCTTAGACGCTGGTTTTTAGCATTCTCAGTCTTACTGAGGTCACAGTGGCTGGGCAGGACCTGTTAGGTTTTGCACTGTTTCCTAAAAGTTCAATAGAAGGAGATATTTCCCCCTTCCCCATCAAGGCCAGTGTCTTATGAATGTTCCAAGTCCTAAATGGCTTCAGCCCAGCAGAATGAGCCACCTGCCTGATCTCAGGTGCAGAAACCAACATTTTTTCAGCCAAGAGGCTCTTTCTTGGGACAGGGACTGTAGGAATCATTGTGCTCTCTGCACAGCCCAGTTGTGGCACTGTGCCTCAAAAACAGAGATACACCCTCCTATCAGCACCCACACTCAAACTCCTGGGCAGCCTTTACCCTATCACAGGACAGAGCCTGGTGGCTGACTGTGTGCAGGAGATGGGTGTAGCTGTTCTGAGAAGAAAATTCATCCTATCAACACTTTTTTTTTTAAGAAGGAGGCCACAAAGAGAATGAAGTTGGTGGAGCTCCATGTCCACAGCAGGGATCCCACTGGGGTGAGGCAAAAAAAATCCCGCTGAAGTCTACAAGGGAAAACTAAAATTGCCTTAGAAAGGGAAAATTCTCTTGATGTCAGGTATACTGAACTGGGATAGGATGGCACTTTCCATTGGGTACCTTTCTTTTTATGCTGTTTGGGGACACAACTGGTAAACTCTCTAGAGGACAAGAGCACTGGAATGAGCACACTCTTCTTGAATGAAGAGAAGCTGAATGTCTGGTGGGTTATAAACCCAGGTTCAGCATTTTGGGATCTCAGCCACAGGAATGTATCCTGTGAGGTGACAAACTCTCTGAAGAAAATGCAGTCCTACATTTTACCATGTCCTCCAGAGCTATTTCTGCCGAGGTTTTGGAGCTGTGCTTCTTGCTTGCAAAGTCTACCTTTTCATTTTTCCTTTCTGGGGAATTATTCCTCATTTGAAGCCCCTGCAGCTCTGGCAGGTAGCCTGACAGGAAAGCTGTGGCTGCCCCTGGATCCCTGGAAGTGTCCAAGGCCAGGCTGGACAGGGCTTGGAGCAACCTGGGCTAGTGGAAGGTGTCCCTGCCCACGGCACAGGGTTGGAACGGAATGAGCTTTAATGTCCCTTCCATCCCAAAACTGTATGGAGGCAGCAACGACAAAGTTGCAAATTTCCTGACCAAGAATCCCTCTCAAGAGGGGCCTTACTTGGCCCAAGCTGCAGAAATCCAGAAACACATCACGGTTTGGGTGCAGCCCAGGCACTGCCCCATTTCTTAGATATCCAGTAAAGCTGCATGGAGCAGGAAGTTCTTAAGGGAGCTCTTAATGAGCAACCAGGAGGGATTAGAGAGCCTGGAGCAGTTTGTGCAAAGTATTTGGAGTTAAATCTGATCCCACATCACACTTTCTAAATCTCCAAGCAGCGTCCTGGTGTGGTGGGGTTTTGCAGCCTTGGAAGCAGGGCTCAATAGTGGGAATCCCACTCCTAAATCAAGGATAGAGCCATAGAATCTTGGAATTATTAGAGTTGGAAGGGACCTTAAAGTCCATCCAGGTTCTCCTGCTGTTTCTGGCTGAGGGAGTAGGTGACTTCTGACAGCACACGGAGCTGCCCACAGGGGAGGTGTGTGAGTGGTTGCCCTTCTCAGGGGAGCTCTGGGAGGGTGTGGAGCAGTGGGTTGTTCTCTGAAGGACAAAGTGACAAACTGCTGGCAAGCAGAGTTCCATGTTTGATGGCCCGTTGATTTGATGGACCACAGCAACTTTTCAGACAGAAGCTGATTGAGTCCTCCTTTCCCTAAACTGATCCTGACCAGTCTTCTCATTCCCAGCAGCATTTGTACAAAGAGCTTCCAGATCCTTCTCCTCTGGATTCCTTCTGCTGAGCTGTACCTCCAGCAAACAACATTATTACTTTTTTCCCCCACTTTATTCCAAACACATCTATCTTTCACAACCACAAGCATTAACTTCCTGAGCGATCTTGAAGAACAAAGGCTTTGAGATAAGATTATCTTGCCACAGAGGTGTTTATAAGCCTTTTTTTTTTTTTTCGCCTCCTGCTTATGAATTCCACCCCTTGGCAGGCAGGTTGGGATTGTTATGTAACAGCTTAGCTACGTGTAATTAGAGGGCACAAAATTATAGATGGAGCAGGCATATTATCCAGTGTGGATGGCACAAGCTTACCTGAGTTTCTAAAGCACATGGGTGAGTTTGTGGAGGAGAAGAACATTAATGATGAGTGACTAAATATCCTGGATGTCCAGCGACAGTGTCTGGTTCAGAAAGTCCTTCAGCTGTAGATCCCACAGCCTGTGAGAGCACTGTGGGGGAAAAGCTGCTGCTGGAAACAAAGGAGCAGGATTAGGAGGATCTTGGCTTGATTTGCTGGGGTTGCTTTTATGTTCTGAGTTGGGTTCTCTGAGTGATGAACAATTCCTAGCTCAGCACAGCAAGGAGCAGAGGAGGAGCTCAGAGAGCTCAGCAAATGAACCACTCTCTATAAAAATGCTGCTTTTCAAGGCCATTTATTGTAAGAGAGCATTGAGCCATGAAGGAGCCAAGTGCAGTGATATTTGTGAAGCACGGGTCATTTCTGTTTGCTGGACCCACTTGATTGTTATTCACACAATGGAGTCATTTTTATGTGGTCAAGCTTATCAGCCTCTATTTTAAAAATTACTTGTGCTTGAGTCATATTTACCCTGCCTCTGAGCAGTACTTTGTATTTGAAGGTGCTGCTGAAGGTAAACCAACCTCCTCCTTTGACATGGAGTTTGCATTTAAACACATTGTTTGAAATGCTGCCTATCTTTTCTGAAGTCTGTTGAATTTCACGGTGTTCTGCAGATAATGGTCTTTCCATCTCGCTTAATTTCTGCCCATAAACAGGTCCTAAACTGTTCACAGTGGGAAAGAGAAGAGCTAAAACACCTCCCAGCTTTTGCTTTTTCATCTTCCTCCACGTAGAAAGGTGAATATCCCAGTACTTTATTTATTCCTGAGGAGACCGTTTTGCTGTCTGTCCCTGTCGGCTTCCAGACCACGCAGGAAAGGTGGCAGCAGATACTCCCTGGATCAGATCCCTCACTGGAGTATACCTAGAGAGCCCCACTGACCTACACCTGAGAAGGGCAGGGATCCACCACAGTTCTTAGATCCTGGAATGGTTTGGGTGGGAAGGGACCTTAAAGCTTATCTTGTTCCAACCCTTCCACAGGCTGGGACACCTTCCACTATCCCAGGTTGCTCCAAGCCCCGCCAACCTGGCCTTGGACACTTCCAGGGATCCAGGGGCAGCCACAGCTTCTCTGGAAAGCTAGGGCCTCCCCGCCCTCACAGGGAACAATTTCTTCCATATATCTCACCTAAATTTCTCCTCTTTCTGTTTGACCCCTTTACTCCTTGTCTTATGACTACAATTCCCAAAGGAGAACCCCCTCTCCAGCTTCCCCACTGCAAGGGGGGCCTACGAATCCAGTTTGTATTCCTACGATCTTTCTACAAGCCTTTACCACTGCCCAGAGTCAGGTGAGTAAGGAAGTGGAATTTTGCCTGGATTTTACGTGGTTCTCTGTCCCTCAACCTGAGCAAAGTGTCGGTTCCTGACAGAATCTCCTGCTGTGTCCACATGTGCCACTGCAGCCACAAAGAGCCACCAAGGAGGGACACAGAGCTCAGCCTCAGTGACAGCTCAGCCACACAGGATGTGAAAACATCTTCTCCCTGTGGTGCTGAACTGGTTTGACCCTGACACTTGTCATGCCCAGCAGATGTGACACAGGCTGTGGCTGGGCACAGGGAGGTGTCACATCATGTTGGCAGCACAGGACAACCCCACACTGACCACAGTCAGGTCTCATCTTCCCTCTGTGAGTGAAAGCGTCGCTTTTGCACCCAAACGTGTGTCACACTGCATTGCTGCCTCCTTGGAGAAGGAGAAAAGGGAAGATTTTATTTCAAAGTCATTCTTTTTAATTAAAAGAACGAGCTTGATGATCTTTGGGTCAATTAGATTTGCCTTGTCTTTTTTTTTTTTTTTTTTTTTTTAATGAGGGCTGAAAGCCCTATGTGAGCCACAGATGCCTTGTTTTTAAACACATCCTGGCATCATTCCCCTCCCTGTGAGCTCCGGCAAAGGGAAAACACAGGTGTTCCCCCTCCAGGTAGGCTGGGAAGGAGGAAAGTCTTTGCTTGTGGCATCTTCCACCAGGCTGTTCCACTCTGGGTGTGAGATCCCTGCCTGAAAGGAGCCTCTTCAGCAGGTTTGGCTCCTACTGGCTGCTCACAGCTTGGGGACAGCAGTGGCTGCAGCCACATTTCCCTGTGCAAAGGGACCTTATGGCATCTTGCACCATAATGGACCAGGATCAAACCCTCAGTGCCCCCCAGATGCTTCTGTGCTGCTGCTTTCTTAAAATTAACTTTTTTTTTGTGACCATGAGACAGCAATCCTGCAAGGATCATCCCTCGGGTGACATCCCAATACTGCTCATGCACTGATGGCAGATAAAAGGATCTGGTTTCCTTTATATCCACATTTTTAATTTCTACTGTCATGGTGGTTTTACAATCACAGAATTATTGAGGTTGGAAAGACCTTCAAGATCACTGAGTCCAAACTTTGACCCATCACCACCTCGTAAATGAGACCATGGCACTGAGTGTCGCATCCAGGCATTACAGGGAGATGATGAACAATTAAGGACCGTCCACAGCAACAAAAATGACCCAAAACCAGGGAAAAGTGGAAGGAAACAGACCTGTGAAGAGCAGAAGAGGCAAATCTTACAGGACAAAGCACCAACACAACAAAAACCCCCAAATATGTGGATTTTGAAGGCATGTGCTCCAATAGTAGCAGGATCAGTCCTTAGGACAAACCTTTAGCTGTAAGAAAGTCCTGGAAAAGATCACTTGGGGAGGGAGAAGTTTGTGCTGCTGAGAGATTTAAGAGTGGATTAGGTAAGAACCATCAGCAGAGATGGGTGTTGAGTGGATCCTGTCTCAGGGCAGAGAGAGAGGCTCACAAACCTCCTCTCTTCAGGTTTAGCACCTCAGTTTCTCCCCTTTGCTTGTTGCCTCTCCAATACAGACATAAAATAATGAGTTGTTTATCCTGGGAATGTACAAAAAGTCACTGATAAAAGTTCTGAGGGTTACACAATCCTCAAGAAGCCCTAGCCTGCAGTGCAACCAGCCAGGAGGAACTCCTAGACCCCAGACAGATATATTGTTGTTTTGGGGAAGGAAAAAGCTTCCTTTGTTCCCTGAAGGCTTTCCTATATTACCCATTCATCCACTGCCTTGCAGCCTCACAGCTCAGCAAACAGAATGGATGAAGGATGCATCACAAATACAACAATGATTTGAGATCAGTGGGGGAAAGGAGGGATTTTTCAGGAAAAAATCAGGCTCGGGGTCTTACCCTTCATGAACATCTGCCTGCAGAGAGGCCCTGATGCTGCTAAAGAAAACACAGCGGTTATCCCTTGCTCCTAAGCAGGGATTTCACACCTCGGAATGGATGCACCGAGCTCACAAGGGGCTGTGCTGTAATTTAAAATTACTTCCACTTCTCTTTCGCTGAAAAGGCTAGGTTGGATGGAGCTCTGAGCAACCAGGAATGTGTCCCTGCCCATGGGCTGGAACTGGATGAGCTTTCAACCCAAACCAGTCTGTGATGATTTCCCAGTTTTCCAGCGGAGCTCCTATAGCACATTGGGAAAACTACATGGAAGTCTCTGAGCAGAAACAACCCAAGGAATCTTTCTGCCCTTCACAGCTTGGTCATAAAAGGCCGAAAACGTTCCGCCGTAACAGAAACAAAGGCAGAAGGGAAATGTTAGAAACCCTCAGCAGCTGCTTGTGCAGAACTGGGTTCATCAACAGTGTCTGGAGTGTCAACAGAATCCATTTTTCCTCCTTCCTTACTGGCCCTGACAATGCAAGTTTCCTGCACAGGGATTCATTTCAAGCAGGCTGTGGAAAGAAGATGCATAATTAGTGCAGCTAATGACAAGGATGAGTGTCATGGGTTAGCATAGCTCCAGAACTGATTTTCTTGCAAAGAGGTGCTTACAGCTTCCTCTATGACTTGACAGAACCTATCAACTGGCTAGTTTGAATATTGACAATTTTTTAAGCCACTTAAAACTTTTGACACGCCTCTGTGGTCCACATTTAAGAATGGACAAACCCTGGGAAAGCTCTCTTGCTTCCGGCCTTGGGACAGGTAACTGGGGTGGGCCCGTACTGGGCCCAGTGGGCCCTGGGCCGGGCCACAGCCATCCTGGAGCCGAGGGGCCCTGTTCCACCTACAGACTCCCCCAACCCTGTTACGTACAGACAGCGCGGCCTGGCTCTACACCCCCCCATCTACAGTGCAGCTGAAGATTCAGCTGAAGCTGCCCCGCTGCCCGGCAAAGATCATGGGACCAACAGCAATAATCGACATTCCAGCTGCAAGGCCCAGGTGAGATTAACCCTTTTAGTCCTGTAAGTTTCCTCCAGAACAGATGAAGCCTGCTGACATTAAGTAAAGAAGGAAGAGCTGAAACCCTGAGGGAGGAGAAAGAGGGGATGCTTAGAAGCTGAAATTCTGTTGTAAAGCTATGGTGGTGATGGGCTATGATACATCAGAGTACCCATTGTAATTTCATGAAAGCATGGGGGGTGGAGCGTTCAAACTGTACTTGTGAGCGACAGCACCTGTGCTGGAATAAGCAAATGCTGAAGCAGCTGTAATTTGATGAGAAGTTTGAACAGGGAGAGATGGAAGTGATGAGGACTCTTATTACCGCAGTCCTGGTTCCTAGGGTATATCACCATGTCCCGCAGCCATAGGGAGGAGGAGGAGAGAAGATCCAGCAGGCAGGAATTGTGCAGCAAGGTTGATTTATTTAATTATTTAACAAACTCTTTATAGACTTTTTTCTTCATAGTCTAATTGGACAAAGGATCAGCCACCCCTTGGGGGTGATTGGCTAAAATCCTAAAACATCCATTGTCAAAATATTTTTCTACTATACCATAAACAAGACTT
>NW_008237408.1:337904-344277 GCF_000691975.1 Corvus brachyrhynchos
TTCTTGTGGAGATGTCTCCATAGCATGAGCAAGAGAGACTCCTCTCCCTAAGTGAACTGAACAAGGTTATTATGGAAGTGGTAAACTGACTGAACATCTCAAGGGTTGTCTTTTTACGTTGTCAGTGGGAGAAGGGAGAAAGGTGGGGGGAGGAGAAGAGTTCCAAAGGTGTGGTCTGATTTTTTTTTCTTTCTTTTAGGTCTGTTAATAAACTTCTTTATATTCTTTTAAGTTTTGTGCCTGCTTTGCTTTCTCCTAATTCTTATCTCACAGAAGGTAAACAGTAATGAGTATTTTGGACCAAACCACTACAATGAGTTACCAGATGAAGCAGGAGCAGCACATCAAACACTCTCAGGCAGGCAGAGGAGGGTTCTCTCACTGCAAGCCTTCCCTGTCCAATAAATCGTGGCCTGCTTTTCCAGAGGTCTTCTGAACAACACAAACCCATGTGGAAACCAGCCCATTCAGGGCTCCGAGGTGAGCTGATGTTGCAAAATATGGGATAAGGGATGTACTCCGTGAAAACCCAACCATTTAAAAATCCAGACAAAGCCTCACACCAAGTTTATCGCACACCACAAAGAACAATGGAAGATCACCGCCCTCCTTTGGAATTGGACTTCAGTGCTCCTTGTGGGATATTCTGTGATTCACCTCCATCTGCCCAAGAGGTGGAAACCTGTAGAACACCAGGAATCAGCCTTGAAACACTGAATACTCAGAAAAGAGTTCACTGGGAAATGAAGGTGCCATTCACTGGGGTTGTTGTCTGCCAGGAGCAAGGCAGAGAAGGAAAACCCTGTGACCAGTGAAAAACCCTTTTGCCAACTCTCTTTACTGAGCACATTTGTTAGCGAGACTTTGGAGAATAAATAGTTTATGAAGAGGACTCAGGTTTTCATCTGATAATGTCACACAAATCTTCCCTGTCAGGGGCTCAGTCCCTGTGAAATGTGGGACTTGGGAGATGTGGAATAGAGACACAACTGCTCAGTGGGGAATCATGGAATGGTTTGGGTTTGAAAAGACCTTAAAACCCATCCAGTTCCACCCCCTGCCACGGGCAGGGACACCTTCTACTATCCCAGGCTGCTCCAAGCCCTGTTCAACCTGGCCTTGGACACTCCAGGGATCCAGGGCCAGCCACAGCTCCTCTGGGCACCCTGTGCCAGGGCCTCGCCACCCTCACAGCCCAGAGTTTCCCCCTCAGTATCTCATCTACATCTCCCTTCTTTCATTTTAAGGCCATTCCCCCTTGTCCCATCTCTCCATGCCCTTGTAAAGTCCCTCTCCAGCCTTCTGTGGAGCCCCCTTTAGGTACTGGAAGTCTGTAATTCCTAATGTTCCAGGGAACCACTGGATTTCATCGGGCTTGAAGAGTGTAATGACCCAACCTGAGAAAAGCCTGCTAAAAACATATCCATGCATTCCATGAACTCTGCGAGGTCTCACGGACCTAAACCTCTCATCCCCCAAGTGCTTTGTTCAATTAACCTCAAAACTCACACTAAAATAAAGCTGATTTTTGGCAGAAGACCTCGGGGGAAAACATCAGGGCAGAGAAGTTGAGATGCATTTAAAATGAAATCTAAACTGCCCACCTGTGCAAAACAGAGCTGCTACCACAGCTGTAAAGTCATTTATCAACTTCTGGGAGCTTCCAGGAACAGGCAGCACCTTTCCCACAGCCTCCCCAGCCTCTCCCAGCTGTGCAGGAGCGGAGCAGTCACAGAAGGACTGAAAAATCAACTTAAGAATTCCTTGCCTTTGCTGGAGGGGAATAAGGCATCATGTTACAAGCCAGGGAGAGGCAAAGGCTTTGGTGAATTCCATTTTCCATCCAGTGATATTTGATAATCGCTGTAATTTAGTGTGATGAGGCTACAGACTTTGCTCTTAAACTCCTCTGCTTGAAGCAAAGGCAGGTTATTTACTCCTTCTCACGTGACATTTCTCAGGCAGTGGGTGCTAGGGGCCAACTTTTCTGGATCTTTCTTCATTTCATCGAATCATTAAGGTTGGAAAAGACCTTTGAGACCATCAAGTCCAACCTGTGACCAGTCCCCACCTCGTCACCCAGACCAGAGCACTGAGTGCCATGTCAAGTCATTCCTTGGGCACCTCCGGAGATGGGGACTCCACCACCTCCCTGGGCAGCCCCTTCCAATGCCTGACCACCCTTTCCATGAAGAAATTCTTCCTGAATTTACAGGGAAGTGCCCTGTAGGACAGGTGAGAGAGTTGGAATTGTATTTCATTGATTTTTGCTGTCGTATTCCTGCAGACTGAACTGTAATTGACATTTTTCCACTCCTCACACTGGCAACATGAGGACTGTTGGAATGGGGAAGGGATCTTCCTCCTGCCTTCAGCTCCAGATTTATCCACAGCTTTTTGTTGGAGCAGGATGTAAACATATATCAGCATCTGCTTTAGCTGAAAACCAGACCTTGCCAACTCAGGAGGGCTGGGAATTTTCCATCCGCAAAAAGAGCAAACTCAGCAAAGAAAAAATTGTCCTTGGGGACAAAAAGGGGGGGTTTGCCTAAATAATTCTGTCTGAAATCCAAATCAGAAATGGCTGGAGTGCAGGAAATCCCTGGAATCCTAGAATGGTTTGGGTTGGGAAGGACCTTAAAGCTCATCTCATGAGCAGGGACACCTCCCACCAGACCAGGCTGCTCTGATCCCATTCCCTACATTCTGTCCTTTAATATCCATGGATTATGGATGCTGGAGACCAAGCATGGAGGTGCTGGTGCCTTTGCTCTGACCACCCTGATCCTCCTTACACACCTACATGAAGCCAGCTCAGCTCAGTGTCCCCTGGACGCTCTTGGGAAGGAGCCCAGAGCATGAAAATGTGACACGTAAAGTATCCCAGGCCCCTGTGAGCACACAGCTCAGTGAGCTGGAACCTTTAGCTCAGCAGCCCAAAAAGGAATCCTGAAATATTAAAATGCTGTTTTTAAAGGCACAGGAAACACTCTGAGGGGTTTAACTAAATCAAGGAGAAAAAAATGTCATACCAAAAAAAATAGATATATTTAGGTCATCATTTTCATTCAGGACAAAGATGAACGTTAAAGCAATTTCCTGAGAGGGGAAAACCTTTCCCAGAGCTCTGCTAAGTAAAATCCAGCTCTGCAGTGCACACACAGAGATCTCCCTGGCCTTGGAGATCAGAGGCAGAGCCAACCGCCTCTGACAGCGATTAATCACATCCCTGCCGCCCGGCTGGGCAGGACACGGGCACAGCTCCGGGCCAGGAGCAGACGCTACAAAAACCCTTCTGCCCTGAGTGCCCTGAGATGCACCTCCACAAAGGGGAAACACACTCGGGTTTTGTTGTCATGGAATGGTTTTGTTGTCAAGCCTGCAAAAAAAACAAAAACAAAACAACACCCCTGGCATTTGTTGTGGGTCTGAGATTTGAGTCAGTTCAGGGTTGGGGCAGACGCTGGTATTTTTTCCCTTTGGTTTTATTTTTCTCCCTCTTAAAAAGTGCTGAATGAAATTGTTCAGAGAGCAAGCAAAGCAGGACTGGTCATTATTCCCAAGGATTCCAGACACTAACAAATGGCCAGTTATTAAAAGCTCAGCTGGCAAAATGTGGAAATCTTGGAAAATCGTGGTATTACAGGAGCTGCAGAGGGGAAAATCCTTTGCTGGCTGGGGAAGCTGAGAGCTCACAGCTCCCGGCTCTCGAGTGCCTAATTGAGTTTGAAAGGCCTGTTAATTACCATTGACCAGAGCAGATGTCTCTCTTGAAAAAGAGGGAAAGCTCCAGGAGGAAAAGAAACACAAAGAACCCTCTTGTTGCACTGCAGAGCCTGGAAAAAAACGCATTTAAAGTTCCTGAGGAGGCAAAGCTGTGGGAGCGTCAGCAGAATTGATCCCTCTGCTACAGACTGAGCAAGAGCTTCCAAAGAAGGGTCAAATTAAAGGGCCATCAAATCCCGGGTGGTGTCTCAAAGCCACCTGCAGCCAGGTTGGACTACATGGAATCAGGGAATGGTTTGGGTTGGAATGGACCTTAAGGATCATCTTGTTCCAACCGCCTGCCACGGGCAGGGACACCTTCCACTGGCCCAGGCTGCTCCAAGCCCCATCCAACCTGGCCTTGGACACTTCCAGGGATCCAGGGGCAGCCACAGCTTCTCTGGGCACCCTGTGCCAGGGCCTCCCCACCCTCACAGGGAAGAACTTCTTACAGTGAAATGATTTCCATGGTCCTTTCCGGCCTTACCCATCCTTAGACCTCCCTCGTATCATGATCTCAGCAATCCCTGCTCCAGGCTGAGGGGTCTGCATCAAACAGAAGGAAAGGAAGAGCCTCCAGCAAGGCTCCATGGCTGCTCTTACAAAGGCACTGTGGATCCAGCCTTGCAGGGAGGGCAAACAGAGCTCTCCTGGAATTTTGCAGAGGGAAAAAGAAAAGTTCCTGTTCTCAGAACCCTGACAGAGACGTGCAGTTGGGCAAAAGGGATTTTTCTGCTCAGGAAGGGCAGTGCATGGAGCACTGGTGGATTTACTGTATCTGATCACTTGACTCAATGTAAATCACAGAATTATTTAGGCTGGAAAAGACATCCAGGATCACTGAGTCCAACCTGTGACCAATCCCCACCTTGCCACCAGCCCAGAGCACTGAGTGCCACCTCCAGTCATTCCTTGGACACCTCCAGGGATGGGGACTCGAATACCTCCCTGGGCAGCCCCTGCCAAGGCCTGACCACCCTTTCCATGAAAAAATTCCTCCTGATGTCCAACCTGACCCTCCCTTGGCACAGCTTGAGGCCGTTTCCTCTCCTCCTGTCCCTGTTCCCTGGGAGCAGAGCCCGACCCCCCTGGCTGCCCCCTCCTGTCAGGGAGTTGTGCAGAGCCACAAGGTCCCCCCTGAGCCTCCTTTGCTCCAGGCTGAGCCCCTTTCCCAGCTCCCTCAGCCACTCCTGCTGCTCCAGCCCCTTCCCAGCTCCATTCCTTTCCCTGGACACAAAGTAAAGCTCTCTCCCAGACCTGGACCACACCAGGATGGCAGATGCCCCAGACTGACAGGGAAGCAGGAGTGATTCCATAACCCAGTTCCCTCCCCCAGGACCAAGCCAAGCACCTGGAGCACTAAACTGGCGCAAAATGGGACATCCAGCAAAGCTGGCCCTGAACTGCCTGATCCTCCAGGTTCAGCTGCAATCCAAGGCCTCCCAGATAGATACAGCCCAGCTGGAAAACCCTCCTCCCTGAGCCGAGGAGGCTGCCAGCTTGTGAGAAACAGCACAGAGCCCTGCAAGATAAGAAAGGTGAGACTGAGGACAGAGGCTGGATTGTCGGGATGTGATAGGCAGCAGCTCAAGGGGACAAGAGGGAAAACGTCAACGTGGGAAGGCAGAAAATCCTAAAGGGGGGAAAACTCCACCCCAGGAGGATGATGGCATCTGAGCAGTGTGCAGGTGCCATTCCAACAACAGCTGAGACCGACACTCCCCCCATGAACACCCCTGCGGGCAGCAAAGACACCTTGGGTGTCTTTCTCTGTGGGCAGCACAGACCTGTAACTCACCGGGTCGGGCTGGAGGGGGCTTGGAGCAACCTGGGAGAGTGGAAGGTGTCCCTGCCCACGGCAGGGGGTGGAATGAGATGATCTTTATTGTCCCTTCCACCCAAAGCATTCTATGATTCTGTGACAGTCCCCACCTGTGTGTGTCCTCAAATTATTTAAGTTGGGAAAGCCCTCTGAGATCACCAAGTCCAACCATTCCCCAGCACTGCCAAATCCACCACTAAACCACGTCCCCAAGTGCCACATCCACACACCTTTGGAATACTTCTAAGGATAATAGTTCCACGGCTTCCTTGGGCAGCCTGTTCCAATCCTGCTCACAGGATCTCCCTGCATGTCAACAGATGCCCCCAAATGTGTTCCAGGGAGAGAGGGAGGGTTACAGGCTACTGAGGAGTTTGTATGTTCTGTATTTTTCATGCTCTCTGGATTTTAAGCGTTTGTGGGTTGGTTTGTTGTCTGATTTGGGGTATTTTTTAAACATAAATCCATGTCCAAGGGACTGCAAACATGACAAGCCAGGCTGAGGTTCAGAAACAGACTAATGGGGGAATACTGGAGACACAAATAAGGGGAAGAGAGCAGAAGATGTTCCAATATCTTTCCTCTCACAGGCAGCACGGCACCATCGCTCCAGGAGCTCCATGAGTGTTCTTGTCACTCTCCCCACTCTCCACCTCTGCCTCCTTCCTCTCTCTTGCCATGGATCCACATCCAGAAGTGCTGCTCCTTCAAAGCTTTCTGCAGCAGCCTCGCCCAGAGCCTCAGGCTCAATCTCCCTCCCACACACAGGGCTTTTGTGGTCTCCTC
>NW_008237408.1:344325-367897 GCF_000691975.1 Corvus brachyrhynchos
GCTCAGGGCAAGGAGCTCTTCCCAGCCTTTCAGGACACCTGGAGACACATCAGGGATGTGCTGTCCCTTTGGTTCCCTGCTCTGCAGGGGACAAGGCTCTGCCCACGGTGTGGGATTGGTGCAGAGCAGCTGCCTTTGGTCCCTCTGACAATCCCAGAGATGTCAGTGCAGGGTTCCTGTAACGTGGCAGTGCCAAGGGTCGAGGTGTGCCTGCTCTCCTCTTCCTCTTTGAGCTCACAGTCTCTCTGGGCACCATGTGCCACGGCCTCTCCATCCTCAGAGCCAAGAATTCCTTTCCAATATCCCATCTATCCCTGCCCTCTGGCAGTGGGAAGAGCCATTTTCTGTGTCCTGTCCCTCTATCCTTTGTCCCAAGTCCCTCTCCAGCTCTCCTGGAGCCCCTTTAAGCACTGGAAGGGGCTCTGAGGCCTTCCTGGATCCTTCTCCTCTCTGAGTGAACACCCCCAGCTCTCCCAGTCTGGTTCCAGCCCAGCTCCAGCCCTCAGAGCAGCTCCGTGGCCTCCTCTGGACTTGCTCCAGCAGCTCCATGTGGGTTTTCATTTTACAAATCCTCCCTGTGACTTAATTTACTCAAAGCATCGATGCCATGTTTAACACCCCAGCTGCTGACTCAGCCTGCAGGGCTCTTCCCTCCTGGCTGTGCCACTTTTCCATACAGTTCTCCAATCCCTGGTGCCACGTGGAATCACAAACAGCTGGACCAGGACAAGTGAGGAGGAAAAAGAGGTGGGGAAGAGCAGAACAGAATTTTAATGCAGGATTGCCACAACCTTCCCCATTGTGAAATGACAGCATTGCCAACTGCTGGCAGCGCAGCCAGGACATTCCATGGGCTTGATATTGCACAAGTGTCCCTTTCAGGATCTCTGGAAGAAAATCTTTTTCCCAGTAAGGCACAGGTTTGTGAGGTTTTTTCATTCCCTGACTGAGGGAAATGTAGAAACCAGAGCCCTGTATTTACCCCACTGTAGTACAAAGTGCTGCTTTGTCACCAAAATAACTGATGGATGTCTGCCCCATCCCTGGAAGTGTTCAAGCTGAACCCCAAGAAATGGATGGGATGAGATGGAGCACAGTACAGACTTGAAGGCAAGCAGTTCTCTGCTCAAAAAAGCCCCAAATAAACTCTGAAACAGCCCTTACTCCTGCCACAAAGTTTTATTTCATACCACCAAGGACTTAAAAGCCAAACCCAGAAAATTCCCTGTAGAAATGCTGCACTTACCTTGCTGGGGCATCCCAACAAATGTTTTCCATGACAGGAAAGAGCAGCAGGAAGCAGATTTCCTTTCTTTCTTGAACCTTTGAATGAGCCACTTGCCAAAAGAGCCTTTTTCCTTCACACAGCGACCACAGGCTACACCTTTCAGCCCTGAAATCGTCCCCTCTGTGGGACCAGTACCAACTGGGATGTGCAAACTGGTCATGTAAATGGTTACAACTAACTGTACGAAACCTCATTTTAGCAACTGCACTGTTTTTAGCGGTGTAACTACATCTGTGCAGTGCCCAGGATGTCTGCCAGGATTTTAAGATCCTGAGGGAGAAGATTTGGAGCTTTAAGAGCAAAACCCTCCATGAGCTGACCTGCAGCATCAGATAAAGCATCCAGAGCCATCAGCAACACCCTCCCAAGAGAGAATCAGAGCTCTGAAAGACAAATGCCAGGGGCTTGTGGTGACATTTGCACAGCAGGGGAGGCTGTGAGCAGCCCAGCACAGCCCAGCATCCCCAGTTACATCCAGTGCAACAGGAATTCCTCCTCATTGTTTCCTCTCTCACTGCTCAGGGCAAAACCAGGCAGCATGGAAAAGACTCCTATGGTGGCACTAAGCAAAAACACTTGGGAGCTCCAAGAGAAAAATCCAACAGACTCAAAAAAAGGTTAAAGAAAAATTTCAACACTTGTTCAGATGGATTTTCCATCCCTGGAAGTGCCCAAGGCCAGGTTGGATGGGCTTGGAGCAGCCTGGGATAGTGGGAGGTGTCCAAACGGGATGAGCTTTAAGGTCCCTTCCAACCCAAACTGTTCTATGATTCTTTAGTTATTTTCTCCCTCCCCTCCAAAAATAAAGTCTAACCCAAATCAGACTGCCTGATCACTGCTGAGAATATTTTAAAACAGACCTACTCTGTTTCAGCTGGGACTTTTTGCACAAATAGTGGCTGAGTATCAATCTTTGTACATCAAAACCTTCAGCACCCATCCCTGTGTTATTATCTCCTGGGCTGCACAGGCTGCAGGGCAGCACAAACAGCCCCAGTCTCCATCTGCTCAAACCCCGAAAGCCACAAAAACTCATCACCTTCCCCAGGAGCTGCAGAGACCACAGTGATGCCACAGGGAAACAGACGGCCCAGGAGTTCCCAGCCTCCTGACTCACCAGCCAGGAGAGATCCAGGAGTTCCCACAGTTCCCAGCCTCCATTTCCCAGGAGCTGTTTGTGGTTTTTGTGTTCCTTCCCCTGGCACCAATTTTAGGGCACCCCCTGCCCTAAAACCAACAGGTAACTGTAACCCCAGTCACTGACGGACTTCAGTCACAGGATGGGTTGGGTTGGAAGGGACCTTGAAGATCATCTCATTCCACCCCCCGCCCTGGGCCACCTCCCACTCTCCCAGGTTGCTCCAAGCCCTATCCAGCCTGGCCTTGGACACTTCCAGGGATCCAGGGGCAGCCACAGCTTCTCTGGGCACCCTGTGCCAGGGCCTCCCCACCCTCACAGGGAAGAATTTATTCTTAGTATCTCATCTAAAGGTCTCCTGGTTTTGTTTAAAACCACTCACTTCCCCTTGTCCTATCAGCATCCACCTTCTTTGCTTCACTCCAAACACCTCCCCTGTGAACACCCCTGCCCTTCTTCCTTTGGGGAGATCAATACAAGGGTAAAAAGATCAATACCAGTATAAAACCTTGGATAATCAAACTGTTAATCCATCATGTGGAGAGCTGCTGTCCAAGGACCAAAACTGTGAGCGCAGAGCTCTGCAAGCCCCTCCCAGCCTCAGGGTCTCACCCTTCTCCTTTTACCCCTTTTCTACCACCACAGGGCCTGTTCAGCTGTAAAATAAAGCACAATTGAGCTGAAAAGAGCTAAAACTTCAATCAAAAGCTTCATCCAAGTCACACCCACCCACATCGCTCCTGTGGGAAGGGAAGGCCACGCTAATAAAGAAGATTCAGCAGTGTAATTAAAGAACTTTTTAGTCTTCAAGGTTTTAATTTAAACAGACACATCTACTATTGGCTCAACATATCTACAGCAAAGTTTACAGCCACTTTGTATCTGTTTTGCTCCCCCAAACGGCTGAACCTTGAGCCATCATCTTCTTTTTCCTCAGCTTTGTTACTTTTTTTTTTTTCTTCTTGTTGCAGTAAATTCCACGCCGCAGCAGCTGGGATTCTGTACACAGACAGCAATTACCTAACACCAGCACACAACTCCCAGCCCTGCCATTTCAAAGTGTACAGGAAAAAAATCAAGACTGACGCAGCAGCCAAGTCCAAAGAGCAGTTCCAGATGTTGGGACAGCAGCGCGCTCGTCACTTGAGCTGGCAGGAGTGAACAGACACACAGCACACGTCACACAGTGCTGCTGTGACAAACACAGGCAGTGCTGGCCGACACCTCACCCCTCACACAACGACAGCACTGCCTGAGGCTTTAGCAAAGCGCACAGGAGACACCAAGAACGCTGTACAGTGCAACTTGAAATTGGATCCTATGCAACAGGGACAAAAGTGCACGTCAAAACCAGCGCCACATTCAAGAGTTAATCAATACAATCAAAATAGTGAAGGTACATATTTCGTATTTCCCTTATGAAAACTGTGCAAGTTAGTTCCTTTTCCCTTCTTTTTTTTTTTTTTTTTTTTTTTTTTTTTTTTTTTTTTTTTGGTAAATGGCAGAGTGTCCTTGTGGATTGCCCCGAAAACTTGGGAGATGGGGCTTTCAATGTCCAGCTTGTACCACAAATTGTGTGCAAAAGAGCAGGAGTGGGGTGGCAGTGAGGGCGTAAGGCAGTGGCACAGGGAGGAGCCAGAGCTGGGCACTGCCACAGCTCAGGAAGAGACAGGGAATCTGCAAAAAGGGTGTCACGGGGCAGGGATCCCCCTCTGAGAGGAGCAAACCCATCAGTGATATTAAATATGTGATTAAATAGGGGAGAGGCAAGCAGCAAAGCAAAGCATGGGAGTGTTCTGCTGTGAGTCTGGAGCCTGGGAAGCACTGGGAATGGGAAAGTCCAGTGGGAACATGGGAGCAGCCTGGCAGGAGAGCTCTGGGACGTGTCCTCTCCCAGGAGAGCCTACACCACCACCCATCCCCACTCCGTCTCCTGCCAGCCCTCCCAGGCCTGTGCCACAGAAGCTGTGCAGGGACAAGGTGCTGCCCAGCCCCGGAATTGTGGAATAAACTGCCACAGGAAGGCTGGGATCCACACTCCCAAGGCACACACAGCGCTTGGGTGCGGATTCAACACAAGTGGAGGCTGAAATTGATGCCAGCTCAGAGGGAATGTGCTGCCTTTTGTTGGCTGGCACAGCTGGTTTCCCAATTTCCTCGGATGCCTGCAGTTTGCAGGAGAGGCTGGAGCAGCCAGGCAATTAGATCCAAAAAAACCCTCTCTGCTTCTCTATTATTTAGCTCAATCTATAATTACTGTGTTAGGGAATTGCATAACCTTTAGGAGTGTTTTATGTGTAGTCTATTACAGGGAAAATAGTGCCTTCTGAATCCTTCCCATCTGGCTGGGGATAATGGATTTCAGATGGAGAAATTCTGAATGGGGTAGGGAAACACCACCCAGGCAGGCGCAGATCCCAAAGACATCGTTTCAACGGGTGAACAATCATTTTAAGGGCTTGTATGAGCAACATACCCAGAGGAATCTCTGGATTTGGAGGAGGGAACAGCCCAGTTGTGCCTCCCCTGTCATGCAGAGCAGATTCCCAGCCACCCTGAGCAGCATTCCCTGTGTCAGACTGGATTTAGGCAACAAGGCTCCAAACCTAAAAAGAAATTGGCATTGCAAGCAGGGGGAAATCACTCTTCTGCCTTAAGCAAGCAATGGTTTAAAAGGGATCTTGTTACTTTTTAAGCCAAAGGACTTCAGGGCTAAGTTTAGCTTAGGCAAGAAGGAAATAACTAAGGAAATAAGGACTGAAGAGGTATTAAGGTAGCACTTGACCACTATCACATAATTTTATATCATTTTCTTGATGATAGAATTTTCTTAGGCTATACTTAGTGGCTTACATGATTTTTGCAGGTTCCTCCCCAGCTACTTGTACAACTGCAGATCCTGCATTTTCACACAAATTGGTGTGAAGTGGCTTTTAAATAAAGGCAGCTTCATTCCATGAACTTGGAAGCTGAACACTTTCCAGAAGGATCACACCACTGACCTACTGTAGCTCTGCTTGTTCCAGCAGAACCAGGCTAAAAGGAAGCTCTTTTCGGGATAATCCCAGCCACATGTGCTGCTGTTAATTCAATTTTTCCCAATCCTGTACAGCTACCCATGGAATCAAGCTAAAAAAAAATGCCTCTGAGTATTTCAGACCTACTCCTACCTGTCTTTTTAAAGGAGGAAAAAAAATCACTAGAGAGAACTCTGATTTTATAAAAAGCAGATTGAAGCCACAGAAACAGAAAGAGAAGCTACAAAATACAAAGTTAAATGGGAAAAAGCTTATCCCTAAAGTCTTTATGCAGTTTTAGCAGCTACAAATCATCTAAACTCTTAATATTTTTTGTAGTGTGATGGCCCCTTCATCTGCAGCAGATCTGTGAGGTCACCTGAACTTCCAGCTGCTGCTTTTGAGGTTTCACAACATGGACATAAGAGCACAAGAGGGAAAAGCACATCAGGTGCAACGAAAGTGTTTTGTTGAGCTGTGAATGAAGTGCTGCTCTTGCACCCTGGCAATGCTGTGAAGCTGGCCAGGTGTCCAAACCCAGCCAGGAGGGTTGGAATTCCCAAGAAGGCAGCTTGGCTCTGGTTTAAAGGACAGCTCCGAGCCCTGTTCTGCAACTGAACACCCCCACCAACTACTAAACCTTTTTGTTTTCCAGGCAGAATAAAAAAAGTTTGTTATTCCTTAGGAGATCCTTGCCCACGAGGGACAATTCCACCTGAAGGTCATGGCTTAAACATTAGCAGCAGAATCCCTACTTCAATTCTGTATTGCACTGAAATGTCTTGCTCTGGTTTGGTATTTAACTTCCTGCCCCCAAGCCAATGCTGAACACAAAACCCCAAGTGTGAGACGTGAAGGCTACTGAGAGTGTTGTGTAGACTGGCAGAACCTGTAATTTGATTTTAACAATTTCTAGTTTTCCTAGGAAATTAAAGAACTAAGCTGCCTTACCTACTGTAGGAGAGAAAAGGTGCTTCCAGACAAAATGCCTTTACCTTATCTATACAGAACTCTCTATTTGAATCCTGTGAGTGTTCAACAAAACCAGAAAAAGTCCAAAATAAATTGGAGACATCCTGTCTCTTGGCCCATCCTGGTCATCCACACAGTTGGAGGTAACGAGTTCCAGCTCCTGCTGACACTGTACCCAATCGTGAGACAGAAAAGCTGCCAAGAGGGGACATTGTGCCCAGCTGTGTCTTCTGTAAACAAAACAAAAACCCCTCCCCAAAAAGCAGGGAGGTTTGTGGAGTGAAGGGCTCAGCAATGGGAGGGTCAGCTGTACCCAAGGGCTCAGCAGAACATGCACTTTCCACGTTTCTTCCTCGACGTAAAGGGGGCTGGAAAGCAAAGGCCTGAGGCAAAGCCCAGCTCAGGGCTCCTCCTGCATCTCCTCACCCGTCTCCAACTCCGCCAGCTGCCGCCTCAGCGCGTTCACCTTGGCCTGCAGCTCCTTGTTGTACTTGATAATGTTGATCCTTTCTTCTTCGGCTTCCTCCAGGAATCTGGAAGGCCTGTTCCACCGCAGGAAGACACCTGGAAGCCCAGAGACACCCAGGTGACAAGGGTTTCTTGAAACAAGGAGGAATTCATGAAGGTTGTTCACATTCCAGCAGCTCTCAAGTAAGAGAGGACTTACAGTGTGCACACAGTTCACACTTCCTTCCCTCTCCCTCCCCCCTAAAGAGCTTCCCCCCTCCTCTCCAAGTTCACCATCCTATTAAACAAGATAATTAAAGGAAAATGAAGGGGGTTCATTCTCTTTTCCTCCTGTACTTATCAGACCACTCCATTTTCAGTCTCCACCCAGCCACGGCAGCCTGCTTGTGTCACTGTCATGAACTCCTCAGCACCCATGGGATGGGGAAAGCTCCTGCAGCAGGGAACTCACTGCACATGGATTCTCCAGAATGGGCAGCAATGAAGTCTGACAAATAATCACAAAAGAGATACTGGCTGCAACAGGGAAAGCAAACCTGGCTCACCTTCCCAGAGCTGCAGGCTCTGTGGGGCCACGGAGGGCCAGATGACAAGGCTGTTGGCCTCATAAAGAGGGTTCTGGAACCTGCTCAGCTCTTCAGGCCTGTTCACCCAGGACCACAGGGACATGGTCTTCTGAGGCAGCTTCAGTTTAGCCCTAAGAAACCCACAGGAACAAGTCAGTTTTATACACTTGGATCTGTAAAGGCTCCTTTTGTCAGAACCACACAGCCACGAGTTTCTCTGTGTGCTACTCCCCCAGATAATTCAGGTTAATGCCTTCACCATCGTAGCACAGGGCGTAAACCTAAAGCAATTTACTCAACCTGGCTGATTACAATTAGTTTTGAATAAAAGATGGGGAAATAACACTTGTAAGCTGGCTGCCTGCTGTCCAGGTGAAGAATCAGTCACCTCCTCACAACGCTTTGAGTGCCAGGTTTGGAAAGGGATCAGGCTCCTGTGTTAAGGTAGAGCTGGAAGTGGGGCAGGGCAGCATCAGGGAAGGATGGCAATGGAACGCTCGAGCACATAAAAGGAGTGTCATTGCTGGAACGGGCACGTCTGACAGGTCCCTCTGGTGGCAGCAAGGAACTGAGCACATGGAGCAAGCACTGCTGTTTTCCTGGGGCAATCCCACCTCCAGCAGTTACAGGGATCCCTGTGCCTTGGATTGCAGCAAGCCTCATTCTGCCTGCACTGGCAAATTGAACTGCCAGCCAGGCAGCAGATTCACCACTCCTGCGAGTGCTTCAGACAGCACAAGATAAACATCAGACTTCAACCCCTGTCTGTGCTCCCAGGCTGATGTGCCCAGATGTGACAGGCAGGTTATTACATGTAACATTCAATACTCCTCCAAATTTCAGCTTATTGGTTTCTGAAGGTAGCAGAGTCTCTGCTAAGCCCAGATTACTTTAAGGACAGAGAGGTTTACAGGAAGCTTTAAATTGCCTTCCTTCTCTGGAGTATCACTTCTGTTTTTCCCTTCCTGTCCAGTGGTCCTCAGTTCAGCAGCAGACCATCAGCCATGGGCTTACTGGAGCCAGGAGTCCTGAGGGCAGAACTGCCAAGCTCAAAACAGGAGTCTTAACCTCCCTGGCAGCTGTGGGAAGCTCCAGTCCTTCACTCTGTTTGCTACAGCCAGCAGCCCCACTCAGGGCTGCCCCTGGGGGTGTCAGGACCACCAGGCTACAGAGTCACGTTCCTCCCTCACAGGCGAGGGACAGAATTCCCAGCTGTGGCCTCTGCCTGCCTCGACCTCCTCCTCCTCCAGGCCTGCATGGACAAGTCTGCTTCCCACAGCTGTGACTCACATCAAACTCCAGCTGGTTATTCTTTTATGGAGGAGTTTCTTTGTGAGAAACTAAATAAACTGGTGATGGGTGGAGATTTTTGGCCAGGCTGGATGGGGTTTGGAGCAATCTGGGATAATGCAAGGTGTCCCTGCCCACAGCAGACAGTTGGAACGAGATGATCTTTAAGGCTTCTTCCAACCCAAATCATTCCTTGATTCCGTGACTTTTAGTCCAAGTCAGCCCAACATTTAAAGGATTCAAGTCAAGCGTCCTCACCAACCTTTCATTTTCATTGTTTCCCAGGAAAGTCCCAAACTGGGAAGCGTAGGCGTGTTCAAACAGCATGATGAGGAACTGCTCGTTGAACTCGAAGGAGCAGGGGAACTGCCGATGGATCTGCCACACACATTCCAGAAAGAGCAGGAACACCGGGGCCTCCCACTTCTGTTTGCTGTTGGAATAGGCTGACTGGGCACAGCGCTGCTGGAAAGGGTGGCCAGCCTGGTGGGAATCAGGGAGAGCAACACACACAGAGGAATGGGATGTGAGGACGCATGGAAAAAAACACTTCAGTGTGAGTTCTGTCCATGCAGCTGCTCAGGCAGCCAGAACAAGCTGTTAGAAACCATTATCCCTCTGCTGGCACTGCTGGGGCACCTCAATTCTGGGATTCAGTTTTGGGCCCCTCCTAAAAGAAGAAGGACACTGAGGGGCTGGAGCATGTCCAGAGAAAGGAAGGAAGCTGGGGAAGGGGCTGGAGTCCCAGGAGGGGCTGAGGGAGCTGGGAAAGGGGCTCAGTCTGGAGAAAAGGAGGCTCAGGGGGGATCTTCTGGCTCTCCCTGACAGGAGGGGGCATCCAGGGGCAGGGCGGGCTCTGCTCCCAGGGAACAGGGACAGGATGAGAGGAAATGGCCTCAAGTTGCACCAGTGGGGGTTTAAATTGGATGTTAGAAAGAATTTCTTCATAGAAAGGGCTGCCCAGCCCTGGCACAGCTGCAGTGGTGGAGTCCCCATCCCTGGAGGGATTTAAAAGCCACGTGGATGTGGCACTTGGGGACATGGGTCGGTGGTAGCCTTGGCAGTGCTGTTGGACTTGACAGCCTGGAAGGTATTTTCCAGCTGAAATGGTTCTGTGACTCTGTGACCATTTTCCCTGCCTTTCTCAGGCTGTGTTTGATCAGAGAATGTGAGCAGGAACAAGCTGGGGTGGGTGCACTGGAGGACCAGACTGCAAAGGTACAAACAGCACAACTCAGGTTTTGTGGTTTAGACTGAACAGTTTTATCTAATGAGATGGAAAAGACAAAACCTGGTCTAGTGGAAGGTGTCCCAGCCCATGGCAGGGGGTTGGAACAAGAGGAGCTTTAAGGTCCCTTCCAACCCAAACCATTCTTGATAATAGATGTTCCCCCTGAGCCCACAAAACAGGCAGTGCCCCAAAATCAAAAAACCTGCCATGAGAGGCAGAGGCCCCAGGAGCACCAGAAGGACAAATGACTCAGGTAATGATGCTGCTCTTTAGGACAAAGGACACTCACACTCAGCAGGGCTGCAACAAGGCCCAACCTGTTGGCTGCCCCTCAGGCTATTTCCCAACCCCAGTGTCTCTGGAACAAGCTGTTGTTCTGTCCAGGGTATTTCTTACCTGCAGCCACTCCCTCACTACAAGAGCCTCGAAGCCACGGATGGTCCTGCACCTTGGATCCAGGATGATCTGTGCCAGGGAAGTGACCTGGAGCGTGGAATCAGTTCCTTCGCTGCCATGGACTAGCACTGAAGCACCTTCCCTGGGAAACAAAAAGGTGGGAAGGGATAAGAGTGTGAATGAGCAGAACCCATCCCAGTGGATGCCATTACATCCCATGGACACCAGTGTTGACAGTGGTGAGGTTTTGCTGGCTCTTTACCACCACTGCAGCCCCATCCCACATGGATCCCACATGGATCTCACCTGGATACTCCCCAACAGTAACTTGAGCTCTGCATCACTTAAGGCTCAGTTGCTGAGCAAGCTGGAAATCCAGACCCTTTCCCACACTGACAGAAGGTGCACGGTGAGATCTCCTTTGTGGGTCTCACTCTTTGGGATTGGCACCCTTTGAGTTACAGCTTGGAAGTGCAACTCATCCCATTCCACCCCCTGCCGTGGGCAGGGACACCTTCCACTAGCCCAGGTTGCTCCAAGCCCTGTCCAGCCTGGCCTTGGACACTTCCAGGAGCCCGGGGCCAGCCACAGCTTCTCTGGGCAACCTGTGCCAGGGCCTCCCCACTGTTATAATACAGAGTTTCTCCCTAATCTTTAATCAAAACCTTCCCTCCCTACACTAATTTTCTAACACTATTTTCCCCTTTCATCTTTCAGGCCCTTAAGATGATGAAAGATCTGTCCCAGCCATTCCCTCCCCATGGAAAATACAACAGAACTCTCCTTGCCAGCCCAGCTCTGACCTCCAGGCTCAGAGTGAGGCAGGTCAGGCACCTGGCACTGCCCTGCCATGGCTCCAGGTAAACAGAAAAAGCAAAGCTGAGGTTAAAAATGATGAAATCAGCCAGTGTCCCAACAAGCCAGAAGGATTTCATCACTGATCTTTCCCATTACACGCTTGCAGGAAAGAATTCCAGATAAAACTATTGATCCAGAGCAATCCTTTCCTGGCACAGGCAGTAATGAAAGCAGCACTGTCAGAGCTTTCAAAAAGCACAGAGCTCCCATTTTAATGCAGCACTGCTGTTTCACCACTGAGACTGCATTTCAGCTGCTCGTGTGCCTGCAGAACATATTCCCCAGCTCCTATAAAAAGGCAGGTTTTCCCTGAATTTTGGGATGGGCTTTTCCCACCCAGAGCCACAGATAAAACCCATGTAGATTGCTGCATCTGGCCTTACAAACCCTGGCACCTGACAGCAAGCACTGCCTCTGCAGCCTGAGGTCTGAACACGAGTCAGCTGAGTCAGCAGCATTTGTGAAAGAGATGTCAGGTTAAAAGAGGTCACAAGCACTTAGAAGGGATGAGCAGGATTGCTTGGAAAGGGATGTGGGGATAAAAATACAAGAGGGTAAAAGCACTGGACCAGTTTCTGGGGAAAACAAGGAGATGACATTGTTTTAACCTCTGGAAGTGAGGTGTGGTATTGGAAATTTGCAGCTGAAAAGAAAAAAAAAAAAAAAAAAGACTTCTTAAAGAAAGAAAACAACAACTCTGTGTCCCCTTTTCCAGGCCATCAAACACCATTTCAGATGGGCCCATTTTAACCCAAACCTTCAATAAAACTCTCTAAATTAGCTTGGCTGCAACAGACACAGAAATATACCTTAACCACACGATCCAAAACCTTTCCTTAGTTGAGGTTTCCTCCCTCTTCCTGATTTATTGGAGGAACATTCCTTCACCATGAGGAAACAGACTCTTCCATGGGTACAAGTGAACCAGATCACGGCAGGCAGTTATTGATGCTGCCAGAGGTATTTAATGAGCAATCTGTAACCAGTGAATGAGCAACCCAAGACTTTCTGCAGGAGATTTACCTGTCAATGCACTGAGCAGCCAGACAAGCTGCAGTCAGCAGCTCCTTGATGTGAGTGAGCCAGTTGGAAGCTTCCAGTTTACTGAGCCAGCGGTCCATGTTGTGTGACTGGTCATTGCAAGCTTCCACCAGCTTGATGAAGCTCTCCTGCAGGATATTAAACCTTTGGGGAAAGGAAAATATTGTTGAAAGCACAAGGAGTAGCATAGGAACGAGGACATGGATTATTTAGGGTTTGTATATTGTGTTTATTCATTCTCCTCTCTCTGATGCTGTAAATAATCAGCAACAAATTTAAGTTCACATAAAATCTTTAGAAGCCAAACTAAACACTTCAAGTATTTGCCAGGAAATTCCTTATTGAACTCCTCAAGAGCTGGCCCACAGCTCCAGTAATATTACTGCATGTCTGTGCAGAAGGATTCCCCAAAATTAAGGCTTAAGGGAAGTTGAACAAGGCAAGACTTTTAGTCTGTTTGATTCAGTAACTTGTCTGCAAATGACTGAAGCATATTAGATGTCCAGTGAAAAGTACTGGACCACAGAATCATGGAATGATTTGGGTTGGAAAGGACTTTAAAGCTCATCCCGTTCCACCCCCTGCCATGGGCAGGGACACCTTCCACTATCCCAGGTTGCTCCAAGCCCTGTCCAACCTGGCCTTGAGCACTTCCAGGGATGAGGCAGCCACAGCTTCTCTGGCCAAATCCTCTGGACAAGAGGAGTGTGACAGCCACAGAATAAATCCTCCCCTGCAGAAGTTTTCTGGCAAGGTACCTGCTCCTTCCTGTGCAAAGGGGAACACAGGAAGGCTGGAGTGTGGCTAAAGATGGTCAGGAAAAGGAACAGCACGGGGATGATGCCTGATGGCTGACACCTGCAGCAGGTTGCCCAGAACAAGGAACCAAACCAAAAATCCCCTTATCATCCACATACCCTGGTTTTGCCATAGAAGGAACACAACCCTGTTGCCAGGAAGCAGAATACACAACTCTTCTTAAAAGAGAAAGGACTTTGTGGAGGTATCACTGCTCTGCCAGTGCGACCTGACACAGCCCAGCTCAGGGGAGAGCCTGATTTCACCCACCTCTCAATATATTTGTGAATTCTCCTCCACTGGGGGTAGTGGACTTCTTGTTCAAAGCCCCCTCCCTTGGCCCTGGCCTGCTGGGCAACATTCAAAGGCCGGGTGTCGATGACGAAGCCGCGCCTGCCCGAGCGGAGCGTGGCATTAATCAGCTTCTCGTCCTCCTTGCAGCGCCGCCCGTTGGTGCCCGTCAGGGGCTGGCTGCTCCTCAGCATCGCCTGGGGAGACACAAAACCATCAGTGAGGCACTGGAAGTGGAGAGAATTCTGACTGAAAGGCACCATGCACTTGAGCATCAAGCCTTGCCCTGAATACTTCGGTTGCTTTAAGTTCGATCTCTCGCAAGGACTGAAGGTATTTAAAAATGAACCAGAAATCCTTGAATCCAGCAATCATTTGGCTGGGCAAGTTTTAAATTCCAGGCATCATCTTAGAGGCTGTATCCCTTCAGTTATGCCTCAACTACCATCTCTGTGAACTACCGAGCTGCCTTCCTGCTGAAAAAAAATAAACCCTGGAAGTGTTATAAATCCCTGGAAGTGTTCAAGGCCTGGTTTGATGGGGCCATGAACAGCCTGATCCAGTAAGAGGCATCCTTGCCCACTGCAGGGAATTGGAACTAGATGGCCTCTAAGGATACTTCCAACCAAAACCATCCAGTGATTCTATGAAAACAACTCTTTCAGGAATGTAATTTTCAAAGTCCCTTCCCAACTCTGTTCTTAAAACGCTTGAATTGTTCGTGAGTTAAAGGTGACATTTTTAACCCATGGATGGATTAATAAACCTCAAGTCCACAGACTGATGAGCTGAGATTTCTCTTTAGTAAATGCCTTTCAATTCAGAAGCACCCCAGCAGCTCAAATCGTAACTAAAATGTGAGGGTAGCCAGTCAGCAACCCCAGCTACAGCTGAGAACTCAGAGGCAGGAGGGCAATGAGAGTGACAGCTTTACTGTCACAACTCCAACACTCCGAGCCAAATACTGTTGTACTCCTCACACCTGAAACATGCACAGTTTGGAGAGATAATCGAGGAAAAATCTTCCTTTGATGGTTTTCTGTTGAGCTGAGAAAAAGCAAAAAGCACAACCGATACGGAGTAGGTGGTTGGCTGCTTCTAAAGCAAAGCAAAGAAAACCCCAAGGTACTTCTGAGTCAGACTACACAGTTCAAATTCAAGGCTTACGAATCTTGGTCACAGGAGAAGGCATTAAAGCATTTGAGGAGACTGTATCAAGTTTAAAAGCTGCAGGTTGGCCATCCCAGCACCCTCAGAACTGGTTACATCGGCAAGAGACACAATTACCCAACAGTCTCATACAGTGCATTTCTTAATTACAACGTATCAGTCACTCCATTAGATTCTGGCTTGTCAGGAAGTCTGTGCAAGACCAAGACTTTGTTACTCCTGAACCGAGTTACCCTGCCAGGCTCAGAGAACAGATTGCCCTGCTCCTCCCTGCACAGTCACACAGCAGAAGCAGCGCTGGCTCTGCTGTCACCACGGCTGTGACGAGGACCCACCACTCACAGACAGGACAATGTGGCTCCTGCCATCCTTTCCATGAAAACTCTTGGCAGGCACAGCCAGTCAGGGTGCCAGCAGTGGCTTTACAGGCCCCATCTTGCTCTTAGCGCTGTAAGCAAGCTCCTGCCATGACATTCCCAAACAAGCAGATTAAGGGCTATTTCTAGGATGGAGATTACTCACTCCATCACCCAGACCCAGCTTCACTGAGGAAGTTGGAAAATAAACCAGGAGCTCTGTTAATTCCAGAGCATAAAACAGATTCCCACACCTCCTTCAGGCACAACCACCCCTCAAGCCCAGCTCACCATCCCATTTTTCTTGTGGTAGTAGCTTAGCACTGGGAAGCGGCCGCCATGGCGGAACAGGGCAACTTTGCGGAGCGCTTCGTCATCGATGCATTTGGGGACAATGACAACTGGAGGGTAGGAGGGACACACAGAGAATTCCTTGTTGACACAGCTCAGACGCCATTCATTGGTCTGAAAAACACCAGAACACAGCTTTGTGTCAGAAAACTTGTTGTATGGGAGAGGTAACAGGGAAGAAAGACTTCCATGCACAGGATAAAGCACACACGGAGTCACATTTGTGATCTGTTCCATTTGCACCACAAATTGTCCTTTAAGCATCCATTTACAGGGCTGTTGACCCATTAAGTTTTCCAGCACATCCCTTGGTGCTCCCTGCAATCATCTCCTTGCAGCAGCTCCCAGAAGCTCATTCCTCAGAGTGCAGATAAAGCTTGTAAGCAATGGAACAATGATCAGGTGCCTCTGGGTCTTGAACAACAGTTCCCCCTCTGGTTTATCCACATCCTCTAACTGCACAAAATAAGCCCACGTGGGCAGAAATGGGTGATTGTGGCTTTAAATTATTTCACAGGCACAGCAGACAGCAAGGGGAAACCCCACAGAGAAATGTATTCTCACAACAAGTTCGTTTAGGTACAGGGAATATGGGCCCAACCTTCCACCTGTACTGAAAGAAGAGTTCGCAAGACAAAGATGGCCCAGAAAGGCAAGAATTTCCACCAACTCCAGATGCTGAAGCTGCTTTGAGGTTAAAATTTCAATTTAAACATCTCCAGCTTGGTTCTTTTCTGTGGGCTCAGCTGCAGCTCTTGCTCCAAAAGCACCTTCTGGAAGCAGCCCAGCAGCCAAGCACCGAGGGCTCATCATGAGCTCCTGCTACGTAACTTCTCCAGCTTCCAACAGCCAAAGCCTTGGGAAAGAAGGGCTGAATGTGACACCTCACAGGCACTTGGCATGAGAATTCCAGCTACCTGATACCCAGGGTCACACACAAGCCTTGGCTCCAGCTCAGGGAAAAAGGTCAACGTGGAGATTCTGCAGCAGGGAGAGACCCCAGAGAGATCCATCAAACCTCTGCTCATCTGAGTTCAAACAAAGTTTGAGGCAGACAAAAAGGCAGAGGGATAAGGCAGCTAGGACAAAGTGAGAGAAGAGCACAGCAGCCAAACTAGGCCGTGACAAAACACATAAAACCTACATCAGCTCAAGTCTGTTGGTTGAATTTGCATGAATTGCACATCTCTGATCAGAATTCCTTTCTTCCAGATCCTTACTATATCTTGCCACACTCCTGATTGCTACCTGCTTATATAAACCCACATGACTGGCTCACTGGTCCAGTGGAAAACTGGGATCAATTCAGGAATGTTTTCTGGCAATGAAGCCTTTCCATCTGCTGAACAAGGTGATCTGACTCACAACACTGTTTCATCAGCAGCAGCTCCAAGGCATGGGATGTGTGGCCTAGGAGACAGGAAAACTGTCCTTTTTGGTGGCAGCCTAAGAAAGATGCTGGGAAAAAAATAAATACCAGCATCAATAGCAGCAATTGCTGCCTTTGTGCATGAACCCAGCTGGACAGTTTTGCACCATCCCTGCCACAACCTTATTTCATTATTCATTAGCCTCCAAACAGCTCCTCTGAACAGCTCCATTTTATAAAAAGCAGAGCTTGTCCCAGATGCCAAGTCAAATTGCCTCTGGCCATCGTGTTATGAGCAGAGATGAAAGGTTCTGGGTCACAAAAGGGATGTGGCTGGTCACAGCTCCAGCTTTTAATGCACCAACAATGGGATTTTAATAGGACTTTTGGGGTGTCTATGTTAATTTACATAGGATGTTGTGCAATTTGATTACCATGAAAAAATATGCATGGATCTGGAATACCAAACTGATAAAAGCCTCACTGCCACACGATGGGAGAAGGCAAAACCAGAACTCTGTGGAATGTTTGAGACTGGCTGTCACAGGCACCACGGGTATGGAAAGGAATGGAAGAGCAGCACCTGATTCATCTCCCACTGTGGTAATTTAACCCTGCCCACAATCTGCTCTCCTCCCCGTTTACACCAGAGACAGATGATCCCATTATGTCATCCCGGTGTCATTTCCATGGGAAGGAGGAGGAGCCTGGCAGCACTTGGCACCATTTGTCTTCCCTCCAACAGCTCCTGCTGCAGAGATCCCGTTAACCTCTGCAGTGAGAGCTCCAGACTGCCCCAATCAACTCTCTTTAGCTTAGGCCTGGCTGGAATTTGGAAGCAAAAAGGGCCACAGGTAATTGGAAGAGGGAGGCAGCAGCAGAGGAAGCAGAAGGACTGCAGGGAAAGGGATGAAGGGGGACCTCACCTTCAGCTATCACCAGGTAATTGTGCTGTGTGAAACTCAGGGAGTGCAAAGTGAACCTTGAATCCTCCCAGCAAGACACCTGAGCTTCTAGGAATCAAAAAAAGCTAAGGATAGAAGCAGCAAAAGGATGAGGGCTGAGCAAAAAGGGAGAAAACTCCAAAGAACAAAGAAAGGAGTGATTCTTAAACCCAGGACAGGATCAACTCTTAGATTTCTACTTTTCTTGTCCTGATACTAGTTTATGGAGAGATTGATTCCCAAATGCCCAAGCTATCCTTCCTCCTAAAACTTGTAATTGCCAGGAGATTGTTTGTTGTTTTCCACAAAACATTGGGACACAAGTCAAGCTCTGCCAACAGGCCTCAAAAAAAAGTCAAGAACCCAGCGTGGACCTTGGGAGATCCTGCAAAGCAGCAATGCCAGAGGCCATTCCCAAGGAACAAGACCTGCTGGGATCAGATTGGGCATGGACAGCAACAGAACAGATGTAAAAGTTGATGCTTGTCTGGAAAGAGCAAAATATGGTTCACAAGTACCACTGTAACCTGAGCCCAAACACAGAAAGTTCTGCTTTTTAAAAGAAGCTCCAATACAAAGATGAAGCACAACTGAATTGTTCAGAACCCTGAGATCTTTCCTGCTAAAAAGGGGAAGAAAACAGAGAAAAAGGGGGAGGGGGAAGGAAAGAAAAGAGAGAAAAAGACAGGGAGAGAAAAAGGGGGGAAAGAAAAAAGGCGGGGGAAAGAAAACAAGAGAAAAAGGGGGGAAAGAAAAAAGGCGGGGGAAAGAAAATGAGAAAAAGGGGGGAAAGAAAAAAGGCAGGGGAAAGAAAACAAGAGAAAAAGGGGGGAAAGAAAACATGAAAGAAAAAGGAATAAAGGGGGAAAGAAAAGGAGAATGAAGTAAGTGATTTTCTTGGCAACAAAATACCTTTTTGTTAATTACACTGCCAGTGTACAAACTTCTCATGGCCTCTCCACTTCATTTTAGGATAATGAATTTCCAGAGTTAGTTTGCAGTGTCCTGCAGTTGTGGAATTTGGCAGAAGAGAAACCCCTTGGCTCTCCTCTGACTGCTCAGAGAAAATACGAACCCCCTGCACATACTCTGAATTCCACTCAGCCCCTCACTGTGCAGTGAAGAATACAAATTACATATTATATCATCTAAATATTTAATGTACTGACGAACTTTTAAAAATAAATATTAACTTTTACACTTCACTTTGCCATTAGAGAGTGTGTCCATGTCTGAAAACAACTCTCCTGTAGCAGATAAATGTGGACTTAACACAGTACTAGAGCTGTAGGGTGGGTGAAGTCCAGTTTTTGACTTGTTACCCTGTTGGGGAGGGTACAGATCCAGATGGATGATTTAGCAGAGGCAGGAACCTTTGGAATTCTACTCATTTGACTTCTGGGAGAAAGATTTAAATCAGCCATTTCCTTGTTCCAGCCTGTCACACAAGGCAGTGTCATTACAGAACAAGACTTATTTGGTCAACAAGACATTCATCTGTTGTTCAGCAGATGTAAATCATTGGAAGGTGGCTTTTGACACCATTTTGTTCAAAATGTGAGGTTTTGGGTGAAAAGCCAAGAATAACTCAACAGCTGCCAGATGTGGAGATTTTAAAGGAATGAATGATTGCCCTGGGAACGTGGTGCTAAAAGGCAATGAGGTTTTTAAATGTAATTCTTACAAAGGAGAGTATGTTCAGAAAGGCAAGAGATTGACAAATGCAGTCTTAAATCCCTGAAAAATAAGGAAGAAAGCAGCACATCAATGGATCCATGTGCTGGATATGATAACAGACAGTTGGTCTGTCTCTGGAAGACAGAGGAAGATAAGACACATGAGAGTGCTTTAATCATGAGACAGAAATAGCAAGGCCTCTGAACCCCTTTAATTTTCTGGTGATTTCATCAACTGAATTTGGTCAAGCTGATCACATTATTCAGTTATTGCTCATAGCCAGGAAGTGATACAGGCTGCAGACAAGCTGGGCTGCAGATAAAAGCAAATTAAAACAAAAAAAAAATCAATGTTCTTGGATGCTGCACTAATGGCTGTGGGCTCAGAAACCTGAGCTGATGGAGCAAGAGCACAGAGTGGATGTGAAACAAAGGCCTGGAACACAGAGATGCAAATCTAAGGAATTATTAAACCAGGTTCCTGCACCCAAGACAGTTCCCACTCTACCAAATCCAGCCATCCTAAAAGGAAATTTGAAGAAGAGACACAACAGGCAATGCCACAAGAATTGCTGCCCTTCAGGTACCAAAACAATATCAATGTACTCAAGAGCACCTGGAGAAAGAGGACTGGAAGTTTCCTGCTTTTTGAACCTCCTCAATATTTCCCCAGCATCAACTAAAGGAAAAAGTGCTTCAAACTGGGCATCTTCATTGTCATCCTCCTAAAGAGCAATTTTTTAAAACCAATGTCATTTCAAAGAAGGGTTTGACAAAGATTCATCTCACTCCACTCCAGATCAAAGTTAAGTACAACAAAGCCAGGCCAAAGGATTTCAATTTGTTCTTCCAATTAGAGAACCATCCCCAAAGGCCAAAAACATTTCCTACCTTTGTGATTTCCTGAGAAAGGCCTCAAACCCCCACTAGTACAAGGTGAAACAGCAAACAAAGGTCTGATGTTACAGAGGGAATATTTCAACAAGGCTCACTTCTCACCCAGGCACCAGATGGATTTTTAACCATCCAGGATTTCCAGTCCAGCCACTGCTGGGTGAAAGAGTTCACAGAATATCTGAGTGCCTGGGCAAATCCCTCAAATCCCACTCACCATTGAACTGAGGAGCTCAAACTCTTGTTCCAGCAGAAAAGAGGACCATCCATCTTCCAGGACCTCAAACATGGGCCGGTAGAAGAACGGATACATGAGGGTGACTGAATCCAGGGTGGAAAGCGCCTGTGTGGGCAAGAGAAATCATGGAATCACAGGTGGGAGTTGGAAGGGACCTTAAAGCTCATCCCATTCCACCCCCTGCCATGGGCAGGGACACCTTCCACTATCCCAAGGTGCTCCAAGCCCTGTCCAACCTGGCCTTGGACACTTCCAGGGATGGGGAGTCCAAAACCTCTGGGAAATACCCCACAACCCCCTGTGAAATATTCCAGATTCTCCTTTGCCTTCCAAAACATGAATGAAAACCTTCCTAACTGGAAAAAAAAAAGCTGTTAAGGCTGAGGTGAGCTCAAGACCTGCAGGTTTTCTGACTGATGGTAACTCCTCACCTCGATGGAGCTGGCGATGTTCAGACACTCCTCCATCCCTGGGATGTCCAGCTGGATAATCCTCAGATCTTTGCATTTTATGATGATGGTGCCCAAGGAGCCCACGAACCTACAGCAAGACAGGAAGTGAGTCCCATAAAAACAGGATCCTCTAAGGCAAGAGAAGTGCCACAGCTCTTTCTACAAGGCAAAATCCCATTAGTGGCAGTTTGCCTGCAGCAGCACCTTACAAGAAAATAAAGAAACGAACCTGTTAAATCATAAATCACATTATTAAAACTCATTATTTGCCATTTGCAAGTTTGGTTTTATGTCCGTTTATTCCATCCTTTGGCTGTGGCAGGGAGTGGAGGTATTACATGACAAATATTACACCAGTGGGAGGGTGGGCAGGCCCTGGCACAGGGTGCCCAGAGAAGCTTTGGCTGCTCCAGCCCTGGAAGTACTCAAGGCCAGGTTGGACGGGGCTTGGAGCACTCTGGGATAGTGGAAGGTGTCCCTACTCATGGAATGAGATGAGCTTTAAGGTCCCTTCCAACCCAAACCCTTCTGGGATTTATGATTTAACAGGAAAGTTTGGTGTCTGACACCTGCAGTGCCACGATTTGCTCTGGAGACCTCAGGGCAGTGAAGGTCTTATCCCCCAGAAAAGTCTCTGTTCACAAAGCAGCTCAGAGCCCTCATCAGCCATATTTCAGTCACTTAAAGAGCTACAAAAGTTCAAGGAGCAGAGTTTGATCCTCTGATACTTAGGGAAAACACCACTTTGTATAAAAAACCTTCATAGAATTAAATGGGACAAGAGATTTTCTGCACCTGGCACAACGTTGTGCACTAAGAACCTGAAGCAGCACCAAACTGGATCTTCCTAAAATCTACATTGATTTGGGGGTCTTGTTATTCTCTCCAGCATGGAGAAATTCCTGTTATCCCTTTACATGCCAAGTTTCACTGCAGTTACACTCACACAAAACAACTTTCAGGGTCTGCTCTGGCAAATAAGGGCTGAGAGTATCTGCACACAGAGTAAAGCTGTTGTAAAGCACATCCTGAGCCAGCAGTGCACTACTCCCTCCTCAGAGCTCCATGTTCCTTGATTATTTGGGATTAACTTACACCAGAACTGCTGCTAAACTCATTAAAAAAAATTTAAAACAGAAAGAAAGGCTTGTAAATATTAATTTTCAAAATGGGGTTATGGCTGGTTTAGTACAAGGAGTAACAGGGGTGAGGCCAAACCACTCTGAGGACTGAGCATGGGAAGAAATTCCCTGGAGTTTCCACCCCTCGGCTCCTTTCCTCTCTCAGAAACACTCAGGGAAATCAGGAACAAACTTAATCAGCACCCAGCAACTCCCCCATTCCAGACTCTATTTTTTTTAATTTCTGCTGCCTGAATGTTCCAGTCTTGCTGGCAGAAAGGGATTCTGTTCTACCAGATTTCCTTAGCAGGCATTAAAAACAGAGGAAGGATTTTGTAATTAATACAAAAATGAAGTATTACCATCAAGCTGAAAAAAGGACCAAGGGGAGGGAGCAGAAGACAATGACCAGGTGAGGTGGGGCAGACCTTGATGAGGGACAATGGTACAGGTAAGGCACAAATGAGGGGGAAAAGGATAAATCTCTGAAGTCTCTGTAATAAAAAGAGGATGGGCAAGAAAAAATATGGAGCTCTGCAGCTAGGACTCAGCTTTACCACAAAAAGCACATTGTTACAGGGTTATTGATCCCATAAGCAGCTGCAGAAGGGAGGGACGATGCTGTCAAGCAGCAGGAGACTGATTTGGAGCTGAGCAAGTCCAGAGACCACTTGTGCCAGCAGTTTTGGTCGGTGACACAAAGCAAACCCCTGCAGCAGTGCTCTGATTTCCATCTCTCTGCACAGCAGGCAGCTGCACCGTTTATAAAGGGCTGCAGGGGCAGATGAACCCACTGAACAACGAACACAGAGCAAAAGGGGTGAAAAGGCTCTGACTCTGTGGCAAAAATTCAACCTTTCAGATGCAACATCAAACATGAACATCCAAACAAAAGCAGAACCCTGCCCTGGGCGCTGAGAGAATCACTGAGGTTGGAAAAGGATCACTGAGTCCGAGCTGTGCCCGACCCCACCTTGTCCCCAGCCCAGAGCTCTGAGTGCCACCTCCAGTCCTTCCCTGGACACCTCCAGGGGTAGGCACTCCAAACCTCCCTGGCATTCCGATGCTTCATCGCCCTTTCTGTGCAGAAATTCCTCCTGATGCCCAACCCGAGCCTCCCGTGGCACAGCTTAAGGCAACGTCCATGCCCAGAGCATCCTTCCTGCTCCCCACGCCTGGATTTGGGACAGCTGAGGTGCCAGCCAGCCTTTCCAACTGCTTCCCAACCCCGAGGCAAGGCATTAGGGATGGGCAGGCAGGGAGAAAGGGGAGCATCACCTTTTCTCGATAGAGTCGATGTTGGAGTGCAGCAGCCACAGCTCCTCGGCGTTGTCGTGCCGCCGGGACGAGAAGATGAGGTGGTGGCCGGTCAGACACAGCGTCCCCTCCACGGCCGGGTGGAACGGGCGGTGCAGCGCCACGTTATCGGCTCGGGGGGTCTTGATCAGCTCGGCGAACTCCATGCTGGAGGGGAAGGCGGGGGAAACCCACTGGGAAAAATTTCTCTGGGAAAAACTCACTGGGAAAAACGGGGGGGAGCCTCGGGAACAGCGGCAGGGCCGGGGTGGGAAAGCCGGGGAGGGTCTGTGCGGTCCCACCCGGGCAGGCGGGGACATAACCTGGGGGTGGCGGCGGCTCTCTGGGCAC
>NW_008237408.1:368424-368830 GCF_000691975.1 Corvus brachyrhynchos
GGGGCCTGGGCGGGGCTCCCGTAAAGGGGCGGGACTGGATCGGGCTGGGATCGGGAATGGAGCGGGAAGGGGACGGGCAGGGGGAATGGAGTGGGCTGGGATTGGGAACGGAGCGGGAAGGGAACGGACAGGGACTGGGAATGGAGCGGGCAGGGATCGGGAGTGGAGCGGGCAGGGATCGGGAATGGAGCGGGAATGGGAACGGACGGGGGAATGGAGTGGGCGGGGATTGGGAACGGAGCGGGAAGGGAACGGGCAGGGATTGGGAATGGAGCGGGAGTGAGAATAGAGAGGGAATGGAGCGGGTAGAGAGAGGGAATGGAGCGGGAATGGGAACGGACGGGGGGAATAGAGTGGGCGGGGATTGGGAAGGGAGCGGACGGGGGGATGGGGGGGCCACGGGGTG
>NW_008237408.1:369357-370231 GCF_000691975.1 Corvus brachyrhynchos
CCGGGGCGGGCAGGGAGCCGGGCTGAGGTCGGTCGTCACCGAGGCCATGGGCAGCCGCAGTTTGGGTCCAAACCCGCGGGAATTGAGCCCTGCTGACCCCAGCCCAGCGCCGTCCTGCTCCTGCAAAAAATGGGGGAAAGTCCAAAAAATTCAGCCTGGCCTCACCGCACGTGAAATCCCACTCAGGTTCTTCTCCAAAGCCACCCAGCTGTGGCACTGCCAACATCCCACAGCCAGTGGTGAGGCTGCAGGGTCAGGGGTGCATAAGCTCGAGTGCTTTTCCATGGTTTATTCCTGTAAATACATCCCTGTCAGGAAGGCCAGAGAGCTTGGGCACTGCTAAAACCCAAACCTTGCCACTAAATCTATTAGCAGAGGTGAGAGCAGGGATGTGGATCCCTGGAAGTGTCCAAGGCCAGGCTGGACAGGGCTTGGAGCAACCTGGGATAATGGAAGGTGTCCCTGCCCATGGCAGGGGGTGGGATGGGATGGGCTTTAAGGTCCCTTCCAACCGAAATTATCCTGTGATTCCAAACGAGATTCAAGGCTGGTGATGCTGAAATCCAGCATTTACCCCGAGAGTATCTGTGAGAGTGAGAAGGGCTGTCCACAAACCCCTGTGCTCCCAGGAAAAGTTCTAGGGAGTGGGAAGAAGATGAAGGACTCTCCAGATTTTCAGGGGAAAAAAAATAAAAAATCCAGATTTTTCCTGAAGAGGGGCTGTGGTGTCTGCACTGGGCACTGCTGCTCCCCCAGAGGGGTTGCTGGAAGGGAAGGTGGATCCAGCCCCTGATCCAGATCTCACAGATCTCGCTCACCCGGAGAGGCTCCGACTCCTCAGCCTCCACTGCTTTATCTCTGGGAAGGAACAAAG
>NW_008237408.1:370284-379471 GCF_000691975.1 Corvus brachyrhynchos
GGGATGGATGGCTGCTGGTGCCGTCCTGCCCGGGATTCCTTCAGGTTCGAGGTTGTTGAGCCCTTGCCTGATGGAATCAGCCTGGCACTGTCCGTGCGGATGCCAGCGGGCAGGGATGGGTGACAGCCTGTTCTGGGCAATTACCCCTGAGAGGGATTGCGGAGGTGTTTGGGTTTGGCGACCTGAATTTTTATCCTCGCGCCTGGTGCTGAGTTCAGCCGGAGTTTGTCCAGTTTGTTGCCCGTGTGTCTCGTTAACACTGCAGGTTTGGTGATTCCGGTGTCTGGGAATGATTTGAAATTCTAATTAGTGACATTTTAATCTCGTAGATAGGTGCAAAGATTCATAATAAGGACAATTAATTCTCCTCTTATGGGGGTTTGCACTGATCCACATCATCAAAGGGAAAAGAGGGGTCTCTCCCAGGGCTGGATTTGCTGAGGTTTGGGAGTCCTGGGTGAAACTTAAAACACGAACACGTCTCTGTTGCTGCCCTCAGTGCTGCCATGGGCTGGGAGCAGCACAGGACTCACCCTCTCTGCATTTTCCTGCAGGGACTGGGAAGCCTTTGGTGGGAACCCAGAGCTAAACACACATTCCCACCTCCAGGGCACGAGCAGGGCTGTGAAAGGGCTGCTCGCCTGGGCAGCTGCTCCTGCCCGAGGAGGAAAAGCTGTCTCCCTGTTCCTTCCCATGCTCAGCAGTGGGAACTCCTCAGGGAGGGCCGGTGCTTTGGGGAGCTCCTTCTCTCCTGGGGTCTCCTGGGGTCGCTGGCACAGGGTGCCCAGAGCAGCTGTGGCTGCCCCTGGATCCCTGGAAGTGTCCAAGGCCAGGTTGGATGGGGCCTGGAGCAGCCTGGGATAGTGGAAGGTGTCCCTGCCCACCCAGACCATTCCCTGATTCTGTGATTCCACACAGCTCCCTTGGAATGAACTTTATGGGTGTTAACCCCCCTGAGCCTCACAGGAGGCACTGCCTGGGCTCTCACGTGTTCACCTCTCCCATCCCCACGGCCCCACAGCCCCCCACCCTTGTGAAACACCCTCAGACCCCACAGACTGAGGCACAGCTGCTCTGTGGGGTGGTCTCCATCCCCCTGGAGGTGCTGTGGGAACTGGTATTTGTTAAAGCGTATTTGCAGCACAGTCATGGAATCAGAGAATAGAAGCACAGAAGGGTTTGGGTTGGAAAAGCCCTCGGAGATCATCCAGTCCAACCATCCCCCAGCACTGCCACGGCCACCATTGACCCATGTCCCCAAGTGCCACATCCACACGGCTTTTAAATCCCTCCAGGGATGGGGACTCCACTGCTTTCCTGGGCTGTGACAGCGACTGATCACTCTTTTGGTGAAAAAATTGCTCCTCAATCTCCCCTGGTGTGTCTTGATAGTTTGGGTGGGAAGGGACCTTAAAGCTCATCCAGTGCCACCCCCTGCCATGGGCAGGGACACCTCCCACTAGCCCAGGCTGCTCCAAGCCCCATCCAACCTGGCCTTGGACACTTCCAGGGATCCAGGGGCAGCCACAGCTGGAGTGGGTGCCGAAGAAGAGGAGGCTGGGACTGGGATGGGATTAATTCCCTGCCTTTTTCTGTCCTCGTGCCTTGTGCTTTAGGGAAAATAAGGTTTGTACTCAAAAGACTTTGGTTTGAACGTTACCTCTTCTGGAGGAACCCCCGAACGTGGAAGGGAGACCCGTCCTGCCTTGTTTTTAGCCCTGTGAAATAAGGAGCAGCAACGCTTGGAGCTGCTCCCTGTGCTGTGACACTGCCTGGCACAGCTCAGCTCTGATACCGGTCAGCAAACAGCGCCCCAGCCTCGGGAACAATGGGAGGTGTACAGAACGTCGGGAAGGGAACAACTCACCTCTTGTGCAATGAAACAACCCTGCCTGGCCAGCCTTATCTCTGTGTCCTGCACAAATCATCCTGTCCTGCATTCCCAACCCCACAGCTGCCGCTCCCCACTCAAGGGCAAAGATCCCAACCCACGGGCTGGGCCGTGAGCACCAACAATTTTAGGATAACCTTGTGGCTGGGGGTACAGACTTGCCCCGAGTAAGGGAGAGAAGGCTGGAGCACAATTGGGATGATAAGGAGCAGCTGAGGGAGCTGGGAAAGGAGCTCAGCCTGGAGAAAAGGAGGCTCAGAGGGGACCTTGTGGCTCTGCACAACTCCCTGACAGGAGGGGACAGCCAGGGGGGGAGTTTGGATCTTCTCCCAAGTAAAAACAATGAGGGGAAACAGCCTCGAGTTGTTCCAGGGGAGGTTTAGATTGGATATTAGGGAAAATTTCTTCACTGAAAGGGTTGTCCAGCCCTGGAACAGGGCAGTGCTGGAGTCCCCAACCCTGGTGGGGTTTCAAAGCCATGTGGGTGTGGCACTGGGGACATGGGTCAGTGGTGGCCTTGGCAGTGCTGCAGGGGCGCTTGGACTCACTGATCTCAGAGGGCTTTTCTAACCTAAATATTCTATGATCCACAGGTTATAGAGGTATTTGTGAGGATGGACTTGGGTTGTGATAACAGATAACGGGTCAAGGAAGGCTCTCCAGCTGCCTGCAGCAGGTGGCTCCAGGCACCATCTGCTTTTCCTTGCTCTGACAAAGCCTCCTAAGAAACTCCACGAGCGGGAGAAGCACAGACAGAAAGTGTCCAAGCAAAAGGAAAAGCAGAGCTAAACCAGTGCCCTCAGCCAAAGGCCCAGGGATTGCTCCTGCCAGAGCCCTAAATGCCCGGCCATCTGCTCCCCTCTGCCCTGGAATGTGGCCTGGAGAGCTTTGCCAAGAAGCTTCTCTGCCCTCAGCAGGAGCCAGGGCTCTTCCCATGTCTTCCTCTTCTGCCTGGAGAGCAGGATCATGAACTGTCTGGGTCTGTTCCTGAAAACCCCCAGGGCACGGGGCAGGCCCTGGGGAGCAGATGTTCCTGTCCCTGCTCTGGAGCCACCTTTGAGACCACATGTCCTGAATCTGGAGCGATTCCCATGATTTTGGGCTTTCCAGAGAGCGAGTTCCCCTCCACCACGTGTGCACTGACACCAGCAGGGGTTTGCCTGTGGAATCCAAGCAGTAATGGACTGCAGGACGGCAGATCACCCTCCATATGCTGCAGCCCTGTGACCATTTGCCTCTTGGACAAGCACTGGTGTTTTTTAGGGCTCTCTCTGGGCTTGTTTTCACTCCTGTGATCCCATTATCCCAACACCCCGCCGCTTCACACTGTGATATTTTCCCAGGAAGAGCAGCAAGCACAAGGTAAAGGAGGTTTGGGGCTGAGAATCACCTGTGGGTGCAGTGACCACATCCACAGGGATAAATCCAAAGCAGCCACGAGGCCAGCTGGCAGGGCCAAGCTATACAGGGGATAGGGAGATCTCCTGGCTTCCCAAAAAAGGGATCCACAGTGGGCAGCTTGCTGGGCACCTGAGCTCCTGAGCCCTGCCTTGGAGCCAGTTTGCCCAGACCAAAAGTCTGCCAGGGGCTGGGGGAAATTTTACGTCTGAGCCTGGTCCTGACATTGCTTCATTCCCTGGTGTGGATGTAGCCAGGGGTCTGGAGGAGAAAGAGGCAGAGAGAAAAACCCTTCCATGAAGAAGCAGATAAATCATCCTATTTATACTAAATTTGCTAAAATAGCAGGGAAGGCAGCTGGGGCTGATTTAGATGTCGTTTTCCATTTTATATCCACGGGAATGTCTGAGCTCACAGTGTGTCCCGGGAGCTGCCATCCACAGTTCCTCACTAAACCCCACCAGCAGGGTCCATCCTCCTGGCAGCTGGAAGGAGGGAGCCTGCAGGTGTGGGAGAGCTTCCCAGCCAGCATTCCCGACACCCCAGCACGGCCAGATCGGGGATTTGGCAAGCAGAGAGTGAGTGGGCAGTCTGAAGGGAGGCTGCAGGAGGCAGGAGGGTGGAGGATGAGGCAGACAGACAGATGGACCCCACACTGCACACATGAGTGTTCCTCAGGGCTGAGATTCCATCACAAACTATTTTTAGCAGATTTTGGGTTTTTTCCCCCCAGGGAATAACGAGTTTCTGGTGAAACTTTTTCATTTTGCTGTTAGAAATCATGGGACAACTCATAATGCTCCCCAGGAAAAGGACTTGGAGGTGCTGGAGGGTGAGAGCTGGACACCTGGAGAAGAGAAGGATCCAAAGAGACCTCAGAACCCCTTCCAGTGCCTAAAGGGGCTCCAGGAGAGCTGGAGAGGGACTTGGGACAAGGCATGGAGGGACAGGACACAGGGAATGGCTTCCCACTGCCAAAGGGCAGGGATAGATGGGATATTGGGAAGGAATTGTTCGCTGTGAGGGTGGTGAGGCCCTGGCACAGGGTGCCCAGAGAAGCTGTGGCTGCCCCTGGATCCCTGGAAGTGTCCAAGGCCAGGCTGGACGGGGCTTGGAGCAAGCTGGGCTAGTGGGAGGTGTCCCTGCCCGTGGCAGAGGGGTGGAATGAGATGAGGTTTCTCTCTCCACCCAAACCATTCTGGAATTCTAAATTTAACATTTTTCTGTAAAGCTTTTTGTCTTTTTTTTTTTTTCCTTTTTTTTTTTTCTTTTTTTTCCCTTTTTCCCTTTATGAAAATCCTTTCTTGCCGTGGAAATCTCCAGGCGCTCAGCAGGGACAAAGCTCCAGGTCTCTGTGCTCCTGGAGTACACAGAGTACACAGCCTGGTGCCAGGCTTCTTGGGAATCATTCTGAGTGAGTGAGAACAATTGCTCAGGTACAGACAGTCCCCAAAACCCTCCCTGTATCAGGACCTGAGTGTGAAGGGTAGGATATCTGATAGATCATCTCTGCTTGGCTGTTTCACAATTCCATGGGGAAAATTCCAACCTTTTCACAGACTCAACAAATATTGAATTCTGAGGAAACGCTCAGGCCACTGCACAGGGGTCTGATAAATATTCAATGTATTGATGTGCCATGGTCTGATTTTTTAGGTGGGTGGTTTTGAGGGATTGTCTCTGGGCATGATTTAACATTCAGGGGCTCTGAGACCCCTGGAGGGAGAAAAAAAGAAAGAAAGATAATTTGGTGACACAGGAGGGAAAATTCTGTGGTTACAAAGGATTTCCATTGGACAGGAGTGTGACATAAGGGGCATTAATGAAATTATCTTCACCTGCCCTTGGGTTTAAGTTGAAAGATAATTAAACAGGTATTTATACAGTGACTACAGGTTGCAGTAGAGACAATCATGATTTCTCTGCAGACTACCAGGAGCCATTGTTATCAGCTTCCCATGGCAGAGTGTTGGAACTGGATGATCATCGAGGTCCTTTCCAACCCAAACCATTCCATGTGTCTCTGATCCTGTCATTCAAGAACAGGGTTGTTCTGCCACCCATTTCTGAAAGGGAAATGGGAATAATGTGAGGTGATAAATTGTTTATGAGCTGATTCTTTCTTATCACTCTTTAGAAGCTGTGGTGCTTTGCAAACATCATTTGGGCTGCTTTTTCCTGACACTTGGCTCAGGTTCTCTCTGTCCTGGGAGCTGCATATGCTGGGGTAAGTCTTTACAACTCCAAGACTGGGTTCTTGGGGTCTGACCCAGTTTGGGAAATTGCCAGATCGTTCCAGAGAAAGCTGAATCCTGAATTGCCTCTTGAAGAGCATAAATCAATACATCTTCAAAACCAAACCCTCCTGGACTTGATAGAGCTTAGAAAATTTTGTTTGAGTGGGCAGGGAGACTTGAACTTCATAGAATCACAGAATGGCTTGGGTTGGAAGGGACCATAAAGCTCATCTGGTTCCACCCCCTGCCATGGGCAGGGACCCCTTCCACTATCTCAGGCTGCTCCAAGCCCGTCCAGCCTGTCCTCACCACCAGGGAAAACGGTTTTAAATGGAGCTGGAACGACCCTCTGGTGTTGTGAGTTCAGCAGTGACAGCTGAGGTTGTGCTGAGTATTTAAGATCAAGTACGAACAGGCTGAGTTAGGATTTGTTAGGCTGAGTCTCTGGAGAAGCTTGAGGTATGAACCATTGTTATTGGGGGGAAAAAGGGTTCTCAGTGTGGGAGTAAATGTCCTCTCTGTTGGATGCAGAGAAGTGAAAATCTTTTCTTCCAGAATCCAATTAACAATCCCAGTTAATAAAGAACAAGTGGCCGGAGTACCAGTGACGAAGAGATGAGAGCCAGGACAGCCCAGCAGAGTCAGAGCTGCTCCCACCAGCTGCAGTGCCTTTTGTTCCACTGCCTGTTGCAGGCACTGGGATAAATTTAGAGCCGTGACTTGTCATTCTGGAAATCAAACAGGACACGGAGAAAGCGAGAGCTGGAAAAACATCCAGCTGTGCTGGAACTCAGCAGCAGTGCTGGAAAGTCTCTTTAACTGTGAGATCAGAGACAAAGAAGAGCTGCTGTTGCAGTCCTGTGGCTTTTTTTTTAATGGAATCACAGAATCATTAAGGTTAAAAAAGCCCTTTAAGATCATCGAGTCCAAACATTGACCCAGCCCCACATGTTCACCACCAAACCCAGTGCCCAGGTGGCCTCCCAGTGTCTGAAGGGAGCCTACCGGGAACAGGGAGAGGGACAATTTACAGGTGCCTGGAGTGACAGGGCAAGAGGGAATGGCATCAAACTGAAAGCAAGTGGGTTTGAATTGGAAGTTAGGAAAAATTCTTCCCTGTGAGGGAGGTGAGGCCCTGGCACAGGGTGCCCAGAGAAGCTGGGGCTGCCCCTGGATCCCTGGGAGTGTCCAAGGCCAGGTTTGGACAGGGCTTGGAGCAACGTGAGACAGTGGAAGGTGTCCCTGCCCATGGCAGGGGGTTGGACTAGATGTTCTGTAAGGTCCCTTCCCACCCAAACCATCCTATAAATCGATTCTCTGATTCTATAAAGAAACTTTAGTTACTAGAAGTGAGATTCAATAATAATAGAAGTGGTGATGTCTTCATTGCCTGGAGATTTTCAGCTCATGACTGGATATTCCTCACCAGGGAAAATTTTCACCACAAACCCAACTCCACGGCTTCCAAAGTGCAGGAGTTATGATCCTATTTATTCCTCTTTCGTCCTGGAACCCTGAGAGCTGCTGCGATCTGGAGCTGCCCTGGGGAGCGCCCACACTCCAGTTTAAACCGTGCCATGTTCCCAAAGGGTTGGCACAGCCCCAGCAGCTGCTGTGCCCCAGGACAGCCAGCAGGTTCACCAAATCTCAGGTGCAAGTTCAGGATTTGCCACAGACCAAGGACCACTCCCAATGGACATTTTGGGTAGAATCCCACTGTTTTAGAAGCTGGGAGCAGTTTAATCCCATGGGGATGGCCAAAGCTGGCCGTGCTTGTGCCATCTTCCTGCTGCACAACACAGGGCTCACCTGACAGACATGCCAAGGACTCGGCTCCAAATTTTTAGCTGGAAAGAGGCAGAGGAGAGTGAAGAGATCCCAGTTCCTTTGCTGTTTCCCTGTCTGAGCCATTCACCTCCTTGTCTTTCCCTCTTCTGGGTTGAACAAACTGAGATCAGTGGGAAAGGGAGGTCCCTGGGGCACCACAACTGCAAGGTGATGAACAAGGGAAAATAATCCCAGATTTGCATCAGGATGATGGACTATACTTTTATTGTTGCCATATTTGAAAATATTTCGTGTGCTGGTGCAGGGTTCAGCTTGTGTGGATGGCACAGGGAGCACGGGGGTCACTGTGTGCACCAGGGAAGGAAATGAGCCTGATGAAAACATCTGTGCAAAGCCCCAGATCTGCCTGGGGACAAGTGGTTCTAGAATTTCTGGGATTAAAAAGAAAAACGAAATTACATCAAGGCTGGATCACATCCCATTCAAAAATACAGTCAAAATTTTTGTGAAGGAACATGTAAGATCCTTCCTCTCCTCTGCTGGATTTTCTCCAGCTCTGCTCTTTCTCCCGCGGTGCAAAGGGCTCCAGCATCTCCCAGCACTGGGTTTTTTTGGGTGTTCCTAAGCTGATTCAGATTCATCCTTCCTGCTCCTTGTGCCTTAACTCAGAGCAGGAGATTTTAGTTGTTGGTTTTGCATCCAGAAGAGAAGAATCCAGAAAAGATGAGACAACACCAGCAACGAATGGTGGTGTTTGTGTGAATTAGAACATGAATAGCTGGAATGAGGGATTCCCTGGTGAACATTTATAGGAACAAACATATTCAATATCTACAAAATAAACTCTGCATCTTGAAAAAACCCACCCAGTTTCTTATAAAAACAAAAAAAACCCCAAAAAACGCAACACTCCTATAAGGGTAATGATTTATTTTCCTTCAGAATTCCAGTAAATGGAATTATTCCTTCTAAAAGGCTATGAATGGTCAACAGCAGAAATGAGCAGGGTTATTTCCCTGCAGTGGTCATGGAAAACAGGAAAATATAAAGTGGAAAGCGAAAGGAAAAAGCAGAGAATGAAGAAGAGAGCTAAGAGGGTGTGAGCATGTAGTTACCACAACTGGATATGGACAATAGCTGGATGGAGGCATGAAAAAGAGAGAAACAATGGAGAAATCTGGAAAGGGTCTAAAGGAGTGACAGGGAGGACACTTTCTCCAGGGTCGTCTTCAGCAATTTGACCATACAGAGCTTCTGGCCAGTGGAGTTTGTATTCAACGATGTCCCAACAAGAAGGCTCTGGAGGTGGCAATTCCTAATTTTGTTCTTCCAGGTCTCTCCATGCTCCCCAGCTCCCCAGCTGCTGTGTTACCTGGGTGGGCAGGGAGGAAAACAAGGGAAAAGCAGAACAGCGTAGAAAACAGAATCATGGAATCACCGTGGTTGGAAAATCCCTCAAAATCACTGACTCCAGTTGTTCCCCAGCGCTGCCAAGCCCACCACGAAACCACGTCCACAACTGCCACATCCACATGTTTTCTGAACCCTTCCAGGGGTGGTGATTCCCCCACTTCCTTGGGCAGCCCATTCCAATGCCTGACCGCCCTTTCAGTGAAGGCTTTTTTCCTAATATTCAATCTGATGCCTGAAGGGCCAGGGGAGCGCTTGCTGTGCAGGGAGCACGGAACAATGCTCATGAAACAACGAAGACAGAGACATTTGTGCCTGGAGATGGACTCAGGCCATCTCCAAAGGGCTGTTGTTTGCTCTGCAGGCTGTGCAGTGTCACCCTGACCCGCTGGTCCCTCTCACAAAGGCACCTGGCATCCAGGCCCGTGCTCCGTGGGCACGTGGGGGCTGTTCCCGCTGCCCA
>NW_008237408.1:379542-392558 GCF_000691975.1 Corvus brachyrhynchos
ATTCCTTCTGGGATGGTTCCTGATAAGCTCTGGGTGCTGTCTGCAAGGCACGGACACAATGGACACGATGGGGTATCAGATCCATGATGGGAATGGTTTAATGGAGTATCCAACCCTGACCGGAGCTCTGGCACTGGGGATGCTCAAGAGCCTCTCCCAGCTGGGATTCTCTACAACATTTTCATCATATTCATTTTTCTGGGTGCTTTGTCTCAATTTTGAGTTTGTTTCTTTTTTTCCAGTATTGATCACGGCCTAGAGGAAATGAAGGAAAAAGTGGTTTATGAGCAGGAGTTCATAAATTTCCAGTTACCATGGCGATGGTAGAAGGACATCTCGGAAGGCTCCAAGTTCCAAGTCCCGAACTATCCAGGGTCTCCATTAAAAATTGTGTAATGGAATAAAGCTGCTCCCTACTGAATCTGCAAATAGGCTGAAAGGGACTGCTCCGTTCTGGAGAGCACTGGGGATTGGGTTTTCTTTTTTGGAAGAGACAGGAAGAGTTGGTGGAGAAGCTGGAATAAGCAATGCAGGGATTCTGCAGAAGTGTGGGGCTGCAGTGGGCACCAAGGTGCACACACTGGGACCATGTCATCCTGCTCTCTTCTGGAAAAGGCAGGAATTATTCTTTCTATAAAAATAACCCCCAGGTTTATCACGTGTCAGGCACTTCAGTTAATTCATTTATTGCTCTGAATAAGAATTCCAGGTGGTGCTGTTTGCTGCTGAGGGCACCAGGCTTCAAGGGGAGGTGGAAAAGTTGGAGAGAGCTCAAGGCTGAGACAGTTACAGGCCCAAGAAATTGTGATCTGTAACAAAAATCTGGAAGAATTGAGATTGTGATCACAGAACCACTGAATGGTTTAGGTTGGAAGGGATCTTAAAGATCATCCTGTTCCAACCCCTGCCATGGGACACCTTCCACTATCCCAGGGCGCTTCAAACCCCGTCCAACCTGGCCTTGGACACTTCCAGGGATCCAGGGGCAGCCACAGCTTCTCTGGGCACCCTGGGCCACGGCCTACAGCCAATCTCTAAAGTCTGATCTCTAATCTCTAATCTCTCCCTATTCTCTTTCAGTTTAAGCCATTCCCTGTGTCCTGTCTCTCCATCCCTTGTCCCAAGTCCCTCTCCAGCTCTCCTGGAGCCCCTTTAGGCCCTGGAAGGGGCTCTGAGGTCTCCCTGGATCCTTCTCTTTGCCAGGTGAACACCCCCAGCTCTCCCAGCCTGGCTCCAGAGCAGAGGGGCTGCAGCCCTCAGAGCACCTTTGTGGCATCCCTGGACACGGGGGTTCCAGGCATTTTTGATAACACACAGCATCCCCACGGCTGCAGCTTTGCTGGCAGCTGAAGAGTTCCATGCCCCACTCCCTGGCCCTGATGTCAGTGGTCACACCCTGCTGACATCCACAATATGAAACCCTCTCCCACTCCAAGCGGGGTGACCAGGTCCCACTGGAAACCAGGCCTGTCACATGGAGACACAGGAGGTGCAGTGGGAAATGTGTTTGCAGATGTGTAAAGTGGCCTCGGAAAAAAAACAAGGCCAGGGTTGTGCTAAAAATTTACCAACTGTGCCAGGACAGTTGATTTGTTAAGAAGTCACTCACAGAAGGGTAAAACACGACATGGAATCACAGGATCACAGAATCATCTGGGTTTGGAAAAGACCTCTAACTAAGATCATCCAGTCCGACCATTCCCCAGCACTGCCAAGGCCACCACTGACCCACATCCCCAAGTGCCACATCCACACGGCTTTGAAACCCCCCAGGGATGGGCGCTCCAGCACTGCCCTGGGCAGCTGTGCCAGGGCTGGACAACCCTTTCCATGAAGAAATTGTTCCTGTTATCCAATCTATACCTCCCCTGATGTGACTTGAGGCCATTTCCTCTCATCCTGTCCCTGTTCCCTGGGAGCAGAACCCGACCCCCCCCCGGCTGCCCCCTCCTGTCAGGGAGTTGTGCAGAGCCACAAGGTCCCCCCTGAGCCTCCTTTGCTCCAGGCTGAGCCCCTTTCCCAGCTCCCTCAGCCTCTCCTGGGGCTCCAGCCCCTTCCCCAGCTCTGTTGCTGTCTGTGGAGCAGGTCCTGGTCCAGCCAGGTGTCCTCAGTGTGACAGTGACAGACAGCTGATGCTGAGAAGGGTGGAAGAGCACAGCCACACAGAGCAACACTTCTTTGGAAACCCACCCAACTCCAGCAGTCTGATGTTTGGGGTTGCTGAGTTGGATTTGGATGGATATCATTGTGCTGAATGCCCCTCAATGGATTTTATGGATTTCATGGAAGCACAGAACAATGCTGGGTGGGAGGGAGGCAGCTCTGGAGGTGGCCTGGTCCAGCCTGCCCAGCTGCTCAGAGCAATCTTCAAAGTCAGATTGTCTGCCCCAGTGACCTTCTGAAGACATTTGCAACTCCCTGTTCCACAGTATCTATGGAACCATGGAATCATTAAGGTTGGAAAAGCCCTCTGAGATCATCGAGTCCAACCATTCCCCCACCACTGAGCCATGTCCCCAGGTGCCACATCCACACAGCTTTTAAATCCCTCCAGGAACGGTGACTCCATCACCTCCCTTACCACCATTTCAGCAAACAAATCTTTCCTAATATCCCATCTAATCCCCCCCTGGTGCAACTTGAGGCTGTTTCCTCTCACGCTGTCAGTGGCACAGGGAGTTGCACCACTGTGGGCAGTGGGAAAGAAGAATTCCTTTGTTCAGTGAGTCAGACTCCCGAGTGTCACCTGCTTCCCTGGTTATGGGAAGGGAAAACCAGAGTTCTCTCTTTTGTAGGGCACTTCTTTAACAGTGCTGTCACACATTCCCACATACTCATCTCCCCCTGCAGTGGAAGTTCCCGGTCTAATTACTGCCTTGCTGCCTGGGAACGAGTCCCCAGCTCTCACCATCCTCCCTGACATCCTTTGTACCCCTTTTCCTGCTCTGCACGTGCACAGACAGGGACACCAGCACAGTTTGCAGCATGAAGTACCCTCAAAACTATCACAAAACCACCCCAATTTCTATTAGCACCCATTTCCAAAAACCCAAGCACTCAGTTTTCCTGCTTCTGGACACTGGGGTTGTTTTTTTTTCTGAGTGCTCTTTGGGAATATATAATTCCTGGACAGTGAAAATCAGTTTGCCATCACTGAGCCAGTCTCGTTTGCCGCTCAGTACTGAGATCCTTCTGCCTCCAGACTCCTTGCAGTCAGTTTTCATTTGCCTGCTCTGAATAACCTTCTGTTGGCACCAGAGCACCCCTGGCAGCCAGGATCAGCCCATGTCCACCCCGGAATTTAAACACACTCGAGGCCCCGGAGCTGTCTGGAGGGTTTGTGAGGAAGAGGGGCTGATCAAAGTGTCTGCAAGTGGTCAGCTCTTCCTGGGAAAAGGCTCTCAGCTCCAGGGCTCTGGCCCTTCAGAGGGGTGAGAGGGGACAGCAGAACAGGCTGCAGGGAATGTGGTGTTAGCTGAATTTACCAGAGGGATTTGCAGTCGTGGTTCCCAAGAGGGTGACACATGGACACCGGGTCCTCTCAGCGTGTCCAGCCCATGTGGAGACAGCTCCAGACAACGGAGACAGAGCTGTCAGTGCATCCTGGCCACATCCCAGCCCTGTTGCATCCCTGCCAAAGGTTGGGAAAGGCCTGTGATACTGATCTCGTTCCCTGCGAGGTCCCTCTGCCCCAGCACATCGGTTCCATCTGCTCCCCGTCCGCTCCTGTCACACTCCGTGGTTTTCCTTTGAATCGGGGCTGATACCAGGTCTGGTATCATGCAAAAGGGTGGAGGGGTCGGTGGCTGTGCCAAGCAGTGACCCATGAGGGCAGCAGGACCTCCCCCAGACCCTCCTCTCTGCCCTATAAATCCGAGGATCCCCAGCCTCGCTGCTCACGGCGCCCAGCTCCGGCTCCCAGCTCCGGCTCCCTCCGACCCTCCAGCTCCAGCCTCGCTGAGATCCCAGCTCAGCTCCAGCCATGAGGCTCCTCTACCTTGTCTTCGCTGTCTTCCTTCTGGTCTCCCTGGCTGCCCCAGGTAAGAGGGGGGATTGTGTGGGAATGTGAGCTGGATGAGGGGGAAAAGCGGGGTGAGGAGGGTCAGTGTGCACCACAGGCACTTTGAGCAAACGTGGGCCCTCCTGGCTTTGGAGCTGTGACTTTGTTGCCCACATAAACGTCCCTAATCCTTTGGCTGTGCATCTGTGTTTCCTGCCAAGCCAAACACCTCTATGGCTCTATGATCCCATGACTCTATGGCTTTAGGATTCTCTGATTTCATGACTATGATTTCGGGATTCTATTATGTCAGGATTCTATGATTCTGTGGCATGACTTGGCTACCCCAGGTTGTTTTATATGGGGATACTTTTATACAAATGAGTCTTTACCAAAAAAAAAAATCACTTTAAAGTAATGTAAGAGGCACTTTTAGGATGTTTTGGATGTTTTTGACACCTAAGTTAAGGTGAGCTGGGCCCTGGTGTAATTATTTCAGTCATGAAGCACCAAGCGACTGCTGGATGTCCTTTTCAGAGACACCAGCTTTCTGGAAGTTTCCTCTACTTGATGCCACCTTTTGTGCCAAACCAGTTCTGGCAACACCTTCAGGGTCAAGCTCCCTCACCTTTTTGATGTGCAGTGCTCAGACATCCCTTTTGTTCTGGGTGTCACCTCCCTTTCCGATGGCTGAAAGGGAGATTTGGGGCTCAGAAAGGTTCCAAATCCGATATCCCTTCACTCTGGACATTATTTCCCAGCTATTTCAGGCCAGCAGCTTCTCACGCTGGTGCCTGGCACCCAGTGAAGTCTTGCCCTGAGGAACATCTTTATGAGCTTTGCTTTTGGGGTGGTTTGAGATGCTCTCCCATCTTTCCCAAAGTGCTACAGGGTCATCCAGTGGCCCCCTAGGGAGAGAGGTGCACAAGGAGCTGCTCTGTGCCCTTCAAGGTCCCTTCCAGCTTTGGGGCTGGGCTTGGGGAGGAGTGTTGGACACGTGGGGGGACGGAGCAGGACCTCCCTATGAGCAGGGCCTGATCCTGCTGACCACTGCAACTGGGAGGGGGTGGGAGGGTATGGAAATGGGGAATGGGGAAATGGGGAACAGAGGTGGGGAAATGGGGAACAGAGATGGGGAAAAGAGGAAATGGGGAAATGGGGAAATGGGGAAATGGGGAACAGAAATGGGGAAATGGGGAACAGGGATGAGAAAATGGGGAACAGAGATGGGGAAATGGGGAACAGAAATGAGGAACAACCGCTCTCCCTCTGCTCTTCCAGGCTGTGGGAAGGTAATGAAGACCTGTGCTCCGTTGGGGTACTGCTCCCCAAAGTGTCGTGTGACGGACATGAAATACACCTCTGCTGACTGCAAGTACTCGTGCTGCGTCCCACCCACCTGGAAGGGGAAATAGGAGCTGGAAAGGAAACATCTGGGGAAGAGGAGGCACCACGGTGGCCTTGGGAGCAGATTCCCAGCTGTCTGACCCAGCTGCCATCCCCTCCTCTTAAAAAATAAAACAAAACAAAAAAGGAGATGTCTTTTGTTGTGTGCTCGTGATCCTGTTTAAAGCATTAGGACAGGCTCCCCAAGCCCAGCCCCAAAGGCCTGTTGGCATCACCTCTCGTTGTTCTTTTTCACAGATTTCATAATCAAAGTGTTAAAGAGATGGAGTTTTCCCCTCTGTTTCCCACAGGGAATTCTGGCAGCGCTGGGTGGCAAAGGAACAACACCCTCCCAGGTGTCCCTTTCCCCACTGAGCCTCACAGCAAATGCCATGGGTGGGAGGGAGCCTGGTTCAGTCCTGGGGCTCAAAAAAATCAGTGCTCAGTGGAGATCCTGGCAGAAGGGCTGTTACCACAGCTGGGGAATGAGAGGGAAGGATGGGGGCAGGGTCCCACACTCCCTTCAGCATCCTCCTCCTTTAGAAGGGGAAAAAAGAGCCACAGGGTTGGAAAAACCCAAGAATTGTAAGGAAACATGATGAAATAAAGCAGGGATTGGTGAAAGGGGAAAATGCAGATAGAGGGACCTAAAAGGGAGCATGGAGACACCACCCAGTGATGACCAGAAGGTGCTCAGAGAGCTCCTGAAAATGGGATTAACCCACACTGGCCACAGGGCAGATTCCACCTCCTTGTCCTCCGGGAAATACATGGAGTAAAGCCAAGACCATTTCCCAGCACCTCTGCTGGCTTTGGATGGGGAATGGATACTGGGAAAGGTGAAGAGAAACACAGAACCAAGGTCTCTGCAGCAGGTGAGGAAAGGGGCTGAAATCTGACAGTTTGGGTTTCCCACGTGGTCGTCCCTAAGAAGGGCACAATTTGGGGAATGGAGCACATGTCTGGCAGCAGCAGCTCTGACCTCCCAGTGATCCTGCTGTTGTCAAAATCCCTTCTCACCAGCTCTGGAGGAATTTTAGAATTGTAGAATTTGGGCACTGTTCAAAATCTCTTTTAGGATGTTCTCTAGGCCATTGATCCGGGACTGGGTTTGGTGTGTTTGAGCCCACGTGTTTGAATGAATTTTGTGTCTTGGTACCCTGAAGTCATGGCAGAAATTTTGGCAGAGGGACCTTCCTCAGTCATCACCTGTGTTTCCCTTCTAATACATTTTCTTTGACCACTGACTTAAAAAAAAAAAAATTGTAAAAAAAAATTAAAAAATCCTTAAGGTTTGGGGTTCACAGGGGTCCAAATAAATCTGGGAAAGAAACTATATTTTCCAGTGGGAAAGCAGAGATACCCTCATATTTATAGACTTCAGTAGAATCACAGAATTGTTAAGGTTGGAAAAGCCCCTCTGAGATCATCGAGTCCAACCCTTCCCCAGCACTGCCAAGGCCACCACTGACCCCTGACCCCAAATGCCACATCCACATGGCTTTTAAATCCCTCCAGGGATGGGGACTCCAGCACTGCCCTGGGCAGCTGTGCCAGGGCTGGACAACCCTTTCCATGAAGAAATTGTTGCCAATATCCAATTTAAACCTCCCTTGGCACAGCTTGAGGCTGTTACCTCTCATCCTGTCCCTGCTCCCCTGGAGCAGAGCCCGACCCCCCTGGCTGCCCCCTCCTGTCAGGGAGTTGTGCAGAGCAATGGAGCAAGTGCAGGAGTAGAATAATGAAGTGACCCTGAATGGCTGTGGGGTTTCAGCTAAAACTACACCACTTTAAAGCAGCCATTTACTCACTCATGTCAAGCTTTCATAGGGTTCTACATCTGGAAAGGACAGGTACTTGGGGGAAAAAACAACAAAACCAGACTTTCTTTGTCTTTCCTATCTGACATAAACAGAGTAACTTGAGAAACGACCACAAAATCACAGAATATCCTGAGCCGGAAGGGACCCACAAGTGTCACCCAGTCCAAGTCCTGGCCCTGCACAGGACACCCCCAAAAATCCCACCAGGTGCCTGAGATGTGATGAATATCAGTTAAAACAGCCCCAAAAATTGCAGCTCCAAAAGAAAGGGTGTTCTGCTGAATCCTGCTTCTGGAAGCTGCAGGTCCTGGCACTGCGTGCCCAGAGAAGCTGTGGCTGCCCCTGGATCCCTGGAAGTGTCCAAGGCCAGGTTGTACTGGGCTTGGAGCAACCTGGGCTAGTGGGAGGTGTCCCTGCCCATGGCAGGGGGTGGCACTGAATGATCTTTAAGGTCCCTTCCAACCCAAACCATTCTGGGATTCCATGACAATTGATTGGATCCTGGTTGTAAGATTCTTTCCCCCCTGTTTTCCTCTCTGTCTTATTTTCAGCGAAATAAGATTTCAACAGAAACATTTTTAAAGGAACAAGCCAAGCAGAGAAGCAAAAAAACCCAACTCTCTTTCCCCACAAATGTGGAGTTCCCATCTTGCCTGGTGCTATGCAGTTTAAAGATGTGCCTTTCCTTGTAGTGACAGTCAGTGCATCTGCCCTGGGAGAGAGAGGAACGCCAGGCAGGAGGGGAACGTCTGGCCCAGTGACTCCTGTTAATGTGCCCATCTGCTTCCCTGTCACTGCCACCCACAGACAGCCACACACAGGGAGCAGGGCAGAGCCTGCACTGCCTCTTTTTAAACACTGGGACCTTCCTGATGAGTGCAGTTTGTGTAAACAGCAAAGAAATGGCCCAGCAGGGCTTTTTCCAGTTGCTCCTCCCTTGGTGAGACGGAGGCTGGAGGCTCAGCAGATCCCAGGTTTCGCTCTCTGAGTGGTTGCACAGTGCCTCCAGCTCTTCCCTCTCCTCTCCCAGGGATATTCACTGTCGTGGGAACAGCACATGGGAAAATAAAATAAAAAAAAATTAAAAGGAGAGACCCAAAATGTCTGGCTGGAATTCCCAAGGTTTATCAAGCAGCTCAGTGTGATGGTGCCGCTCCCTGTTCTCTCTCGCTCCTGCACTCCCAATGTCTGCAATCAAATAACCAACGTGGAGCCATCCACTTGACATTGAAAATGACTTGAATTTTCCCTCACAACATCCACCTGCACTGGATTTCACCAGACAGGGAGTCACAGCCCCAAACTAGCCAGGTCCTTCCTCAGTCCTCACCTTTATTACCCTCAATAATGAATTAACAACAAATTTTGCCATCTTTCCATCCCATCCCATCCCATCCCATCCCATCCCATCCCATCCCATCCCATCCCATCCCATCCCATCTCCTTTCCAGATACTTTTATGACCAAATTTCCTGCTGTAGCCCCACCAGTGACTCCCCTCAATGCTCCTCTCAACCCCCTCTCCTGCATCTCAGCCCCAAAGTGCTGGGCCTTGTCCTTTGGTTTTAGGGCAGGATTTTCCTGGTTTTCTCCCTTGTTGTTACATTTAAAACTGGTTCAATCCTGGCTTGCAATCCCACAGGACACTTTAAGATTTGTTTCTCCTATAAAACTGGCACCTCCCATCTTTGCACAGCAAAACTTTCTTGAGCAATAGACCATGGAATGATGGAATGTTTTGGGTTGGAAGGAACTTAAGGATGATCCAGTGCCACCCCCAGCCACACCTTCCACTATCCCAGGTTACTCCAAGCCCTGTCCAACCTGGCCTTGGACACTTCCAGGGATCCAGGGGCAGCCACAGCTTCTCTGGGCACCCTGGGCCAGGGCCTCCCCACCCTCACAGCCAGGAATTCCTTCCCAATATCCCATCCATCCCTGCCCTCTGGCAGTGGGAAGCCATTCCCTGTGTCCTGTCCCTCCATCCCTTGTCCCAAGTCCCTCTGCAGCTCTCCTGGAGCCCCTTTAGGCACTGGAAGGGGCTCTGAGGTCTCCCTGGATCCTTTTCTTCTCCAGGCCACAGAGGTCACGCGGTGCAGTCAGAAGTGGTTGTTTGATCCTTGAATTCCCTTCAGACTTTTTTTGAGGGGAAAGATGTGGGTGCTGGTGATTTGTTGCTGCTTTTTCCTCTCTTCCACTGCATTTACATTTAAGATGAGCCCCTTGATGAGTCCCCACAAAGGAGGTTTCAGCATCAAGGCCTCCCTTTTTTCTTGCCAGGTGAGCACAGATGTAAATGTTTCATTCAGCTCCTGTGGAGTGGCCTGCTCTTTAATTAACTTTATTTCCCTGACCACGCTCTTTGTCAGGCTTCACGTTCCTGATGTGTTTGGAAAAAGAAAAGAAGACTTGAAGAGGCTTCCTCACGTTTTGCAAGCTCTTCCTGCAATTCTCTGCTGAGCTGCCTTATTGTGTTCATACTTTGTCAGGCCCAGTTTATTATCTTTTCTATTTTCCATGTGTGGACACGATTTCAGCTTTTCCTTTCCAACAACCTCCCTCATCCCACTCTTCTGCTGTGACCTTTTCCTTTTGCTCTTTCTCAGGGCTCTTTTTTTAATACCTGTCATACATTTTCCCCGAGTGTCCCTCTTAGTGGCCTTAAATATCTCTTCAGGTGCTTGCAAAGAATCTCTTTGCAAGCATTTAACTCTTTTAGCTGCACCCTTGGTCTCCTTTTCAACAATTCCCCCATTTTTATATCCCTTCCTGATTGAAATTGAGTGCAGAAGCAGTGGCCTTTCCATCCCCTCTGGCCCCTGTGAAGGTCTGGACTGTGAGTTCTGTGGGATCTGAGTTGCAGGGGCTCTCCCAGGGGATGACTTTGAACCAAGCCCAGTGACTGATGTTTTCTACCTGTGAAGTATAAGAAACCCCTATAATCCAGTAATTCATTGGTATAACATATTCAACTATTTCTCCTATAAAAGGTCCTTCCCAGGATATAAATCTGCTCCTTGGCATAGTTAGAATTTATAGTATCGTGGAATCATAGAATAGTTTGGGTTGTAAGTGACATTTATAGCTCATCTCATCCCACACCCTGCCATGGGCAGGGACAACTTCCACTACCCCAGGTTGCTCCAAACCCCATTCTGGAGTTCATTCTTTTACACATGGCTTTTCTTTTCGCTCTCCTCTCACAGTTCCCAAGGAAAAAAATAAGAAAAAAACAGCAAAGGAGGGGGATTTTTTTGTTGTTGTTCAATGTTTCGCTCTGCAATTTTTATCCTTTAACCAAACTTTCAGCCTTGTGTGCCTGTGAAGTGTCACCAGCTCAGGGCTGGTTTAGGAGAATTTCCTGGTTTTCATGTCCTCTTGTCTGGGCTCAGGTGGATCTTGACAAAGTTTGTGGCTCTTGATGGGCCATCCTGTGTCAAATGTGATTTTTGTGTGCTCCCAGCCCTCAGCCTCTGTAAATTGAGTGTTAACCCCCTCACTCTCAGCATCTCACCCACTTTGGGAAGAGACTCATTCCTCTTGTCTATATCCTAAGAAATCCCACAGCCTTACCAGGTTTCCTGTATCCTTGGTCAGGGTTTAAACTGATAAAATGTTACAGGTTATCAGATTTCACGTTTATCCTCAGGATAAAAGTTTTATCCTGAGGATAAAATAAAGGATCATAAACTTGCTCCTTTTTTTTTTTTTTCTGTTATTCTTTTATTTCTGTCTGCCCCAAATTTTCCAGGGACACTCATTCAGACCAGCGTGGTCACAAAACCCATGGAACACCTCATGTTGAGTGTTCAGACACACCAGCAGCCCCCGCGTGTCCTGGAAAATGGGAGTTTTGGACAAATATACAAATTATCCTGAGGAAGAAATTACTTTTACCTCCAGCTCCATGTGCCAAGATCTCTGCTGGACACAGAGGATGCTGCTGAGGAGAGGAGACACAGCCCTTCCTCCTGCAGAAACTGGGAGACATCCCACAAGAGGGAGAGGTCTGTACCCCCTCCCTTCTCTTGCAGCACCCTCCCATCCCACAAACACCAGTGCAAAGCCTTTTCCTGCGTTTGCAAGGCCCCAGGGCTGGAAAGTTCCTTTGTTTCCTGGAGGGTTTCAGAGAAACAGAGCTGATTTCTGCCCTGTGACCCTTTAGGACACAAATATCTCAGCCTCCAGTATTCCTGGAGTGTTTGTGGGGTGTTCTGAGCCACCCCACACCGGATCAGCCCATGTCCCCTGCAGAACACCTGGAGTGATTGGGTTATCCCACAGCGGAAGGAGTAGGGAAGGGACACTGAAGAAATCCTCATCTGCTCTCCTGTTACTGGTGACCCCCATGGAATAACCTGGTCACAGACTCTGCCGAGAAGGCACTTGGTGAGGGTGTCCAGGACAACCACGGGACCCCAAAGCCTCAGTGGCTGCACTGGTTGCTCTGTGGGCACCCCAGGAATGGGATTTTGGGGTGCAAGGGGAAGGTGGTGCTGTTTGCCTCCTGTTTCTACCTCTCCGTGGGACTGAGAACCCCAGTGCAGAGGCTGAACGGGACTCCTGGGGCTGATGGTGTCCCCTACAAACAAACTGGGGTTCAACTTGTGGAGGAGGGAGGCACTGGATTATGCAATGAGCCCTCTCCCAGCCTTTGCCACCCCTCTGCTTTGAAAATCCCAAAGCCTTTGCTTTTCCCGGGTGGCATTGTGGTGTCAGGGGTCTGGGGCTGCCAGGAGCAGCTGGGGCTGTCAGGGCTGCGTCGTGACCGCTCTCCAGGGAGCTCTGGCTGCCAACCTCCCCGGCTGTCCCCTCCCGGGAGGCGAATGAACCTCACAGCACACAGAAATCATCTTCATCTGCCCATCTTTACTTCAAGGCGCTGCGCAGCGCCTCGGCCACACCCTGGGAGCAGCGCCGGCAGCTCCACGGCGAGCGCTGCTCTTCCTCCGGGGCCGGACTCCTCCGGGGTCATTTCCCCTTTTTGGGAGAGGGGATGCAGCAGTGCAGCTCCTCGCAGTAGGGGCTGAAGGACCACTCATCGGTTTCGCCGCACGCGTGGGCGCAGTACCCGTCACAAAAACCCTTGGGCTGCCCGTGCCCTGCCGCGGGAGGAGACAGAGAGGGGTTAGAGAGAAAATCCTGGGTACGTGGGAAGGCAGAGCCCCAGGAATTGTCTCCTTGCTGGCTCCGGGGTGGTACAGACGCTCTGGGTATCTTTGGGGCTAGACCCGCATAGGACTGGACGCGTTTTCTGTCCCCACTGAGCTGGGGGACAACTGGGCACTTAGAAACCATCCCCCCACGCACTGGATCCCTCTGCATGAGCGTGAGAGATGGGATTTGCAGTGTGGAATTCCTCCCATCCCAAACCCATTGTGCCTGCTAGGCTGGGCAAATCACCAGGGACCTGATCCCCTGGGATGAACCCCCTCCCTCCCCCCGAGGCACAGAGGCTGGAGGGGACACAGGTGGCCCCGCTTTGTCCACCTCCACACGTTCCTGTCTTACCTCGGGTGGCCAGGGAGAACAGCAGGAGCACAGCAAAGACCACGCAGAGCACCCTCATGGCTGGAGGCCAGGGGGGACCTTGGCACACCGGGAGAAAAGCGTGTCCGAGGGGTCCGAGGGCGGAGGTTTTATAGAGGGACTCCGGCCACCAGCGGCACGGCCAGAGGAGAACCTGGGGCAAAACCATCTCCAGAGGGCTGTTGTTTGCTCTGCAGGCTGTGCAGTGTCACCCTGACCCGCTGGTCCCTCTCACAAAGGCACCTGGCATCCAGGCCCGTGCTCCGTGGGCACGTGGG
>NW_008237408.1:392576-393568 GCF_000691975.1 Corvus brachyrhynchos
CCTTCTGGGATCGTTCCTGATAAGCTCTGGGTGCTGTCTGCAAGGCACGGACACAATGGACACGATGGGGTATCAGATCCATGATGGGAATGGTTTAATGGAGTATCCAACCCTGACCGGAGCTGGGAACAGAACTCTGGGAACAGAATCCCAGAATGGTTTGGGGTGGAAGGGATCTTAAAGCTCATCCAGATCCACCCCCTGCCATGGGCAGGGACACCTTTCATGATCCCAAGTTGCTCCAAGCCCTCTCCACCCTGGCCTTGGACACTTCCAGGGATCCGGGGGCAGCCACAGCTTCTCTGGGCACCCTGTGCCAGGGCCTCCCTACTCTCACGGCCAGGAATTCCTTCCCAATATCCCATCTAAATCTTCCCTCCTTCAGCTTTAGGACATTTCCCCTTGTCCTGTCCCCCAGGCCTTTGTCCCAAGTCCCTCTCCAACTCTCCTGGAGCCCCTTTAGGCCCTGGAAGGGGCTCTGAGGTCTCCCTGGATCCTTCTCTTCTCCAGCTGAACAGCCCCAGCTCTCCCAGCCTGGCTCCAGAGCAGAGGGGCTCCAGCTCTGTGATCAGTTTTGTGGGTCTCCTCGAGACTCAGTCCAACAGGTCCACATCCTTCTCCTTGAATCAAAGAATCATTAAGGTGGGAAAAACTTCTGAGATCCTTGAATGCAGTTGTTAACCTGGCACCTCTGTGTTCACCACTAAACCATGGCCCCTTGTGTCATATCCACATCCCTTTGGGACACTTCCAGGGATGGGGACACCACCACTGCCCTGGGCAATTGTGCCAGGGCCTGATCACTTTTTCAGAGAAGAAACTTCCCCTAATATCCAAACTAAACCTCCCTGGGCACAGCTTGAGGCCATTTCCTCTCAACCTGTCCCTGTTCCCTGGGAGCAGAGCCCGACTTCCCCTGGCTGCCCCCTCCTGTCAGGGACTTGTGCAGAGCCACAAGGTCCCCCCGAGCCTCCTTTGCTCCCGGCTGATCC
>NW_008237408.1:394087-397554 GCF_000691975.1 Corvus brachyrhynchos
CCTTCTGGGATCGTTCCTGATAAGCTCTGGGTGCTGTCTGCAAGGCACGGACACAATGGACACGATGGGGTATCAGATCCATGATGGGAATGGTTTAATGGAGTATCCAACCCTGACCGGAGCTGGGAACAGAACTCTGGGAACAGAATCCCAGAATGGTTTGGGGTGGAAGGGATCTTAAAGCTCATCCAGATCCACCCCCTGCCATGGGCAGGGACACCTTTCATGATCCCAAGTTGCTCCAAGCCCTCTCCAACCTGGCCTTGGACACTTCCAGGGATCCAGGGGCAGCCACAGCTTCTCTGGGCACCCTGTGCCAGGGCCTCCCTACTCTCACGGCCAGGAATTCCTTCCCAATATCCCATCTAAATCTTCCCTCCTTCAGCTTTAGGACATTTCCCCTTGTCCTGTCCCCCAGGCCTTTGTCCCAAGTCCCTCTCCAACTCTCCTGGAGCCCCTTTAGGCCCTGGAAGGGGCTCTGAAGTCTCCCTGGATCCTTCTCTTCTCCAGCTGAACAGCCCCAGCTCTCCCAGCCTGGCTCCAGAGCAGAGGGGCTCCAGCTCTGTGATCAGTTTTGTGGGTCTCCTCGAGACTCAGTCCAACAGGTCCACATCCTTCTCCTTGAATCAAAGAATCATTAAGGTGGGAAAAACTTCTGAGATCCTTGAATGCAGTTGTTAACCTGGCACCTCTGTGTTCACCACTAAACCATGGCCCCTTGTGTCATATCCACATCCCTTTGGGACACTTCCAGGGATGGGGACACCACCACTGCCCTGGGCAATTGTGCCAGGGCCTGATCACTTTTTCAGAGAAGAAACTTCCCCTAATATCCAAACTAAACCTCCCTGGGCACAGCTTGAGGCCATTTCCTCTCAACCTGTCCCTGTTCCCTGGGAGCAGAGCCCGACTTCCCCTGGCTGCCCCCTCCTGTCAGGGACTTGTGCAGAGCCACAAGGTCCCCCCGAGCCTCCTTTGCTCCAGGCTGAGCCCCCTTCCCAGCTCCCTCAGCCGCTCCTGGGGCTCCAGCCCCTTCCCCAGCTTCCTCAGCCGCTCCTCACAGGACCTGTGCCCTGTGCCCCAGGCAAAAGCTAGAGCTGCTCCCAGCACTGGAGGTGCCCCAGCAGAGCCAGCACAGGGGATGGGCACTGCTCTTGTCCTGCTTGGTGACCCCAGAGCTGGCACAGCCCAGGTGCCACTGGCCCCTTGCCCACCTGGGCACACCTGGCTCATGCCCAGCCGCTGTCACCAGCACCCCCAGGGCCTTTTCCAGCTTTCCAGTGGCTGTCCCCCAGCCTGTGGAGCTGCAGGGGTTGGTGTGACCACGTGCAGGACCCAGCAGTTGGCCTTGTTAAACCTCACACCAATCAGCCCCTTCATCCAGTCTGTCCACATCCCTCTGCACAGCCTTCCCGCCTTCCAGCAGATCCTGATCTGCAAATTTCAGAGTATCCCCTCACCCAGATCATTGCTGCCAATATTAAACAGGGCTGGTCCCAGGGCTGGAGGCAGCTCTGCAGGCAGGGTCTCACCTGAGCGGGGCAGAGGGGCAGAATCCCCCCCTCCCCTGATGCCCATGGGAGGGTTTCTGGGCTGGGTCATGTCCAGCTCTCACCCCCCCAGCACCCCCAATTCCTTCTCCCAGGGCTGCTCCATCTGCTCATCCCCAGCCTGAATTGGTCCGGGAGGCTGCCCCAACCCATGGGCAGGACTCTGCACTTGGCCTGATTTTCATCCCTTTGATTTGGCCCAAGCCCATTTGGGTCTTTTGCCTGAAATCTTTCCAAAAGGACCATGTTCCCAATTAAAAGGGATGTAGGCAAATATGTAAATGAAGCTCAGGAAATGATTGCCACACCACATCTGATCAGAAGTCTGTTGTGGTTCCAGTGCTATCCTGCCTAATAATTTTCATGGTTGTCTGGCAAGAATGCTTCAAAAATTCCCAAATTAGATGTTGAAAAGGACTGCAAAGCATTAGGGGACAGGATTAGCATTCCAGTGGATCTCCTCATGCTAAAAGCATAATGAAAAAACATAATTAAGTAACAGGGAAAGCTACCTTGTCTATACAGACAAGGATAATGAGCAGGAGAACACAGAACAAGGAGTTTCTGGCTGTGGGCAGTTCTGCAGGGATCATTTGTGTGGCAGTAGATCACAGGCAGGCACCGAAGAGCCGAGTCAGGGTGTTGGGAAAGCAGCACCAATTGTCCTGCAAGTGCAAACAAAGGCTGAGCCCGGCAAACACAGCCTGTACCCACAGCACAGCCCTTGGGAAGCGCTTCCATCCAGCTGTGGCCTCCACGCTCCAGGGAAGCAGGGAAGCGGCTCAGGGGGGCTCAGAAAACGGCTCGAGGTCACCAAGCAGGACAAGAGCAGTGCCCGTCCCCTGTGCTGGCTCTGCTGGGGCACCTCCAGTGCTGGGGCAGCTCTGGGACCCTCCTGACAGGAGAGACCTTGAGAGGCTGGAGAATGTCCAGGGAAGGGAACAGAACTGGTCTGGAGCACCAGGAGCGGCTGAGGGAGCTGGGAAAGGGGCTCAGCCTGGAGCAAAGGAGGCTCAGGGGGGACCTTGTGGCTCTGCACAACTCCCTGACAGGAGGGGGCAGCCAGGGGTGGGTCGGGCTCTGCTTAGAGGGAACAGGGACAGGATGAGAGGGAACGGCCTCAGGCTGGGTCAGGGAGGTTTAGACTGGATATTAGGAACAATTCATCCATCCAAGTGTGGTCAGGCACTGGAAATGGCTGCCCAGGGTATCCCCATCCCTGGAGGGATTTAAAAGCCCTGTGGATGTGGCACTTGGGGACATGGCTCAGTGGTGGCCTTGGCAGTGCTAGGGGAATGCTTGGACTCGATCTTAGAGGTCTTTTCCCACCTAAATGGTTCTGTGATTCCGTGATTAAGATGTGACCTGCCAGAAAAAAAAAAAAAAGAATCAAGTGGAATAGTGATGATCAGGAAAGAGAAGACACGGAAAACATGGCAGCCCTCAAATCCGGAAAAGGGGATCCATTGGATGAGGAATGGTCTGCCCTTGGTGGCCAGGATGAGAAGTCAGTGACGTGAACTTTGGCAAATTCCTCAAGGAGATTTTACACCTTTTTAAATTTGCACCTGCTACATTAATTTATAATTGCTTTTCCAATACATTTGTCCCTCCAGTGCATTTTTACTTCTTGCATTTCTTGTTCAAGTTCCACATTTCAGCTGTGCTCAGTGTGAAAGAGGACTTTTTTTTTTACCTTTATGATAAATACATGATTTACCTTCATATCCACCCTATTCTTGGGTTAGGGAAATTGAAAAAACTGTGGCTCTGTCCTCCTTCAGCCTCTAAAATGTTTGCAGCTTGTCATACACCTCCATTGAGTGTTTCTACCCTGAGCTGACGAGTTCCAGTATATTTAATTTTATGAAAACAAGTCCCCAGCTTTGCCAGCTTTCTTTAACCTCTTCTTTACCT
>NW_008237408.1:398224-401884 GCF_000691975.1 Corvus brachyrhynchos
GGGAGATGAGCAGTGCACATCCCACAGGCTGATGCAGGACTCCCAAACCTCCTTCCTAACTGGCTTTAGGTAACTCAGACCCACCATCTGCACAGAGATTATAGATTTTTCCAAATTCTCACTGACGCAGCCTTTGTCATTTTGCTGCCCTGTTGTGTTGTAAGATTCATCTGCTGCCCTCTGAGGATTCGGGTTAGATGATATTGGGTAATTCTGCAGCAGCTTCTTGTCCCTTCAGCCTCTCTCTCTCCCTGGCTGTTTATCAAGTTATTAAACAGCCCAGTGAGCTGGGGTTGGAAAAGCTCCCTCGCAGAGCTCGGCTCTTGTTTGAACCCCCAGGACTGTCTGGAGGGTCTGTGGGGACGAGGGGATGATCAAAGTGTCTCCTCCAGGCTCCCTGAAGCTGCCAGCCCCAGAGCTCCCACCCATCCATCCATCTGAGGGGACAACCAAAGGCACCTCCCTAAATTTATCAGGGAGATTTTGCAGACACAGTTCAGAGGTGGGAACAGGGATCCTTTCCAGGCCATCAGTCCCACATGGTGATCAGCCTGGACAATGCAGGGAGAGTTATCAGTGCATCGAGGCCCTGTTGCATCCCTCTGCATCCCTGCCAGAGGCTGGGAAAGGCCTGGAATTCTCTGATACCGATCTTGTTCTCCCCTCCTCGCTGCACCCGCAGATCTCCATCAGGTCCCTCTGACCCACAGCCCCGTCCTAAGGGCTCAGATATCGACATCCCCTATTCCTTTGTGTTCCCATCAGCGCTGGGGTCCTATCTGATGTTGGGCAACCGCATCTGGGGCAGGCAGGAGGTGGCTGCCAGCACACTTGGGGAGTTCTTGTGCCATCGCTGCACGCCCAGCCCCGAACAGCACGACTTGGATGAATTCCCGTGTGTCCCCAGCATCCTCTGCTCCGCAGGGAAATTCTCTATAAAACCCAGCAGCTCCAGCCTGCCTGCACATCACCTCCTCCCTCTGAGGTCTGCGGCTTTCCTCTCTCCAGCCTTGCTGAGATCCCAGCTCAACTCCAGCCATGAAGTTCCTCTACCTGGTCTTCGCTCTTTTCCTCCTCTTCTCCCTGGCCACTCCAGGTAAGATGGGAAATGGGGTGGGATGAGCTTTATGCTCGTTGGGACTCTTTTGAAATAACTTTAGCTCAGTTCTTACCCTCTGAGATGGCTGCTATAACCTGGGCAGGTATTTCAATGACTTCTTTCAAGGGACAATAATATGAGAACTACCTCGTTTGTATAGGAATAATTGTAGGATTTTGTATAGGAATAATTGAGGTTAAAACTTTAGTGTCCAGTTTGGGAGAGAGCCCAGGACAGACAATTCTAAACAAGAGTCTGGATGTGGTCACTTCTCCTGGGGATTTGGAGAGTTTCATAGTGCTGGGGGGGAGTTTTCTGGCAGCTCAGTGTCTGTCAAAGCTCAGTCCCGGGTGTGTTTAATGGCTTAAGCTGAAAAAGGGTAGATTTAGTCTGGGTATGAGGAAGAAATTCTTCCCTGTGAGGGTGGGGAGGCCCTGGCCCAGGTTGCCCAGAGAAGCTGTGGCTGCCCCTGGATCCCTGAAATGTCCAAGGCCAGGCTGGATGGGGCTTGGATCAACCTGGGATCAGGGAAGGTGTCCCTGCCCGTGGCAGGGGGATGAGAACAAGGTGATCTTTAAGGTCTCTTCCAGCCTAAACCATTCCATGATTCCATGATTCTGTGTTTGGTTTACTGATGTGACAGAGCTGTTGCTGCTATTCTCTTCTTCTGAGACTCTAAAGCTCTCTGGTCCCTCTCCAGGAATCAAGAGGGGTTTTGGGGCTGAGGTCTCCCAAAGGGGCATTAGAAACCCCCCTCAGATATCAATTCTCACCCACCTGGGGCAAGTCTCTCCCTTGGTCCACTTTTACCCTTTTAATGGTGAATATTTGGTGCCAGGCTGTTGTGGGGCCAATTTTAAGACCTTGGCAGCATCCTTGATGTGGCTTTTGCTGCTTTGCTCTGAGAACACTGATCCTTTCAGGAGTGGGACAAGGGAGGGAAACACCCATGAGCACAGGGGAATATCTTTATGAGCTTTGCTTTTGGGGTGTCTCTCAGGAGGGAAATGGATCTGCTTCCCTTGGGAGCATCTTTTCCAAAGATGAGGGGAGGGAGGTGCACAAGGAGCTGCTCTGTGCCCTTCAAGGTCCCTTCCAGCTTTGGGGCTGGGCTTGGGGAGGAGTGTTGGACACGTGGGGGGACAGAGCAGGACCTCCCTATGAGCAGGACCTGATCCTGCTGACCACTGCAACTGGGAGGGGGTGGGAGGGTATGGAAATGGGGAATGGGGATGGGGAAATGGGGAACAGAGGTGGGGAAATGGGGAACAGAGATGGGGAAAAGAGGAAATGGGGAAATGGGGAAATGGGGAAATGGGGAACAGAAATGGGGAAATGGGGAACAGGGATGAGAAAATGGGGAACAGAGATGGGGAAATGGGGAACAGAAATGAGGAACAACCACTCTCCCTCTGCTCTTCCAGGCTGTGGGAAGGTAATGAAGACCTGTGCTCCGTTGGGGTACTGCTCCCCAAAGTGTCGTGTGACGGACATGAAATACACCTCTGCTGACTGCAAGTACTCGTGCTGCGTCCCACCCACCTGGAAGGGGAAATAGGAGCTGGAAAGGAAACATCTGGGGAAGAGGAGGCACCACGGTGGCCTTGGGAGCAGATTCCCAGCTGTCTGACCCAGCTGCCATCCCCTCCTCTTAAAAAATAAAACAAAGAAAAAAAAGAAGATGTAACTATGGCGTGTGTGGTGTGGTCACTGGTGTCCCCATGCCCCATTAAAGCGTTCAAACAGGTTCCCCAAGCCCAGCCCAAAAGCTCAGCAGCACCAAAAAAAAGCCTAAACATCCACTTACAATGAGCTGCAAAACTTCGGGGGTCTGACGGGGTGGGGATTTGGGAATAAGGTGCTATTTTTCCTCATGACTTTGCCATGGCCCTTAACACAGCCCTGTGGAGACAGGAGAGAATCTTTCAGCTCCTTGCTGCTTTTTCAGGTTAGAGGTTATCTGCAGATGTCTTTAAAAATGTGTGTGGCTCAGCCATGTCTCCTCCAAGCATAAGACAGCCCCCTTCCCATGAAAAGTTCAGCAAGTGGGAAACAGAGAAGCAACAAGGCCCTCACAGATCCCATGCAATGGATTGGGCAGGGAGAGATCCCTCAGCAATTGCCATCATGGGCAACCACAGACTCCACGGGGGGAAATGAATATAATTTATGAAAATCAAAGTCAGGGGAGGGAAATGAGGAAGGAAAAAAACCTTAAAATTCCTTCCTCCCTGCCCAATGCTTCTCCCCAATCTGGGTGTCGCTCCCGAATTCTCTCCCTCCTCCCCTCAGCAGGGGAAATGGGGGCTGTGGTCAGCTGTCTCTGCTGCTCCTCCTTCCTCAGGGGTTGGACTCCTCACCCTCTTCCCCTGCTCCAGTGAGGGTCCTTTCTGTGGGGTCAGTCCCTCAGGAACAGGCTGCTCCATGTGAATCCCCCATGGAGTCACAAGTCCTTCCAGGACCCTGCTCCAGCATGGGCTCCTCTCTCCACAGGTCTGCAGGTCTCTGCCAGGAGCCTGCTCCAGCATAGGCTTCCCATGGGTTCACATCCTCCTTTCCAT
>NW_008237408.1:413669-443099 GCF_000691975.1 Corvus brachyrhynchos
CGCTGCCCCTGGATCCCTGAAATGTCCAAGGCCAGGCTGGATGGGGCTTGGATCAACCTGGGATCAGGGAAGGTGTCCCTGCCCGTGGCAGGGGGATGAGAACAAGGTGATCTTTAAGGTCTCTTCCAGCCTAAACCATTCCATGATTCCATGATTCTGTGTTTGGTTTACTGATGTGACAGAGCTGTTGCTGCTATTCTCTTCTTCTGAGACTCTAAAGCTCTCTGGTCCCTCTCCAGGAATCAAGAGGGGTTTTGGGGCTGAGGTCTCCCAAAGGGGCATTAGAAACCCCCCTCAGATATCAATTCTCACCCACCTGGGGCAAGTCTCTCCCTTGGTCCACTTTTACCCTTTTAATGGTGAATATTTGGTGCCAGGCTGTTGTGGGGCCAATTTTAAGACCTTGGCAGCATCCTTGATGTGGCTTTTGCTGCTTTGCTCTGAGAACACTGATCCTTTCAGGAGTGGGACAAGGGAGGGAAACACCCATGAGCACAGGGGAATATCTTTATGAGCTTTGCTTTTGGGGTGTCTCTCAGGAGGGAAATGGATCTGCTTCCCTTGGGAGCATCTTTTCCAAAGATGAGGGGAGGGAGGTGCACAAGGAGCTGCTCTGTGCCCTTCAAGGTCCCTTCCAGCTTTGGGGCTGGGCTTGGGGAGGAGTGTTGGACACGTGGGGGGACAGAGCAGGACCTCCCTATGAGCAGGACCTGATCCTGCTGACCACTGCAACTGGGAGGGGGTGGGAGGGTATGGAAATGGGGAATGGGGATGGGGAAATGGGGAACAGAGGTGGGGAAATGGGGAACAGAGATGGGGAAAAGAGGAAATGGGGAAATGGGGAAATGGGGAAATGGGGAACAGAAATGGGGAAATGGGGAACAGGGATGAGAAAATGGGGAACAGAGATGGGGAAATGGGGAACAGAAATGAGGAAATGGGGAAATGGAGAACAGAGATGGGGAAATGGGGAACAGAGATGGGGAAATGGGGAACAGAAATGAGGAACAACCACTCTCCCTCTGCTCTTCCAGGCTGTGGGAAGGTAATGAAGACCTGTGCTCCGTTGGGGTACTGCTCCCCAAAGTGTCGTGTGACGGACATGAAATACACCTCTGCTGACTGCAAGTACTCGTGCTGCGTCCCACCCACCTGGAAGGGGAAATAGGAGCTGGAAAGGAAACATCTGGGGAAGAGGAGGCACCACGGTGGCCTTGGGAGCAGATTCCCAGCTGTCTGACCCAGCTGCCATCCCCTCCTCTTAAAAAATAAAACAAAGAAAAAAAAGAAGATGTAACTATGGCGTGTGTGGTGTGGTCACTGGTGTCCCCATGCCCCATTAAAGCGTTCAAACAGGTTCCCCAAGCCCAGCCCAAAAGCTCAGCAGCACCAAAAAAAAGCCTAAACATCCACTGACAATGAGCTGCAAAACTTCGGGGGTCTGACGGGGTGGGGATTTGGGAATAAGGTGCTATTTTTCCTCATGACTTTGCCATGGCCCTTAACACAGCCCTGTGGAGACAGGAGAGAATCTTTCAGCTCCTTGCTGCTTTTTCAGGTTAGAGGTTATCTGCAGATGTCTTTAAAAATGTGTGTGGCTCAGCCATGTCTCCTCCAAGCATAAGACAGCCCCCTTCCCATGAAAAGTTCAGCAAGTGGGAAACAGAGAAGCAACAAGGCCCTCACAGATCCCATGCAATGGATTGGGCAGGGAGAGATCCCTCAGCAATTGCCATCATGGGCAACCACAGACTCCACGGGGGGAAATGAATATAATTTATGAAAATCAAAGTCAGGGGAGGGAAATGAGGAAGGAAAAAAACCTTAAAATTCCTTCCTCCCTGCCCAATGCTTCTCCCCAATCTGGGTGTCGCTCCCGAATTCTCTCCCTCCTCCCCTCAGCAGGGGAAATGGGGGCTGTGGTCAGCTGTCTCTGCTGCTCCTCCTTCCTCAGGGGTTGGACTCCTCACCCTCTTCCCCTGCTCCAGTGAGGGTCCTTTCTGTGGGGTCAGTCCCTCAGGAACAGGCTGCTCCATGTGAATCCCCCATGGAGTCACAAGTCCTTCCAGGACCCTGCTCCAGCATGGGCTCCTCTCTCCACAGGTACACAGGTCCTGCCAGGACCCTGCTCCAGCATGGGCTCCTCTCTCCACAGGTACACAGGTCCTGCCAGGACCCTGCTCCAGTGTGGGTTTCCCATGGGGTCACAGCCTCCTGCAGGCATCCCCCTGCTCCAGTGTGGGGTCTCCAGGGGCTGCAGGTGGATCTCTGCTCCCCCATGGGCTGCAGGGGCACAGCTGCTTCTCCCTGGGCTGGGAATCCCAGCTCTGGTGCCTGGAGTAGCTCCTGCCCCTCCTCCTGCACTGAGCCTGGAGCAGGGCTGTTCTCACATATTCTCACTCCTCTCTCCAGCTGCTGTTTTGCATTTTTCCCCCTCTTTTCTTACTTCTGTTATCCCAGAGGTGCTGCCACTGTCGCTGATGGGCTCAGCCTTATCCAGTGGCAGGTCTATCCTGAAGCAAATTGGAATTTGTAGAGGAGTCAGGGACCAGAAGAGCCATAGGGACTGAGGGATCATTTCCCATCTAGAGAAAGGACAGCTAGAGGGGTGCATTGGGAAAATTTGGGGCAGTTTAATCCTCTGCTTTATCTTCTCCTCTACTTCTCTAAGCAATGGTTGCACTCAGTGCAGAGAGAGAGAACAACTGCAAATCCACAGGGCTTGGGATCTGTTCAGCATCTCAGAGCTGTGATATCCAGCTGGAGGTGGAAGGAACCCCTTGTTCCCAGTCCCTTCACATGGACACCCTTGGAGCAGGAGCTTTTCCAGCTTTTGCTCCCCAGGGCAGGCAGCCCCAGCCTGCTGTCAGGCTATTCCAGAGGGAACAGCATCGTGCAGTGCCAACATTGTTCAGGCTCAAACATTCATTCCTTGCCAGGAACACAACCTGCAGTGTCTCTGCTTGGGTTCAGCCTCTTCTTGGACTGGAGGTGCTGAAGGAATTTCTTTGCTTCTCCGCAAGGGAGAGGGAAATGTGGGAAGGAACACATCAGTCACGATCTGACATAAATGTAAGTGCCAGGACTTCTTTTTCCTCTGCCAGTAACCTGCTCTACTGAAAAGTGTCCTCACCCTGTCCTGTCCTGTCCCTGTCCCTGCCCATGGCAGGGGCTTGGAAATAGATGATCTTTAAGGTCCCTTCCAACCCAAACCATTCTGTGATTCCGTGACTCTTCCCAGCCTGTGGGAAGGACACTTTGGGTGGGCAGTAGAGGCCTGAGCCTCTCTGGCCATCTCTGCCCTTGGCATTTTGCTATGTTCTGTTAATTTATGTGTAATGTTTACCTTCAGGCAGCCAGAGTATTCTTTTGATAGGAAAGACATTTCAGCTTGGTAACAACTTGCATGTCCATTGCCACAGCATGGGACTCTGGCAGAGGGTCTGGATCTTGACAGGCAGCTGGGAATGCCCTGGGTGGGATTGGCCAGGGTAGGACCAGTCCTCTCAGGCTTCTGTTTTGAAAGGGCTCTCAAACTCATTGTTTTGACCAATCACCACAAACATTCCTGCAAGCCAGCACCAGGTCCCCTGAACAGGGGGACAGTCCCAATTGCTGCGTTAAAAGTTTTGGCAGCCAGACTGAGAGGAGCCAGCTCCCACGGGAGGGACGCCTGCACAGGGCACACGAGAGGCCTTCAAAGAGCCAAATGGGCACAGAGTGGACGTCTCATTGTCAGATGGCCACTGGGTTGGAGTGACATAAGGTCCCATTAAGCCGCAAACAATGTGTCCTTGGACACCAGCAAAGTCACGCTCCTCTTAACGCTGTCCTCTCTGTCAGGAAATGTCTATAAATATCAGGGTCTCCAGCCTTTCTCTTAGCAAGATCTCCCTGCAAGGCTGCATCCCAGAGCTGCTGCAATCCTGGTGGATATCCAGCCATGAGGGTCATCTACGTTGTCTTTGCTGTTTTCCTAATGGCCTTGATGGCCACCCCAGGTAAGGTGGAAAATTGTGTGGAGCAGAAATGAGAGGTAAGAGTGAGCCACAAAGGAATTAAGGTGAAAGTGTTCCAGGAAGTGTCCAAGGGAAGGCTGGATGGGGCTTGGAGCAACCTGGGAAAGTGGGAGGCATCCCTGCCCATGGCAAGGGGGTGGAACTGGATGATCTTTAAGGTCCCTTCCAAATCAAACCATTCTGGGATTGTATGAAAAAAAAGTTTCCCAGGGAAGTTGGTGTGGATGGTGGGTCCTGCATGGAGAATTATGGAGGGCTTGGCTCATGAGACTTTCGGAGCAGAGTTCAGCTTCGGAATAACCCCATCCTAAGACATCCAACACCTGGGGATCTCCATGGGAACTGGGTCCCATCATGGTCACTGGACCACACTGGTGACCATGAGGAGTTAGTCAATGTAGATGTAGATCTTTCCTTCTTTCCACAGCCAAGAGCCAGCCCAAGAGGAGCTGCAGAGGGCACTGCTCCAGGACCTGTGGCAAAGGGGAGAGGGAGGAGTACACGGAGGACTGTGGCAGGATGCACTGCTGCCTGACACACAGGAAAAGGAAGTAGAGAGGAGGATGGAAAGTGATGTTTGCAGTGGTTTCTTCTTGTTTGGAAGAAACTTCGTTTCTTCTTTGTTTTGTTCTTTTTTTGTTTTGTTGTTTTGTTTTTTTTTTTCTTGATGGAAATGGATTTTGGTCCTTTCAATAAAAAAGACCAGTTCTCACCCTGACATGTGCTGTGTGGTTCGTTGTCTTCTGAACAGTTGGGTGCAGAGGTCCAGGAAAAATCTGGTCAGTCTTGCCAGAGAGGTCCTTATCCATGGAGATGATGTGGTCAAATGCAAATACTGCCAGTTGAAGCCATTCTCCCTTTTCCTGTCCCTCCATCCCTTGTCCCAAGTCCCTCTCCAACTCTCCTGGAGCCCCTTTAGGCTCTGGAAGGGGCTCTGAGCTCTCTCTGGATCCTTCTCTTCTCCAGGTGAACACCCCCAGCTCTCCCAGCCTGGCTCCAGAGCAGAGGGGCTCCAGTCCTCACCCCCCGAACTGCCAAAAATTTGGAAACGACCATGGCTGTGTGAGCAGCTCCATGTGGTGCCACAGGAACACTTGGAAGGCACAGGGTCCTTGGGATTGAGCTGCTGGAGGGTGAAGCAGGAGGGGAGAGGCACAATCTGTCACATCTCAGATACAGATTGGGCTCAGCCAGGGTTAGGGCAGCCTAAAATCTGCACTGTGGCTTCTGAATCTGCAAATTGCCACCAGTAATTAAGTTTTGTCCCCAGAAAGAATTCAGTTTTGTCCCTTTACGTGCCATTCAGCCCTGTTTTGGAGTTGGCCTGATGGGGTAAACAACCCATGGCATCCATGCTGAGTGACAAGGAGACTTCCCAAGAACACAACATGGGGAAAATGCCCTCCAGCTGCTCCTTCTCAGCTGAGGCAGCATCTCTGGGCATCACTGGGGACATGTGAAGGAGAAAAATCTGGTGAACATGGAAGTGATCCCTGACCCACTGGTGAGAGCAGAGCTGCAGCTGGCACAGGGTGCCCAGAGAAGCTGTGGCTGTCCCTGGATCCCTGGAAGTGTCCAAGGCCAGGTTGGACAGGGCTCAGAGCAACTTGGGATAGTGGAAGGTGTCCCTGCCATGGCAGGGGATATGATCCTTAAGGTGCCTTCCAACCCAAAAAATTCTGTGATTCTGTGATCTCGGGCTCTTCTTTGCTCACCATTTCCTTGGAAAAGAAAGCATAAAAGAACCCAGATCAGCTTCATGGCTTGCTGATCTCAGCTCCCATTTGTCACTGTGACCTTCCTCCTAATGTCTCCAGGAGGAGCAGTTGGAAATCCCTGCTGGAGGGACTGTGCTGCCACTACACCTCAGTCCTGGGGGAGACTGGGTGGGTTTCCTGGAGAGGAGCTCACCATGGCTCAGGGAATTGTCTTCTGGAGATTTTTAAGGCCAGTTTTTCCTTCCATTCCCATCAACATCCTCAGCTGTGTCTGACTCCAGTGTCAGGGTGACTCCAATGTCACCCCCAACAGCACCTGCAAGTTGTCCTAAGCCCAAAGGAAAGGGCTCCCCTGCCTCTCTTTGAGAGGGTGGAAACAATGCTTCGCTCAGTTTTAATGCACAGCAAAGGGGAAGGATTTAAAAACTCAAATTTAAAAATGGATCACCACAGTTTTATCTGAGAAAAACAGAGACTACACTGTGGGTAGTGACAATTTCGTCTTTTAGGGAGGTTGGGGTGGACAGGGATGAACGGAGCCTATTGAAGATCTAACTTGGTGCAGGTGTCAGTCCAAGTGCCAGGTGGGGACAACAGCAAAGGTGATCACCAGTAAGGAACAGGGATGGTGGAGGGATGGGGGGTTACTCACACACCAGTGATAGTCTGGACACGGCCAGGTAATGCCAGCTGGCCTCAGGCCCAGCAAACAGGCCCTGGCACTGTTTAATGGACTGGAATAGACATCTCCAGTGTGTCCAAGGCCATGGGAACAGAGACTTCTTTCTCTAGGACTGGTGGGCTCAGGGAAACAGAGGTGGGGGAACAGAGCTGAGGGTGTTGGTTTGTATTTGTAGTTTGGTATCTGTAGTTTTCCACAGGCTGCAAATATAATGTGGAGAGAAGGGCAAACTGATAAAAGGGATGCTTGGAAAAGAATGGGATTTATATTTGTTCCCATCTTCCACTTCCAAGGTCTGGAGAGTTGCACGAGATGGGTGCATGAAGGGAAACCTCATTTCCAATCCTGATGAGCTCCTGCAATGAAAACTGAAGCAGAATAAAATCTTTGGGAAGGAAGATGGGAATCTTGTGAGGGTGGGGAGGCCCTGGCACAGGTTGCCCAGAGAAGCTGTGGCTGCCCCTGGATCCCTGGAAGTGTCCAAGGCCAGGCTGGACAGGGCTTGGAGCAACCTGGGATGGTGGAAGGTGTCCCTGCCCATGGCAGGGGGTGGAACGAGATGGTTTTTAAGGTCTATTCGAACCCAACTACTCTGTGACTCCGTGATTTCTTGAGGGGATGCACTGGAATTTTGTGGGTGGGTGACCAGTGTCCCTCTCACACAGCAAAGGCACCAGGAGACAGAACTCATCCCACCATCTCATTGTGTCCTCTGCAGGGAAGAACAATTTGGGAATAGAGATCACAGAGAGCTGAGAGCCCAGGCCAGTGTATTACTGGCTCCTACCCTTCCCCCTGGAGCTCCCAATCCAAACACGCCCTCCCACAGAAGCTGCTCCAGGCACCATGGATAGTGAGGAATGCCACGGGAACAGCCCAGGATGCCAGCGAGAAGGCAACTTGGGTGATGTACAACCAAAAGAAAACCCAGATTCCTTCTCCAGGCAGGAACCAGCACCAGGAAAATCCCGGCAGCACGGCTGGAAAGGCGGCTTTTAGCAGCTCTCTGCAGCTCCAGAGCCCCGTGTCCCACGGGCTGCGCCAGCCGCCGGGTCAGTGCTCAAGGTGAAACGCGTGCTCGTGGTCAGAGCCCAGGAGAAGATTTAGGGAAGGCTGCCATCTCTTGGATAACTGCAAAATGACGGCACCTGCCTGGGAAATGCTGCTCACGCACCCGAGGGATGCCGGCTCCAGCCTTGCCCGTGGAGAAGTGCAGGCTGAAGTTATTCCCGCTCTGCTCGTGCCCCCCGCAGGCCGATCCACGTCTTTATTTAGGGCAAACTGGGATCAGATCTGGGAATGAGCTGATTTTCCGTCTGGCTTTCCGTGCCCTTCGGCGGTGGCTGCCTCTGCGAGGCCGGGGCTGCACATCCGGAGAGTTTTATTTGACCCACCTTCAACCTGGCTGCCTCAGGTCCTGCAGGGCACACACTGTGGAACAGGCGCCTCTAGACTTGGGACAGCCTTTCTGGGGTCTCTTTGCCCATCCCTGCTGCACTCAGGTGATTCCAGGGGCTCCTTTCAGCTTTCCACAGGAACCTTTTTGGTATTTGCAGTGGCCACACCTGCTCTGCCAAGCCCGGAGGTGCAAACCCTGCCCTCCTCTGGTTCCCTGTCCCCAGGGTGCCCTCCACCGCCCTCTCTCCCAGATCCAGCTGCATCCCAGCACCTGCCTGCCTGGTGGCCCACTTTCCTGCAGATTAAACATTTGTCTAATGGCCATAAGCTGCTTAAACATGTCTTGGGCAAAGCCCCTTTGTGAGTATCCCGAGAATAAATGGCTTCCAGCTGGGACCACTGCTATGCCCCCACTCCAAAGCATTTCTTAAGGCTGCCTCCTCTGTTTTCCTTCCCTTTTGTGCCTCCAGTCTGCTCATCTCCTTTCCAGGAGTGAGGACTTTACCCCATCGTGGACAAAGGGAAATGGCCTGTGTTACATGGCCAAAGAAAATCCCCAGTCCTGCTTCCCTGTTCTGCCCTGCTCCATCTCTCCAGGGTATCCCAAAGCACACCCCTCCCTCCAATCCCATGTGTGTTCACCCAGCCAGCCAACACCACAATGTTTAGGATTTGCCAATGCCTGAGTGTGCAGCACTTTCTAATTAGCCTGACAAAAGCCAAATAAAATCAGAGCCAACACATCCAGTGCTTCCAGGGTTTTCCACCCCCACATGCCTGTCAGCTCTGCATGTCCACTGTTTGTCCTCCCTGCCACCTCTGACCAAGCTGTGACCTTTAACCTAGAGCTAAAAAAGCGTGAAATACAAATAAAGTGACTGTCCTAAAGCTGTTTTTATTTTTGGCAGGCATGGGAAGAGGATCAAGCTGACCAAGACTGGGAATATTTGCTCCAAACAGTAAGAATTGTGATTTTTTTTTTTTTTCAAAAGGAACTTTTTATCAGTTTTGCCTCCTGAGGATGTATGACATAGACCCCTCTGCTGCATCCCTGTTTTCTTATTTAAAAACAAATGCTGACTCTAAAATCCCAGTAATCTTCCCATGCTCTGAACACCCAGCACATAAATAACAGAAAGGACCCAAGCACTTGGAACAAGGCAAGGAATTCCAGCAACACCCTGTGCCCTAAAATCAAGGGGGATTCATCCAGGGCTTATGCTGCTAGAGGAGGTGATGCTAAGCTGGGGCTCCTAAGCCATGGCTCCTTGGATATTAGAGAAGGAAAGAGGGTGGGGAAGGTGGCTGAGATGGCGGAATAGGGAAAGGCTTAGGCAAGCCAGGGTTTCGGGCATGCTAAAAATGGTGACTGTGATTCCCCTTGGGATAGAGTGCTCTGGTAGGAGGGAAGGACTCGTGGGCTGCATGGAAAGGTGAAAGAGGCAAAGTGATGCTATTGCCCCAAAAAATGTTCTGCTTTTCAGCTGCAATGTGGGGTCCCCCCCTGGTGTTGGGAACCCCAAAGTTTTGGGGGCCAGTCCTTCAGCTCTCAGCATCCACGGTGCTGCAAGGGCTGGGAGAGAGCAGGAAAGGTCCTTGGGAAGCAGCACAGTGGCACAAGGGAGAAGTGGAGGAGGGAAGGGAAGCGGGATGGCCGCAAGGGTGGGAGGGATGTGGACAGGAGGAGTTCCAGGAGCAGAACACGAGCAGAGGATGGGAAGGGAATGGTTACATTGACCAAGGTGATGTGGTGGTTTCACCAGTACCCCTGGATTTGGCACAGGGAAGGGCTGGGGAGGCTCTGGAGCTGTGGCTTGAAGAGGGGAAAAATGGATGGAGGAATTGTGTCAGGGAATAAAGGCAATTGGTGCAGTGCCTGTATGTCCAAGAGGATTTAGAGACAGTCCTGGGAGACCACCTGGTCTGGTCTGGGTGTCACTGGAAGGGAAAAGTCACACCCCGCAGGTCTTGGGGCCACTCCCAGCCCAACAGGTGGCCAAACAGCCCTTCTGGAATCCTTGGAAGGGCTCTTGCAGCATTTTCACCTTGAGCTTGTCTTGGATCACCCACCAGTCACACACCCAGCTCCTGCTATTCCCCTGGAGAGTGGATTCAGGCCTTCAGTCCTTATATGTGATTAATGACCCCAGGGATAATTACTGTGTAGGACCAGAGCACCTCAGAGCACCCAGGCTCTCTCCAGAGATTTATAAACCTCTCAAGAGATTTACAATTTAAACACGGTCTCGTGCATGCCCCAAAGCCAAGACAGAGTGGCTAGTTGGGCTGGATCTGCTATTAAACTTTCTCAGTCTTCAAAACAGGATGATCCCTCCAGATGGTCCATTGGGAATGGTCCCTTATCCATGTTAACTCCTGAGTTTCCCAGGTTATTCCAGCCAGTGTTCCACCTGAGCTGAAACAAGCAGTTCAGCAGTAGGGGTGATTTTCTGTGCCCCAAATTATTTCATTCCCAGTTGTAGCCATACCCCCAGGGATTTTAATTCCAGTAGGGTGGGGTCAGTGGCCACATGGCCACAAGGACCAGGAGCAGAGCAAAGATCTTCACCAGCAGTATCAGCTCATAAAATATGAGGCAGAATTGTAACTCATGCAAAGATAAGAATCCTCTTTTTCGCTTTAAAAGTGAAAATGCTGGAACTGAGTAATTACTCCAGGCCTGGCTATCCAGTCAGAAAGCATCAGGCATTTCTGAGCAGTGCTGGATGAGGGACCGACGGGGCTGGCTGGCATTTCATCCCAGCTTCCTTTCACTTGAGCAATCCGCTCCGGAGACTCTTGCTTTAGTCACTTTTACGGCTCCTTGCACTCAAGGCTGCAGCAGCATGTGCTGGAAGAAATGCTAAATGTTATTTTGTGGCATTGTTTTTCCTAAAAGTAATGTTTTTTCCTTCTCCCTGAATAGGTCTTTCTTCTGATACCTGGTGCATTTTCACTGAGAAATGCAACCTCTGGCCAAATTGTACTCAGAATCCCTGAGTTTCTTCTTGTCTTTCAACTTCCCCTGAACTTTAAAGGGGTGAACTCATCATCTTCCCTCTTCTGCTGGGTCTCAGATGGCGTCGACCCTTGAAATTACCTTCCTTGCCTTTTGCCATCAGAGGGACCTGGGCAGGCTGGAGAGGTGGGTCCATGTGAACCTCACCAAGTTCAACAAGGCCAACTGCAAGGTCCTACACTTTGGTCTGGGCAATCCCAAGCACAAGAACAGGCTGGGAGGAGAATGGGACTTCTGGGAAGAAGGACTTGGGGGTGCTGCTGGATGAGACCTGGACATGACATAGCCATGATCATGTCCTGGGCTGATCCAATAGCGTGGGCAGCAGGGGAGAGAGGGTTCTTCCCCTCTGCCCCTCTCTGGTGAGACTCCACCTGCAGAGCTGCCTCCAGATCTGGGGTCCAACAGCAGAAGGACGTGGAGCTGCTGCAGAGAGTCCAAAGGATGCCATGGAGATGCTCCAAGGGCTGGAGCCCTTCTGCTCTGGAGCCAGGCTGGGAGAGCTGGGGGTGTTCACCTGGAGAAGGCTCCAAGGAGAGACCTTTACAGAGACAAAAGGGGCCCCAGGAGAGCTGGAGAGGGACTTGGGTAAAGGGGCCCCAGGAGAGCTGCAGAGGGACTTGGGACAAGGGATGGAGGGACAGGACACAGGGAATGGCTTCCCCGTGCCAGAGGGCAGGGATAGATGGGATATTGGGAAGGAATTCTTCCCTGTGAGGGTGGGGAGGCCCTGGCCCAGGGTGCCCAGAGAAGCTGTGGCTGCCCCTGGATCCCTGGAATTGTCCAAGGCCAGGTTGGATGGGGCTTGGAGCAACCTGGCATAGTGGAAGGTGTCCCTGCCCATGGCAGGGGGTGGAACTGGATGATGTTTAAGGTCGCTTCCAGCCCAAACCATTGTGGGATTCCAAGATTATTTGTATATTTTCCCAAACATACCTGAGATCTTTGCCCAGAGAAGCCAAAGGATGCGTTGGACATTTCATGGGTGATCCTCACCTGTGCTCCAGGGTGCCAGAACACCCTGAGGAGCTGCACAAGTTTATCTTGTTTCAGGAAAGAAAACGGTCAAAAATCCAAAAATGTCTTGTAAAGACAACAGAAGAGTTTGAGGATACTCAAACGAAAAAAGAGGAGGAAACAACAGACCCGAAATTCTCTTTCCATTTTTCCCTGCCCTGTATAATACAAGTCACTGGATGTCACTCAGTGAAGATGAAGTTCAATGGAGGAGCAGGAATTCAGAGGTCCCTCCGTTGTGTAAAGCCAATTTATGGACTTCACTGCCAAAGAAGGTCACGGAGTCAACTGCTGTGACTGGATAATTGCATGACCATGAACATTTGCAGCTCTGCATGCGAAGATCCTGTAATAAAGGTAATCAAATCTCATGCTCCAGCGCATAAGTGGATCTTCGGCAGCAGTCGGGGAAGAGCTTTTCCACCCGCACACCCAGAACTGTGCAGTCACTTTGGAGCCCAATGGAGGCAACCTCGGGAGCCTCAGGTTTTGGCCATCGCCAGAGGCAGGAAGGAGGGTTTGATGAGCTGGTGGTCTAAGTGGGAATGGCAATTCCTGTGCAGGAGCTGGGGAGATCACGGAAGGGGCCGGGTGTGATTGGTGCGCTACAGCGAGTCACTGCGCACTAGGAAATCCACGGCTCAGGAGATCGCCCCCAACAGCAAACCCTGGCCTGGAAAAGCACCACAGGGCACTTATGCAATCGAGTCTGAAATACCCTGGGAGACTGCAGGTGACACTTTGCCCAGTTCAGGAATAAGGAGTGATGAAGGAGTCCTCAGAGATGCCCAGAGATGGTGTGGACTCCCCATCCCTGGAAGTATTCCAGGCCAGGTTGCACAGGGGTTGGAGCAACTTGGTCTATGAAAGGTGTCCCTTCCCACAGCAGGGGGGTGGAATGAGATGGTTTTTCAGGTCCTTCCAACCCAAACCATTCTGTGATTCTATAATTCCATCCTCAGCAAACACTGAAACACTGACCTCCATCCCATGACGAGCTGTTGGTTTCCATGTCAATGAAAAGTCCAGCCACAGTGCTATCACTGCTTGTGGTATCCTGTGCAGGGCCAGGAGTTGGATTTAATGGTCCTTGTGGGTCCCTTCCAGCTCAGGATATTCTATGATTCTACTGCAAACCAGAGAGGAAACATAACACTCTGGTGGGTGCATTTATGGGGGTCAAGAATTGGGATCTACATGTATTTATGTGGATAAATCAGGGAAATCAGATGCGACTGTGCAGTCCTACCCTAGCTAAGATTTCCAACATATGCAAGAGAAAAAGATAAAATTGCAATTAGAATCCTAGAATGGGTTGGGTTGGAAGGACCTTAAAGGTCATCTTCTTCCAACCCCCTGCCATGGGCAGGGACAGCTTCCACTAGCCCAGGTTGCTCCAAGCCCTGTCCAGCCTTGCCTTGGACACTTCCAGGGATCCAGGGGCAGCCACAGCTTCTCTGGGCACCCTGTGCCAGGGCCTCCCCACTCTCACAGAGAACAATTTTTTTTTTTTTTTAATATTTGGAGGGAAGAAGAAGGCACAGAAAAGATCCATCTTGGAGAAAAGGGCATCCAGCTATAATGCAAAAACTGCTCAGACAAAAATGCCCAATGTGGGGATGTGGGGGACCCCAAATTAGTGCCCTTCAAACCTAAACATCCAAGCAGCTGCATCTTTGATTACAGGGCCCAAGCTCTGCATCAGGAGGCTGTGAAAGCTGTGATTTCTGCGGGTCAGCACAGGCTGGAGCAGAAATGGATGTTTCCCAGCAAGCAGAGAGCTGTGAAATATCCTACTGAAAGCCAGCGCCGGGGATCCGCTCCCATCTGATCCACCGCAATTTCGCACAGTGGTGGAGGTTTTCACACGTAGCAATAAAGAGTGATTTTGGGAGGCAAATAGCTGAAAGAGCAGAAGCACCTGGAAATGAAGGTATCACCTCTGGTCATGATTGCAGCTCCCTGACATCGGGAGCCAGCACCAGGCAGGCACAGGATTTCCCAGCGGGGCCCAGCTGCCAGACTGTTACTCTGCCTTCACACTGTCAAACGCACCCGGATCCGCAATTCCCCGAGCTCTGGGGGAAAGGACGCAGGGATCCGTGGAAAACAGGCTTTGCTGCAGTGCTGTGAGAGCCATCGATCATCTCTGTCCACAAAGCCAACACAGCCCACTCGGGGAGAGTGTTTTGGGGCCACATCCAGGCTCTGAAAAAAGGAGACGTCCGGGGAAATAGGTGCAGAGGAGGCCACAAAGATGATCTGAGGGCTGCAGCACCTCTCCTAGGAAAACAGGAGGAAAAAGCAGGGGTTGTTCAGTCTGGAAAAGGAGACCTTATTGTGACCTTCCAGTAATTAAAGGGAACTTACAAAAAAAGAGGGAGAGGGACTTTTGGCAAGGGCATGGAGTGATAGGACTAGTGGAGAGGCTTCAAACTGACAGACAGAAGAGTTAGGAAGAAACTGTTCGCCAAGAGGGTGGGGAGGCCCTGGCAAAGGGCACCCAGAGAAGCTGTGGCTGCCCCTGGATCCCTGGAAGTGTCCAAGGCCAGGCTGGACAGGGCTTGGAGCAGCCTGGGCTAGTGGGAGGTGTCCCTGTCCATGGCAGGGAGTGGGAATGGGATGATCTTTAAGGCCCGCTCTATCCCAAACCATTCCATGATTCTGTTTCCCAGCAGTGATGACCCCAAAGGAGTTTGTGGCACAACTCACCTGTTGAGACCCGAGCTGTGATAGAGGGCTTTAGATGGGAAACTCAGAGATTAATACATCCCCATCTGGCAGGAAAAATCCAAGGAGTGGATTGACTGAGAGGCCAATGCACAGCCTGGATGGATGAATGAACAACAGAGATAGAAAATACATTGAAAATGCTGAGATCCCTCCTAAAGTTGGATGGCTCTCATGGCTTCAACCTTCAGGTGAGTTCCAGCTCCCAAGTCACCCTCTACCATCACCCTCATTAAGCAATTCAAGGTAGACTTGACGGCTCAGGAGGAAGCTGTGAGGTCCTTCCGCACACATTTTCCCTTGCAAAAACAGTGTCAGCTTGTGTGTCCTACGGTGACAGGGGTGTCTCCTTGCACTGCCCTCTCTGTACCTAGGAAGTTGTCCTTTGCAGGGGAAGATCCTGATTCAGCAAAACGTTACACCCAAAATCAACCTGAAGGCCACCTGTGCTCCTTGAAACAAGTGGCACTGAGAGCTGGTTTGAATATTCTGCCACACAGACACGTCTCAGGATTGAGACACGATAAGGGATAAGGATTTAAATGTTTTGTTTAACCAAGAAGTGATAAAAGAGCTGCTGCCAAGGAGGTGGAAGCAGCAGCGTATATGATATGAGCAATCCAAGGGTGTTGGATTCCCTGTGAGAAACTTGGAGCAAGGAACGGGCTGTGTGCTTGTCCCTGGAGTGTCACCAGACTACCCCAGCTCCTGAAAACAGGGGTTTGCTGCCTCTCACCCTGCTGGCCTGACCACCTGCCATCAAATCCTCCAGGCAGCTGGTAGCTGCAGCCACACTGAGGAGGGGAACTTGCTCACGGGACTGGAACCGGTGGCTTCTCCCTGGAATGTTAATTAATGAACAGCCACGCTCCAGGCGTGCTGCATCCTCACAGCACCTGGTGCAGCGGTGACTTGAAAGAGCAATGAGTGCCATTCTCCTGGAGAGATTTCTTGGGGGGATTTCTGACCTGTCCTAAGCAGGATCAGCAGGATCATAGAATCCTAGAATGGCTTGGATTGGAATGGATTTAAAAGCTTATCTAGTCTGACCCGCTGCCACGGGCAGGGACACCTTCCACCATCCCAGGTTGCTCCAAGCCCTGTCCAACCTGGCCTTGGACACTTCCAAGGATCCAGGGGCAGCCACAGCTTCTCTGGGCACCCTGTGCCAGGGCCTCCCCACCCTCACAGCCAACAATTCCTTCCTGATCTCTAAACTAAACCTCTCCTAATTTAAAACCATTCCCTCTGCCATTCCCAGGACTGTTCTTCTTGTTCAGGTCTATGAATTAAGTCTCTATTGAATCACAGAATCATGGAATGTTTTCTTTTGGAGGGGGCCTTAAAGAACATCCAGTTCCAACCCCTCGCCATGGGCAGGAACACCTTCCACTAAATCAGGTCACTTGGATCCCTACCCAGCCAGGTATTGAACATCTCCAGGGATGGGGAGTCCACAGCCTCTCTGGGCAACAAGACAGGGATGAAAACATCTCAGAGGAATGGGAATTCTTTCCTCTCTCAAGGTGAAATATCACAGGAGCTGCAGAGCTACTAGTCAAGGCTGCGCAATCTCTGCTGGAGGTGGAAGGACAATTAAGAACTTTTTGGGTCAAGGTTGGTCTCATTCAACAGGCCTAGTTTTGCAGTCTTCACCTGGACAGTTGTCCCATTGCAAGTACAGTGATCTGTAAGATTTGGATCAAGAGTTATTGTTTGCTGCTGTTTCAGCTTCTTTTTCCTTTTTTTTTTTAAACCGCCTTTCCATTCTGCCCTAAAAATGCCAGAGCTTGTTATCCTCTCCGAGACTCAACCTGAGCATTTGTGCCACACACTCCCTCGTGCCCCTTCTGATCAGCATAACCAGCAGAGAACTGAGTCCCTCACACTTCTCCTTGCTGTCTTCCAGTTTTGCTTGACCTCCATGGGATTCCCTCTGTCCTGCAGTGCCCATTCCCTGAGCAGAGCAGGAGGTGGGTTTCTCTGGTTCTGGCTAGGCTTCCCATGGGAGATGCCACAAGGAGCACTTTGTGACACTTCCCAAAGACCAAACTCACCATTCCTGGCTCTCTGGCAACCCAAGCAGCAAGACTCGAAGTGTCACCTAATCAAAACATCTGTCTCTGAGCACGGCTCTTTTCACTCTGTCTGGTCTGGGTTGCTTTTCACTAATTTCACTCCTCTAAAAGTTAAATTTCTGTTCAGTCAGCAGAAAAAAGATGGGCACCTCCAGACCAGAGTGTGGTTCCTCTTGTCCCACAGTACATGCCTAAAACAGGGAGAGGAATTACCTTCCAGTTGTTCTGACATCCCCTCCAAATCCTCCAGAGAAACTCTGAGTGATCAGCTTGAACAAGAAAGATGTCCAACTTCTAGATGGCTAAAACAAGGAGAGATGAATTCCCACACCTGGCTTCGTGTTTAGGAACCTCACAGGGAAGAACAATTCTTCCACTGCTTTATTAAGCAATCTTCAAGCTTATTTATCTCTTCCTTCCAGTCTCTTTAAATGCCACTGAAGTTGCTGTCATCACAAATCAGAGTCACCAGAACTGCCTTTCAAAGCAAAACTCCAAACTGAGAAGAAAAGACATCGCTGTGAAGCAAACCCCGACGGGTTGTGTATTGCAGGGACAGGAGCATGGGGGCTGCTCCAGCCTCTCCTCACCGTGGGCCAACTGGTCCTGTGCATCCTCCCAGGGAGCAGGGTGCCCCAGGAGCATTACAACAGATGGACTGCTTCAAATTTTTGGGCTTCAGGGGGAATTTCTTTACAAAAAAGGTTGTTAAAAATTGGGACAGGCTGCCCAGGGAGGTGGTGGAGTCACCTTCCCTGGAGGTGTTCAAGGAACAGCTGAAAGTGACACTGAATGCTCTGGTTTAGTTGACAAGGTGGTCAAAGGTTGGATTTGATGATCTTTGAGGTCTTTCCCAACTTGCATGATCTTGTGAAATCAAGGATTCACCTCATATTTTCTCCCCACTGTTGGCCATTGGCAAGGTCCTATAAGAAAAGTAACATCAGGGAAAACACTTAGTTATCCTTAGTAATTCCACTTTCCACCATTTTCACCCCAAAGGACAACTTGAATTCATTGCCTCAAACGGGCTTTTCTTCCTAGTTCATATTCCGGAACAAACCAGCAGTTGTTTCCTATTCCCAGCCCTCGAGTCCTCCAGGATTTTACAGGCTGTGCAGGAGATGTCCCAAGTCCCTCTGGAGAGGTTTGTCACTGTCCAGCCTCGTGTCCCAGAGCTCATCACGCCCCAGCAGTTCTCATGCAGTGACTTCTTCCCAAGCTCTGGCATCAGTGGGGATCAACTGGTGCTCCCCAGTGGCGGCTGATCTGCTGCTAAATGGAGATTTGCTCCAGGAGAAATGTGCACCAACCCCAAGGTGATGCTGCAGGATGTGGTTTGAGTCCCCAGTGATTCCAGGCTGGACAGCGAGATTTGGGAATGGTGATTTATAAAAGAGCTGGAAGAAGCGAAGCAGAAAAGAGCTGAGGGAATAAAAGGGGTTTTTATGTTTTTCTGGTTTCTTGAGGAAACAAGGCTGGGGAGATCACACCCTCAGAGTTCCCATCTCTGATTTTCTGTGTCTTTATCATTCCTACCTGATCCAACAACTTCTTCATCCCTCCAACAGTTTCTACTAGACCCCAAGGAGACAAAAGACATCCTATCAATGTCTTCTCCCAGGTAAAGCTGCAGATGAGAGACAAGCACAGCTGCCAAAGAAGGTAATTTTTAAAGCCACTCCTTGTTCAAACATTGTTGATTTCACTTTACTTGGGGATGGGCTTTGAGGATGAGGCTTTGAGCAAACTCATCTGGAGGAAGGTGTCCCTGCTCATGGAACCAGATGATCTTTAAGGTCCCTTCCAACCCAAACCATTCTGTGATTCTATAATTTGTTTGGATTCTTTTTTTTTTTCCCAATGAGTGGTTTTGTTTGATTAAAACCAAGCTGCATCCCCAATATACATCTATACATTTTAATTATCATCATACAACATTGCTCTGCTCATGGGTTCTGTGTAATGAACTTAATGACATTCCCAAAGTATTTGCCATGTGCTGGTTAATTGCAACTCTTAACCAGGAAAAGAGGACTTGGGAAAGGGTGAGAGAATGGACACATTCATACTTGAAAAAGCTATTTGAAAATAAGCTTCAATGGCTATTCAGGTTTTTGAGCAGAAAACTCACTCTGTAAGTGCCACAGTTGAACACAATAAAATTGAAATTCATTTTCAGCATCAAAGAAACACTGCTATAAATCCTACTGTGAACTCAAAGGTAGCAATGCCAGGTGTCTGGGTAGCAGGGATGCTCAGAGGGCTTTCCAGATGTCTCTATCAAGAGCATCCCTGGGAGAAGGACTTGGGGGTGCTAATGAGAGGCTGGACATGCTCTGGCCCTGAAACCCCTGTGCTGGGCTGATCCCACAGCGTGGGCAGCAGGAGAGGGGGGGATTCTGCCCCTCTGCCCCACTCAGGTGAGACCCCACCTGGGTTTCCAGCACAGGAAGGACATGGATTGGAGTGAGTTCAGAGAAAGCCACCAGAATGACCAGAGGATGGGGCATCTCTTCTAAGAGGAAAGGTTGAGGGAGTACGGATTGTTCAGCCTGCAAAAGAGAAGGCTTTGGGGTGACCTAATTGTGGCCTTCCAGTGCCTAAAAGGAGCCAACAGGAAAGTTGGAGAAACACCATTTACAAGGGCCTGGAGTAAGAGGACAGGGTTTCACGCTGACAGAGAGTAGGGTTAGAATGGATATTGGGAAGAAACTGTGAGGGTGGGGAGGCCCTGGCACAGGTTGCCCAGAGAAGCTGTGGCTGCCCCTGGATCCTTGGAAGTGTCCAAGGCCAAGTTGGACAGGGCTTGGAGCAGCCTGGGCTAGTGGAAGGTGTCCCTGCCCATGGCAGGGGGTTGGAATGAGGTGGTTTTCAAGGTCTGTTCCAACCCAACCCATTCCATGATTCCATGGTTCGATGAACTCACGTTGTATCATGAACAACCCATGAAAAAACTTTGTTTCCTGCTCTGGGGAGAAGCACCTGTTGTTGACCTTAGGAGAAGAAAACCCTACTCCAAATCCAGGGTAAAGCAGCAAAGACCAAGCCTGGACCGTGCTACCAAGGACAACAAAGTCCAGTTTCTTTCCTGAAGCAGAATTCCCTTCTCCACAGGCACTTGAGGAGCAGCTCTGCCAACACAGTGACCAACTCTCCTTGGCAAAGGTAAATCTCCCCCACCAGTGCATTGCTGCTGTCTGAAGGTGGCTTGACAAATCCATTGACATGACATAAGGAGAGATTTAGGAGAGGTTTGGGAGCATAATAAATGAATCCCCCATCGAGGCGACTCTACATTCCTTGGATCTAGCAAGCAATCACAATAAGCCCTTTGGATTACTTGAGACAAATGCCTGTCTGCACAACAAATCACCACAGATTGCTTATGACAGCCAAATGAGACGTCCTTTCAGAACATCACCAGCAACTCTCACAGCTCTGGAGCACATTATACAGCAGGAGTTAAGAAATCTTAAGGAACCACATCACCTCTTTTGGGTCTTCTTTCACAGGATAAGGACAAGTGACTTCTAACCTGCTCTTCCAGGCCAGCTTGGCCAAATTGTTTGCTACAAGGCATTAGAGCTTTTGTGTTGTCTTTGACATTCCAGGTTACTAAAGGATTATATCCATAGACTGTGGTAATCCCTGAATATTTAGAAAATACACACACGGCTCTCCAAACACCAGACATCTGCCCCGTGGCGCTGCACATCTGCCATTCCTGTGGATTTTTGAACAATTTCCTTTGATGAGCAGGTTTATTCCAATGGAAATCGACAAATGAGAATGGCTCCCGTTCCCTCTCCACGGCTGTGCCGAGCCTGCAGTTTTGTAGCTTAACATTTTTATCCAAGACAAAACATGCAGTCAGGCTCTTTGGACATCACACAAACACACATAAATGTTGAAAGATAAATAGGTTGGATGCACACATGCACACACACACACACACACTCTCACTGAAATCTCTGCTAAAAATCTGCCGCTGAAACGAATACATATTTTTTAAATCAACATTTTTTAGAGACACTGACTGCATCTTCAGAGCAGAGAACACATTATTTTGTAGGCGTTTTCAGCAGCATAATACCAACCCCTATTTTTAACTATTGACTAATTACCAGTAGATCTTAATTACATGGTGTGTGGAGGCACTAATAAGTTTACAAATCTGCCAACAACATTAAACACATATGTCTTTGCAAGCATTAGCCTCTCCCTCTTATTTTTTAAAACCTTTTCTCTTTTCCCCCCCCTCTAATTTGGCAGCAGAAGATCCTGGAAAAGGCTGTAATTGTGGCTGATTAGAAGGCGAGCATCTAAACACCCTTGTGGAAAAAAGAATGGCTCAAAGCACGAGGAGGAATGAAAAGAGAAGCCAGCAGAGCCTGGAGAATTTGGATTTTCAGCAGGGTGAGAGAAGGGTTGCCTTTGGAGGCGTTAACTTTTGTCTTCTCTGCAAGATTCGTGGAGCCATGTGCAGGTTTATTTAATAACTTTGTTTAGGAAACAGTGGCTTGGAGCAATCTGGTCTATGGGAGGTGTCCCTGCCCATAGCAGGGGGTTGGAATGAGATGATCTTCAAGGTCCTTTCCAACCAAACCATTTTGTGATTCTATGATACAATCTTTGAGAAGAAGGATGGTGTTATTTTATGCATTTAGGTTTAATATTCTTAAGCAAAATGTAACTCGACAGGAGCTGCCCCTGTGTTCTGCTTTGCTGGGTTATGGCACAGTGCAGCCAAATCCATCCCAGAGGGATTTTCTGACAGGGTTTGTCCCTCTGTTCAAGAATTTTGACACAGTTTTTGCATGCTCAGCTCCTCAGAGATGTTTTACACAGCAACTGACTCCAACATCGACCAAAACACCTTTCAGACCCAGACCCCACAAAGCTGCCCACCCCTGCAGGCTCTTTCAACAGCCTTGAGGGGAGCGAAGTTTGAGACTTGGGATGCTCCTCTTGTGCAGGGTCTGTCACAGGGGCAGAGGGCTGTAGGTCTGCAATGCCCCCATTAAATCCACTTCTGGCTGAAGTTTGCCCAGTTCCAGAGAGAGGATGCATGGAGATCCAGGAGGCAAAGAGGTCACTGCAGTCAACTGACCCTCTGGAAGCCACAAACTTCCATCGTCTCCTTAAAACTTGGTCAAGAGGGAATGGCTTTAAACTGCCAGAGGGCAGGGATGGATGGGATATTGGGAAGGAATTCTTCCCTGTGAGGGTGGGGAGGCCCTGGCACAGGGTGCCCAGAGAAGCTGTGGCTGCCCCTGGATCCCTGGAATTGTCCAAGGCCAGGCTGGACGGGGCTTGGATCAACCTGGGATGGTGGAAGGTGTCCCTGCCCGTGGCAGGGGTGGAAGGGGATGATCTTTATGTTCCCATCCAACCCAAACCATTCTGGGATTTTATGGTTGAACTCAAGTGCTCTCAACTACAGAACTGAACATGTAAAAGTCTGATGGCAAAGACTTCCACGTGTTCTTCCATCAGTTGAGTTTCTGACAAAAAGGAGCATCACCCTAAAATCACCCTCAGCAGAAGCCTCTGCACACCCAACAGAACTTACCCCAAGAGGTGATCACTTGCGGAAGGTTTGATGTTGCTTTAGAAGCTATTTAGAGGCTATTCAAAATATCAAAGTGTTATTAGAAAGAATAAATTACAGTGGAATTGTATAGGCTGATTTTTAATAAAAATAGTTCCAGTAATTTGACAAGAAGCAAAATTAATCTTCTCTTTCCAAGTGCAAGTACAACCAAAGGGTGAAGAATGTCCACATTCTTGGAATAAACACTGGGGATGCTTTTAGTCTGTGTCCACGCTGCTGCTGATCTCCCGAATGATTTGCCATGGAATCACTGGATAAACTTGAGTTTTATGACTCCATAAATGAGAGCAGGTGTCTCCTTTGCACATCCATATTTCTAAATGCAGAAGGGTATTTCTGTCTGGGATGATTCAGTGTTTATATTTACACGGTGGAGGAGAGGAGATTATTGTCATTTGCATTGATGAAGGAGGTAGTTGTCACCTTCCAGTTTTTCCATATTGAATCTTTGTTAGCAAATAACATGTCTTGAGTAAAATGAGAGCAGGAGATAATTTAAATGGGCACCACACTTAGCCCTGGCAATGAAATTACAAAAGTGAATCAACATGAAAGCAGAATAATTTTTTTTTCTCAACAATTTAGGTAATTATGGACAAGGCAGGCATCAGTTTTCCCTGCAAAGAAACATAACCAGTTACTCTGGTGTCTTAGGGCAAAACTTCAGTTCGTTAATTAACAGATTCAGAAATATTGTGTGTGATGGCAGATGGAAGAAATGATAAGAGCACTTGGCAAAGCTGGAAATGCTGGTGATTGCACAGATCAGAAAGCACAGAGTGTGCCTGAACCAGGACTTCAGAATAGCCAGACTTAATTCTGAGATGCTGTCTGAAACAGCCACGTGATAATTTTTGCCATAGAGATGAGAGACTTTCAGCATCCATTTCAAGCTTGGCAAATCTAATCCGAGTTATTAAATGACCTGTGCAAAGCCAAATTAATCAAAAGCATTTAAAAACAGAGAAGGGGAATTGGTGATGCTTTTAATATGGTGGGAGAATAAAAGGAAGAAAGAAATAGAGTGTTTGTTATCCTACAAAAAAACAGTTTTGCTCCGTTATGGAATAAAGAGTGTTTATGCCCCATCTCCTTACACTTAATGCCAAGTGGCAGAGGCAGGTGAATGGATCTCCCTAAAACAGGTAAAAATTCCATGTTGCTGCCTGAAACCAGAGCTCCAAAAGGAGCTGAGTCAGGAGAGGACAAAGTCATGGGATGGGAAGATCCCTGGCAGGGGATTGGAATTAGACGATTTTTAAGGTTCCTTCCAACCCAAACCATTCTGGGACTCTATGTTCCTGCTCAGGACCAAAGTGGTACAAATGGTGGTTGAAGTGGAGCCAAGGCGGGGGGAGAAGATTTACTGAGTGCAAAAGGACACAAAAATGAGAATCCCATGTGGTTCATGGGGAGAAGAGAAGGGCTGCAAAGGTGTCACCAACACAGAATTAAAGAATATCCAGAGATGGAAGGAACGCACGAGGTTCATAAAAATCCAACTCCTGGCCCTGCACAGGACAACTCCAAGGTTCATGCCATAAACAATAGGAATAAAATGGAAATTCTGTCCTCAGGATGGAAAAGGAGAAGAAAAGCATGGAGACCTGGTGTGCACAGAGCTTTAGGTCCATGGAAGATCTCAGAAGGTCAGTAGGGAATCAGGGGAAGGTGATTTCTCTGCAGTACCTTGTCTAGAGGAAGGACCAAGAAGAGAAGAAGGAAAGACACCGAGATGTAGCAGCCCACATTGGAAAGAGGCAATGCTTGGCCAATGCTTCAGCCAGAGGGAGATGCAAGAAGCTGCAGTCACCAGTCACCTTTTCCTTGACTTTCTTCTGGGGGCAATGTTCGGATTTGTGCACCATCCTGTCTTTATTTGGTTTGATATAAATGGCCATGCATTTAATTAATAATTCTGCCATTTAATTGGCAATTCTGTGGTGACAGTGTTAAATACAAGGAAATATTCTGTTATATTCATAGGTTTGGGGGAGGTTGACAGCATCATGAGACCCCACTTGAGGTGCTGCGTCCAGCTCTGGGGCCTCCAACATAAGAAGGACATGGAGCTGTTGGACTAAGTCCAAAGGATGCCATGGAGATGCTCCAAGGACTGGAGCCCCTCTGCTCTGGAGATGGGATGGGAGAGCTGGGGGTGTTCACCTGGAGAAGAGAAGGATCCAGGGAGACCTCAGAGCCCCTTCCAGAGCCTAAAGGGGCTCCAGGAGAGCTGGAGAGGGACTTGGGACAAGGGATGGAGGGACAGGACAAGGGAGAATGCCTTTAAATTGTCAGAGGGCAGGGTTAGATGGGATATTGGGAGGAAATTCTTTCCTGTGAGGGTGGTGAGGCCCTGGCACAGGGTGCCCAGAGAAGCTGTGGCTGCCTCCTCCCTGGAAGGGGCCAAGGCCAGGTTTGGACAGGGCTTGGAGCAACCTGGGATAGTGGAAGGTGTCCCTGCCCATCACAGGGGGTGGAACAAGATGAACTTTAAGGTCCCTTCCCACCCAAACCAGTCTGGGATTCAATGATTATCGGTTATAAAAAGTAAGCATCAGGAACTGTGGGAAGGGGAATCATTTTACAGGGAACATACCTTACCTTAGTTAAGCCCAGTTCCACTTCTTCCCACAGTTCATGGCTCTACATTGGCTTTTCCAATGACCCAGAAGAACAGAAAAACTGGATGTTACACACACTTCCCACTGGCACAGGGGCCAACCTTCACCCTGTTTGGAAGTGGAAGCATTACCTGATAAGTTTATTTCTCACTGAGCTCTGAAGAGCAGCATGGCACACTGACAACAGCAGCCAGCTACTCTATGAGATACATCCCTGCCCTTCAGAGCCAATTAAATCACTGGAATCCCATGGGGGGAAGTAGGAAATGCTGTGTAGTCGCTTTTCCTAAATCCCAGCTTGGAAAAGCACTGAGCAAGTCCATCAAACTGGAGGCCTGAGCTGTTAATGCTTTTCCAAGGGGAGAAACACAGTTCACTGCACTGCTCACCACCTTCTCTGGCTGATGAAGTCATGTTGCTCCTTCCTGCTGGGTAACCAGCTCCTCGAGGAGCGGGACTGAGGGGATTATCCCATGTTTGGTTTAATGGGAAAGCTGCAAGTACTTCCAGAAAAGGCAGGCAGAATGGAAATCTTGCAGTCACCCTCTCCTGCCCAGCCCCAGTCCCCGGGTGGACCCAGAACCACACATCCGATGTCACCGGTTCAGCCGATGCCATCGAAAAGGTGTCCCACAAAGGCATTTTTGGGGAAGCAGAGAGAGCAGACAGGTTCCCTTTGATGCACAGTAATAAATGAAAACAGCTGCAGCTCTCAGGAGATTAAAGGAAGCCTGAGGAGAGCTGAATAAACCCTGCCACCACAGGTAAGATCTCGATAACAGGAACGATGAAGTTCGCTAATGCACACATCTCAAGACCATACAAATTGTTAAATTTGTCAGGAGGTGTAAAGTGATTTAAATGTAACATTTCTGTCCAATAAACACAAGTTTGGGATTCATATAATTCCATATTTAGTGGGGAATTGTTATTCAGTTTTTATCATGCAACACCTGAGGACCTGAACATGTTTCAGGGACTTGTAAGGACCTTGAAGGTGAAGCACCTGGTCCAGCTGTGAGAACAAACCACGTTCAGTTGTTTAAAGGCCAGGCTGGATGAGGCTCTGAACAACCTGGTCTAGTGGGAGATTCCCAACCCATGGCAGGGAGTGGATCAAGATGGTCTTTAAGGTCCCTTCCAACCCAAAGCATTCTGTGATTCCATGATTTTATGATCAGTAAGGACTAACACTATTGACAGTCACTGGTAACACTTAACAGTCAACTGTATTGCTAAAATGAAAACTCAAAAATGAAGCCCTCGTAGAGAAGGGATGGAACTGCAAAGCTTCACCAAATGTTCCTCACCCTCTCTTAGGGGCAGCTCTTATGATGGCTGTGAACTGGCTTTTCAATACAGAACATCTGGGACATTCTGCACCTTTCCTAGAGAGCCCAGTGTCACAAAGCGGAGGGTGAGAGCTGGACATGCCCTGGCCATGTGCTCTCACAGCCCAGAAACTCCCCATACCCTGGGCTGATCCCCCAGCATGGGCAGCAGAGGACGGGGGGATTCTGCTCCTGTGCCCCAGTCAGGTGAGACCCCACCTGCAGAGCTGCCTCCAGATCTGGGGTCCAACAGCAGAAGGACGTGGAGCTGCTGGAGAGAGTCCAGAGGAGGCCCTGGAGATGCTCCAAGGGCTGGAGCCCCTCTGCTCTGGAGATGGGATGGGAGAGCTGGGGGTGTTCACCTGGAGAAGAGAAGGATCCAGGGAGACCTCAGAGCCCCTTCCAGAGCCTAAAGGGGCTCCAGAAGAGCTGGAGAGGGACTTGGGACAAGGGATGGAGGGACAGGACAGGGGGGAATGGTTTTAAACTGCCAGAGGGCAGGGATAGATGGGTTATTGGGAAGGAATTCTCCCCTGTGAGGGTGGTGAGGCCCTGGCACAGGGTGCCCAGAGAAGCTGTGGCTGTCCCTGGATCCCTGGAAGTGTCCAAGGCCAGGTTGGACAGGGCTTGGAGCAACCTGGGCTAGTGGAAGGTGTCCCTGCCCATGGCAGGGGGTTGGAGATGATCTTTAAGGTTCAACATGAACCATTTATGATTCTATGTGTGCTACAAAGCCAGGGTTAAGAGGGGAGCACTACATCCCTTCATCCCCAATTCATCCATGCCTGGACTTGCTACATCAAACCAAATCAAAGGATGGATCTGCAAACCTAAATCATCTCAGTTCTCACTTTCCTGTCATTATCATCGTCACTGTTAACTTGTTTTACAGCAGAGCCCAGAGGCACCAGTCATGGATCTGCCCTGGCTAGAAGAGTTCATGCCGCAGACAAAGGGATGGGTCCTGCCCCGTGTGGGCGCAACAGGCAAATTCCGGGAGCTTCGGCCAAACAAAGAGGCAGCATCACGGGTGCCACGAGCCCTGTGTTTTCACAGCATTTCTGTTCCTGCACCTGATCCCAAATGCAGCCATCAGCAAAGCCTGGGGCCGCTCCGTGCCCAAAGGGCCACACCACACAGTATGAGGTGTCCAGTGACGGGAAACCCTTCTGTCAAGGGCTGGGGAGGGAGAGGGTGAACGCTGCCCTCCATCAGCACCGAGTGTCCCAGCAGCTGAAATATTTCAGTAATTAAAGCTTTAGCTAGGGCTGACAGTGCTTGCCCACGGTGGTGGCACACAGGGCTGTGTCCGAGTGGTCGCAGGCGGCTGTGGCTGCTGCAGGTGTAGCTGCCAAAACACGGGGTTGGAGCTGGATGATCTTTAAGAGATCACTTCCAACCCAAACCATTGCGTGATTCCACGATTCTACGACAGTGCTGCCAGAGGGAGACAAGTGGCAGCAAAAGCAGCATCCTGTTGATCCGTCCCGGTATATACACATAGCATTCAAAAAGATTAATAGAAATTAACAAAGTTAATCAACAGAAGGACTGGCCTAAGTGGGACTTCTAAGTCAAGCTCACACAATAACTACTGAGTTTACCAACACATCCAACTTTTCCTCCTGTGGAGACACGAACATCGTGGCAACGGAAGCTGGAGCTTTTTCTGCCTCATGCATGAATAACAAAGCCACCTGCTATATTCCAGCAGTGGATGCTTTATTGTTAGTGATGATGCATGAGGCAGAAATAATGCAGTTTGATTTTTAGAGACAATACCAAGTTGAGCTTGCAAGGCTGTCAGCCCACACTCGTTTGACTTGGGAACTGAGCAAACAACATGGAAGTAATTGATGGAAACTAATGACACAATAAGATGTCATTTTTTTCTGACCTACTTTGCTTAAAGCAAATCCCCATTAATTGTAATTATCTGTACTCCACGTACACCAAACACTCAGCTGGATCCATCCCCCCAGTTATTTAAATGAGGTAGTTCCAGATTTACACAACTCTGATTCTGGCTTACATACCTCTCTATATTTAGTGTTTGTTCCCCTGATCTGAATAAATGCCTGGAAGATGGAAGACCACACAGCTCAATTAGGGTATTGATCAGGATGAAAAAAGCCTTTAACCAAGCAGCACAAGGAGGTTGTGATCCCATGCCGGGGTGCTGCTGGAGCACCGAACACGCCTCCCTTTCCCGGCACCTCCCTGGTGCTCCTGGGGAACAGAAGGAAAATGAAACCCAAGGCAGAGACAGATCAGCTCCAAGTGGTGAGAGGGAAAAACCCTGGCTAAACTTGTTTTATAAATACTTGCAGATCTCAGGGTCACCCAGAGTTTACCCAGACCTCCGGACACAAGCGCCTCTAGCGTGATGGAAGCGTGGGATGCTGCTGAGAGCTGAGAAAAGCTTTCTCCTCTCAAAAATGTGAGTTGAAGGATCTCAACATGGGTGTGATTGACACTCACAACTTCCAAAAAATCCCTAAAAATACAGAGTGTTGGCTAATAAAAGAAACAGGCTCTGAGTAATGACTTCTGGCTCTCTGTGAGGGCCAGGACTACAAGGAAACAGGAGCTCTCGTGGACTGAAGGGGCAAAGCATCACCCCCATGTCCTTGGCCAAAGCAACCCCACAGCAGTGGCTGTGGAAAACAGGGGAATCAGGGGGCTGTGGGGAGATATGGGACATGGGTACATCTCTGCTGTGTGCTAAGTGAGGGAGCAGGAGCTGGAGAACATCATGGGATAATCAGGAATTAAGATGTAAGTGGTGGAGATATCACTTCTGGCCACCCACGGAGTCATGTAGCCATGACTCATCCCCTGGTGCAGGAAGGAACGTAGCGTACCGTGCATCAAAATGGACAGGATCTTTCCAAGGGGAGATGAGCCGGGATGGAAGACCTTTAAAGGGCTTTCATCCCAGCTGTTTATGGCTCCACACTGGCATGCCTTTTCCTTGAGAAAATCAGGAAGTTTTGTGTTAAATGAGTTACTTTTTAATTTCAGTCTCTGATACTCCTACTGGAAAGATCTTCCGATTTCCAGGCTAAAAATATTCATGGCCAGTTCCTACTCATTTGCTTTTCCACCGCTGCCCTTCAGTGTCCCAACGCCTTTGCCCAAATTTACTTTCCAGGATATATTTATAGGCAGGAAAACATATTCCTTCCCCAGCCTCA